>NC_090715.1:4419156-4760822 GCF_040954835.1 Lepisosteus oculatus | reverse complement strand
CAGCTAATAAAGTGGGTGTCTGAAGCAGACTAGCCACCATGTTCTTAAAACCAGTATCCTGGGATTCTCCTGGATAAAGGCGGTGATCCTCAGATCAGTAAACTGCTAAATAAACATTTAAATGGGCAAGGTGGGTGAAAAGAATTACACTCATTTTTAACCTGTATAGAGATCTTTTGGGGGGGTTCTATACAGCCATAAGATACTGTATAAGATAAGAGATTAAGATCACTTTATTTGCCATATACAATTTCTTGCTTTGGGAATTCATCTTTTTCACATACCCCAGCTTTCTCTCCATGAGACACACAGACATGGAGAGACACTGGGGGTCAGAGCACTGGGTCAGCCATTGTACAGCACCCCTGGAGCAGTTGGGGTTAAGGGCCTTGTTCAGGGGCCCAACGGAGTAGGATTCCTCTGCCGCTAGCAGGGTTTGAACCAGCAACTTTCCAGACACAGGGTCAGAGCCTTAGCCACAGTACCACCGGCTGGACTCGGAGCCTTGCCTCAATTAACTACTAACTACCAAGTGGGCTGGGCAGTGGTTGTCTGCTCTTAATCAAATTTACAAGTACGTTTTTGTAAATTCAACAGAATCACGTCTACTTCAGTATACTGATGTTTATTTGCCTATTTAGTGGACTTTCAAAGTGGGAGAGAAATTGCTGAAGGTTAAAAATCATCACAATTTCAAAAAGGAACAAATCTGGTTTATTTACAGGGAAATGACAGACAGATGCAAAAATCCTAGAATTACGTAGACCACCACATAGAGGCAACAAGAACAGGCACAATACTAAACACAGAAAAACATATGTATCCTTCACCCTCAAAATCAGCACAAGACCTAAAAATACTGTCTTCTCCCTCTTATTCCATTAACTCTCAACCCCCTAACACATCACAGTAATCCTCCCACTTGTTCAGGTGGGCCAGTTACATGAGCAGGCATTGCCATTTCAACCTAAAACAAAATTAATAAAATCTGTTACATCAAAAACACAAAGTAAAACAATATCCGCATTCACTTGTGAGTCGAATCTCATCGGTAAGAAAAAGAAAAAAAAAATGAAATACATTTATAAGATTCATGGCTACTATTGTTACACTTTATGAAGGATTTGTGTTCATATGAACTGTATGTGTCTGCTGTTTACTTTAACCACAAGCCTCAATGAACAACATGTTGTTCTGGTGTTAACGCCTTTGTTCTCATTTTTACGCCCAAACTAGAGGTAACGACTAACATTTTCACTTCCAGAACTGTGATACACATTGACACGCACTTGTCACAAATCCAGCCTATTCATTGCCTATATAATAAATAAGTCTGCTCACACCTGAAGAAGGCTCCACGGCCGAAACGTTGTGTTCTCTTTCTTCTTTTTTTCAGCATGGAATAAACCTATTACTTGTTCCTTTGCAGCCTACGCATGCTGACGCAGCTACCCACCTGAACTAATAAATAAGTCACTCTGCAAAGTAGAAAAAACTCTTCAGAGACAAATAAACTGTATTTTTAATAGTCAGACCACGACTCCTCCTCTGCCAGATCTAAAAAAATTCATCAGGAGGATATCTGAAGTTGGGAAAAGAGAAGTGCACAATGTTACATTAGCAGGAAGGAGACTGAAGAGGTGTATAATGCTGAGTATAATGCTATACAGGTACAAATACTCCCCCCTCTTTATGGAATGTCCTCTTTTGTGAGTGTTTAGATATGGTGAACCAAGCAAACCCCACCTTACTCGAACATCGATAAGGATGTAACTCACATAACAAGAAACAGAAATCCTTTCATTTTTATTGGGGATTGAATGTTTAGTACTGTATCAAATTGTATATACAGTATAATATTCACAGCATTCATTATTTATAGTATTTGAATTTCCAAGACCGCATTTTCTGAGGTAATATTTTTCTGTGATTTTCTTAATACATACTGTACAGCCTCTGGTAAATGCCTGGTACTTTTCACTTCTGTGCCATGCATAGATAATGCTAAACATGAATGGATTTATAATTGCGAAAACCAAGCAAGGTCCCAACTCAAGCCTAGAGATTCATTATCCCAGAGCTGATCCTGGTTTCTGTAGCATTAGGACGACTAAGACTATGTAACTCTCCACCTAGAATGGAAATGCTGGCACCCACTTGTACACCTGCTTGAGCTGGAGCAAGTGATGTAGGGCAGGATACCTTGTTCAGGAGGAGAGCCCCAGTATCCAGACTGGGCCGCTTGAACCCACAGGCATTCAGTTATCCAGACCCTCACCACCACTCTATGCTGTTCCCAGCCCAGGATCAACAATACCGCAAAAGAAAACATTACCTCATTAACATTCCATCAGTATTACATTGAAAAGGTATTACCTCAACATTGCTTGTGCCAATCGTAGTGTCAGTCACTTCGCAATTTGTTTTCTGAATTATTCTGGAATAATTATGAACCATACTTAGATTAAGCACTTCAGGCTCCACCCTTAAAGCAGCCGTTTTATGGTTGTTAAGCAAGAAGCTGTGCGTCTACATGATCTGTGGTAGCTTCCCATGTCACATCGATCTCACCTGAAGAATCTCATCAGCCTGTATTGCGAAACTCCAAACTTACCTTGCAAAATTGTTTTTTCACCCAAAGACTGAACTCTATTCTACTATCCCCATTTGATGTAAATCCCTCACTGTCATGTTCGTCTTCCACTAGTGAACTCGCCTAGGCAGGAGGCGCGTTCTGATATGCGGGAATTTGCATACATGGATTTAAATACCAGGCGGGCTTGAAGTTCACAGCTTCCTATTGTCTGTCAGTGTAGATTACCTTGCCTGTTATGAAGCGATTTTCTAATGATAAAATACACAAACAATTCCATGCAAATGTGAGACCTAGCTATGAAAGGAAATGTTATTAACGTAAGTGTGGTGAACACAATGACCTGTCTCATGCCACCGGTCAGATGGAAGAAGTTTTGACGTAACTGTTTGTGTAATGCAAATGTCTGGGGGCAATGTGTTCATTTTTTCACAGTAAACAGGTATTTACACACAGACTAAACTATGACTTTCAGGAGGAAGATGGGAATTCAAATCTTTAAAGCCTGTTTTGTTCAACTCAGGAACTACGCCTGAATTGCTTAAATTAATTTCCATGTTTGAGCCTTTTGTGTTGAAAAAAGGTGTAAATTGTACTGCAATATTTATTAGGTTTAATTTAACTAAGGGCCATTCCAGGTAAAATAAACATTTTAGGCTGCTTGCCCTGTCTATCACTTATTGGGGGCTGCCATTGTATTGAAGAAAAACAACATTGACTTACTGCAACATACCGAATTCACACTCCTTTCCGAATAACACTTGAAAGCCTGGTGTGACCAATCAAAAGATAATGGCACTCTGTGCTGTGAAAATAACCAGTGTGCCTAATATTTAATTTGAATGTTCTGAATGAATTCACATTTAATTTAATGGTCAGGTACATCTCCACATGGGTGTAGGATTATATGGAATACAATGATGAGTATAGAACAAGACTTTTAGTAGAAAAAGTAATGTTTATTGATGGGTTCAACTTTATATATTAAAGCTCTTTAATGACTATAATTAATAACAAAATAGTTGTTTCGTAACTTCAGTGGATTCACGTCCCTTTGTGATTTTTTTCCTGCACAGTGTGGAATGAGGACAGGAAGCTTTTTGAAAAGAGTAGTTTCAACAAGCATGAATTGCAGTTATTCTATCTGTTCTAGTAGGTTTCATAAAGAAAAGCAGTTTTATACTTCCAGGTACAGTGATAAACTGGCACAGAAATAGGACAAGGACAAGCCCAGTGAGAAATTTAGCTGAATGGACTCATGAGTATTTGTGAGACCAGGGTGCCTTTGTTAATCAAAAGAAGGTAGGAGGTACGATAAAATACTACTGAATGCAGTAAATTCAACCACACAGCATTTTAAATGACAATAATAACATACAATTACAAAATATGTACATCACTATAAAAGAAGTCATGTTTTCTGATGCCTGATTTCCTGATTCCTCCCCAAAAAACATTTTGCTGCTTGATTCCATGGTTATTTGTAGTTTCTAAAATTTCTTCTAAAAATATGCAATGTGAATGAAAGTGTGATGCAGGCTAAACTTTAAACAGGTTGTTATTATTAGTGTTTTAGTTTGCTCATGGGCATTGTAATTCACTTGAGGAACAAAGATGCCATGACTTGCTGTAATATAAAACACGAATACACAGCCCTTCCCATGATCCTACAATCCCAGGATCCCAGGTATCTTGTAAGAATGGGGGTAATTGTACGTGATAGGAGTAGGACAGATTTTTAACATCAAATGCTTTATTTAAACACACCACAAATTCTTACAGTCATGCCACAAACACATTTTATACCTACTCTCTGAGCTTTTCTCATTTTTCCAGTTAGAGCTAGAAAACAGTCAGATATGTTTTTTTTAATAGAAATAGATGTTTCTAACAATCGTCAACACAGAGGGAAAAAAAATTCTGGATTGGTGGAAAACAGCCACCATTTCAAACAGAGGCTGAGGCTTATCCCACTCTCTGGCTATGCAGCTGTCGGAGCTGAGAGAAGTCAGTAGGTACTGAGGACAGTCTAGGAAAGGAACATGACAGGAGGATTATGACATTGACTAGAGTCTTCAGGGTCACAGAAAAAGTTTTCAGGTCTTGGTGCTGTGTGTGTCTGAGCTAGTAGTGTTTGCGCCAGCTCTTTGCTTTGAACTGAAGTACCACAAAAATATGAAAAACCCTGCACAAAAAAAAAGAAAGCCAGAGATTAAAAGCTGACAAGGCAGTTGCGTGGAGGAGTGTTTAGGACTGTGATCTCTAGACTGACAGGTCACAGGGGGAAGGACACTAGACATGGTTGTCAAGTACCAGTCAACAGACAAGAGAAGAGTAGAGTTTATATGATCTGCAAGTGCGGTGTGAGCAGATCTCTGAAAGGGGCACAGTGTTGCAGCGCTGTGGGGGTACTTACCTTGCAGGGAGTTGAGGATGCTGAAAAGATAGAGGCTTGGCAGATTCACGGGCCCAAATGATAAGAAGACAAGGCCCCATGAGGTCCCCAGCAGGCAGGTGATACCTAGTATACCGCATATGTCTTTAAAGGCCTTGCGGTTTTCCCCTGGGGTCTTCCTTGACCTCATGGACATTATCTTTGACACTGTGATACTCAACATGATGAGATTAAAGAGGAACACCAGGACGAAGAGACAAAGGCTTGTCACGTAGTTAACTGTGATGTTATTTATGTAGCACCTGGAAGGCATTGAGCACAAAACAACACAAAAGAAAAGAAAATGGTACTATGATGGTTACATAAACAGTGAATTAGTAGAACTAAATACAGTGCGCTCCATTTATAAGAAAATTATGATGTTACATGTTTTTGCATACCTACTGTAATTCAATATGACCCATAATAGTGATATAATTTTGATACATGGGATATCCTCATTCCAGAGCAGTTCCGTGTGTGTCCATGTTGCTCTACTGTCAGCATGCAACCTTACTGCATTTTCTCATTTGCTGTAGCTCTTAGTGCTTTTTCTTCTTAGAAAAATCTAAAACAGTTTTGTATAAATTTGCCTCATAATCCTCATATGAACCCCTCAGTCCAAGGCAAGGTGTATACAGTAAATGAGCAACTTTAAAAAGTTCATATCCATTTCATTTGCAAAGCCATTTACAGCGTATCAAAGCAAACACAGCTGTAGGTTTCATTGTCAGCTAGATGATAAGACTAGAGAGGAGAATATTAAAACGGGTTCAGAACTCGGATGGCGTTTCTAGCGCAGAAACAGCAGCAAGACAATGCATCAGTGTTCTGTGCCTTCAGGAAAGAGCTGGGAGAGAGTTCCCAATGCTCTGTACTACTGGGAGTGACAGGATACTGTATTCCTGAGGTTTTAGAATCCCTGGGGAGGGTCAAAGAAACCTGAATCCTATCCTGGAAGCATAGAGCTCAAAGGAAGTGTTAAACAGCCCACGTACAGGATGTCATATGAACCACACATGGACAATTTAGGGACACTAAATAACCCTGCTAACGTCTTTCGGAGACAGAAGGAAACAGCTCACTGAACTGAGGGAGAACGTGAAAAATGGTTCTTTATGCAGGGGCACCATCAGGACTGAACCCATTGTCACCAAACAGCTCAGGATAATATCAAAGGTGTCTCACATGAAAATACTGGTCCCATTGTCTTCACTGGTGGGGATTTCTCTCAGCCCGTAAACATCCTTATCTGCACAGACAACCAGAATCACTACAACAGCAGGGAATCCTGGGAAGACAGACCACACAGATCTCGGCTACAGACAGGTTCACAGGAAGCACTAATTAAATTCCGGTCAGACTGCTGTTCAAGGTTGATTTTAAAGAAAGCAAACAAGCATGATTCAAGGTTCTAGAAGAATCAGACAAAGGCTAGAAATATTTACTTATCAGAAATAAATCATTTAAGTGATTATTTAATGACAGTTATTAATGATATGATGAATTCTAAGTAAACCTCCTAAAACTTACTTCAGACCTCCGAGAAAGATATAGAAAGAATACAGGCTTGCTTCATTACAAAAAGAAGGGACACACTAGAGCCTTCTTTATTGAATTATAACAGGTCAGTGAGTTTTCTTGGAAAATACAGAATTTCCGTTAGGGACAGTTGAGTATTTCTCCCACCTGACAAAAGTCCCTTGTGACAAAAATATTTCCTTCCAGTTTTGTTGAACTAAAAAAAATCTGAACATATTATGAATTGTAAAACTCACACCTTGCTCGGAGGATAGACATAGCTGTTAAGAGATATTGAAGTAGGAAGCTGTGTCAGCATGCGAAGGCTGAAAATGAACGGGTAGTTTATTCCATGCTGTGGCACAAGGTTTCGGCTGTGGAGCCTTCTTTGGGCTCTTCCGGGTCCTTATTTTCAGCATGGAATAAACCTTTACCTGTTCTAAAATGGATATTGCCAGGGTGGATCACTAAATAAGTGTCCAATAAAGACTTTTAAAACTTTTTATTTAGTACTTGAATAAAGTTCAATTTTAAGTGCTACAGCATGATTCCACCAGGGGGCCCTATTTCTCTTGCAAATGCCTCTGCCCTGGTTTCACTAACCTGGTAGACTTTGTAGATGGAACAGATGAGATAAACTTTCTGTAATGTCCAGTGTAAACTCAACATACTGAAAAGGGGGTTGTGGGAATGTTAGACACAGATCCATTTCCTTGTATGTTATTATTATTTACTTAACAGGTAATGGGGACTCCCCTCCACCGCCTCTAATGTGTAGCTCCACCTGGATGAGCCAGAGTGTGCCAGTACACTCCCCACACACCAGCACTCAGTGGGGAGGAGAACAAAGTCATAAAGCCAGTTCAGAGATGGGGATTATTAGGAGGCCATGATTGGTAAAGGCCAGGGGGAAATATAGGCAGGATGCCGGGGTTACACCCCTTCTCTTTTAGAGAAATGCCCTGGGATGACCACGGAGAGTAAGGACCTCAGTTTTACGTCTCATCTGAAGGACGGTGCCTTTTTATTTTTGAAAAAAATATAAAGTTACATGTAAGCCTACCCCAACCCACAAGACAGAGCTTGAGGATGTATTTCCTTATGTAAATGCTGAAGACTTTGCACAGAAGGATGTAGAGGTGGAAGCCCTCTATGGCCATCCAGGTGAAGGTGCAGAGCAGAGAGTAGTGCAGCAGAATGGCCACATATCGACACAGGCTGTCGTTCCTCAAGGCCGCCACCTCCTCACTGGGCAGAAAGTGCACATTGAGCAGGATCAGAGCCGTGGCCAGGTTGATGTGGATCTTGAGGGAGTTGTCATTAGTTGTTCTCCTGCAAAGAGGAGAGCAGTGTTGTATTCTTCAGGGCATTTCTCCATCTTTCTCTTTGGAGATCAAGGGGAGGCTTAATCACTTTGCACTTACTGTACGTTTACAGAAAAGAAGTGTCTCGTCAATGAAGTGGGAACAAAACCCAGCCTTTCTGCTCATTAAAGAAATGTAATCACTGTTTGCTAGGGGTTGTGCAACACTTCAGTTGAAAAGAGGGGGCTCATTGAAACAGGTTGCTGTTTTGTTCTCAGGGTTCATGGGGTGGCTGGTCCTCATTATCCCACACTGAAAAAACGTTGGGTTGGGGTTGGCCCCTTTTCGAGAATTTTCTCGGAACAAAGATACCCAGGTTCAGTTCTCAGCCATGAAATCAAGTTTCTATTATCTTAATCGCAACATACTGGGTGATTATCATACATATCGGAAATACTGCTACTATTTATCATAAAACTTAAAGAGAAAAGCTGATCCGCTACAAGAGTTATGAAAGCAAGTGTACGGTGTGATTCTTTCACGGCGTTAGAACGGGGGTGATATTTTCCTGTTGTTTTGGCCCAATTGGGAACAACACTTTCTAGGTGGCTTTTAAAAAAAATACAGAATATATTCATGATGACAACTGTAGCAATGAGCTCAGCAATGCTCAGCCACAAACACTGTTTCCGATCTACTCCACATCTAAAGGAATTAAGTCACTGAAGACTCCTACCTGCCCACGATATACAAGATGATGGTGACAATCAGAAACACAAGGGAAATACCAGAGCCCACTTTTGAAATGATGGTCAAGATTTTCAAATGATATTGTGAGACAGAGGCAGAGACCTGCGAAAGGGAATATGCACACTTACATTTCACTTCAGCAGACTTCCAGATCAAAACCAAATATTAATAAGAGCATACCAGTTATATATTCAATCACACAATAAATCAATCAAGACAAATATCAGTAAAATAACTTAGATCATCATTTGCTTTTAAGAAAACAAGTTACTATTTATTTTTTTCCAAGAAGTGTGTAGAGGATTGAGTATGAGTACAGAAAAAATAAAATAAGGGAGATTTTATTTACTATGTCATCTTTAGGTTAATTAAACAGTGTGGGGGGGGGAGCACTCAAAATAACTGTTTCCTCTTAATATTCTGTAATTTACACATCAGTAATAATTTGCTGTTAATATTAGGGTTATTTTTTAGAATAATATGGACATTATTATAATATGGAAAGGTTTTTCAATGTTATATTGTATATAGTAGAATTAGGATCTTACAAAGTGGCACAGCCAGTGTGAATATTTGACTGGTGTGTTAACTTTGTAACGTTTCAGTTCCAAATAAATTGTGCAGCAATTAGTTATTTTGTAATTATTGTCATATCAATTTACACTCTAACTTTAAATAAATTAGGAGCATGGAAAGCACTCTAATAGTCACAAATATGGTGATCCTCATGCATTTAACACTGAGGCATGAACAGTAACAGTGCAATTTCTGTCGTGAACCTTCACCTGTTTGAATTGTGCACTTGTACACAATAGCTGATAGAGCATAGAGCACCCAAAGCGATGGAAAGGTTCTCTTTAGCAGCATTACATACCAGTAATACAGCAAAATAAGTCAAATGATCGCAGGAGCAATTAATGTAGTCTTCATGTTTTACAGTCTTGCATCCGTAGTCTTTCCAATGGTTATCTGCAACAGAAAGGGAAGATATTTGTTCTTGGACTGATTTACCAAGTTGTACCGTCACTGTCTGTAACAACACAAAGATGTGCTACCTCTGTCACATAGACAGTTAGCAACATTTCTAAAGCGTAATGAGGTACAGTACTTCAAGACTTCACCTTACGAAAGGCTGATGTTTAATCTGAGTGCTGTCAATATGCAATGCTCTAGCAAAGTAAAAGTATCAGTACTCACATGAACTGAAAATAGATTTTATTTCAAGTTGCCTTTGAGCATCCTCGATTGGACTGTCCCAATGGATTGTCTGATGATAACAAATTTGTTCATAGTGCTTTTGATGCCTCTCTAAAGTTGAAGGGCCTTTTCAGTTTTTTAACATCAGGGGACACTAGAGAAATTTATACTTGACCTACCAGTAGCAGTGAAGTCCAAGAAAACGCATTTGGGTATTTGATTCGCCTGGAAGTGGAAAACAAACATCCTTTTATACTGTTTTTATAAGGAAATCATTAATAACAATAACAAATACTAGGATTCATTAATCTGTCTCTGCAAGGGAATGTTATTCCAACTCCCCACTATCACTCGGCCAATACTGACGACTTACACTTGCTGATAAATAGAAGGCCAGCATTCTTTTATTGAGAAAAATGGTGTCCTTACCTTGAGGCTTTCCTCAAGGAAAATGGTGATATTGATAGGGTTCTTCAGGCCAGAGACAGTTGTGTTACTGACACTCACTCCCACTGCCTGGTTATGAAGAATGTTTGCTGTAAACTGGAAAGAAAATCTACTGTACATCATCAGTTGCTCAAACTTAAGATATGTTGTAAATCTCAGAAAGCCCTCTATGGGGACAGATTGGACTGATCATGTACATTCTTTTCAGCTAGTTGTCACGGATGTCGGAAAGGGACGAACCGTGGAGAGGCAGGAGAGCGGAAAACGTTCAGCAGTTCAGGAGTCGAATAGAAACCAATGCCCTCAGGCAGTGGCCGTGGAGCGACCTGGATGCTAGACGGGTCTCAGGACATCCGAACGTCAATGCAGCGCGAAGGTGAATGAGTAACCCGGAAATATATAGCCCCAGAGAGAGAGACACCGGAAGGACAGCAAAGCACAGGAAACTAGGGACAGGACAGAGCAGGAGCGCTCTCTGGCTGCAGAGGGCATGACGCTAGTAAGTAGTGCTGCAAGGTCATACATGTATATGTAATGCAACAAATCTGAGAAAAATGTCATTGTGAAAAGTTACAGTACTAAAGAACTTACTCAGTTTGAAATATATCCTGCTTCTATGAGTCTTAATTTTAGTGTCTATAACCCCTTATTAAATAATTGAATAAGCCTAGTCCACAGAAGCAATGCTACAGTAAACCTGCAATCAGGGCTAAGGCCAAATCCAAGTAATCAATCAATTAACCGAGTCCTCATTCCACCTGCACAACAGAGGACTTGCAACAGTCAAGTTGAGAAACAGTTGTCGGCCCCCGATTCGGTGGTTCTGAAATAAAAAATATTTAATAGTTGCATCCTTTAAGAACAGAAAAAAGAAAAAGTGAAACAAGGTCTTTTGGCTTACTGTTGCATTCCTCTAGGAAAGTTCAAGTGTCAACACTCACATTCATTTAAAATACATTTTATTTCAAATTGCCTTTGAGTGTCCTCAACTCCCCGACTGCACAGGTGGAATGAGGAGTTGGTTAATTGATCGATTAATTGGGTGTTTATTCTATTTATATAAAGAGTTGTGCTGTCACTCCTTCAACACACCTGCCTCTCAGAGTCACTAGAGATTCAGTAGGTGCACGCTCTGTAGAACATTACATTAAGGGTAACACCCATGTTGCAACAGTGTCAGTCTCTCACTATAAGCCTGCAGATCATCCCAAAGGTCCCAGCAGTCACTGCTGCTCAGGGAGAAAAGCCTGGCTGATCAAGCCACTCAGCTATAGTGGTGCTACCTGTGGATTACCAACTGGCTCATGACATAACCCAGGCTGCAGCCAACAAACAGAGCTCATCCCTTTCACTAGGGTCAATGGCTTCTTGGTTGAGCCAACCAAAAAGCTCTTGTTTGTTTTTCTTTTATGTATTTTACTGTGTTACAGCTTTAGGTGAATGCAAAATTCAATCTGTATACTTCTTGTGTGTCTCTTTACTGATATCAGCAGAAAAAGAGAAGCTAGCATTGGCAAATTCTTAGTAATTCGATGACCTACTTACCTGAAAATTCCCAGTACTCGTGTAATGATTGTGCAAATGTGTGACTTACGTTTGCCTTGTACATGCAAAAAACAATTGTCCTCTGCTCATCATTTGTTAAAATCTCTTGAGGCAGATCCACCCGGGCTTTGCAGTTTTTTATGTTGCTCATTTTTGTAGACGTCTTTGATACAGACAGGCAAAAAAAAAAGAGATCTTTCCATTCAGTGGCTGCGTAACCCAAATTGTTTTAATCTCACATTGATTTTCAAAGCACAGCACTGGGCTCAGGGATAAGCAAAGCCTGCTGTTCATTATTGTCAACATTTAAAACTGCATTCACACTTAAATCATGAAGGGCCCTGACTGTAACTGTAGACTCAAAATCCCACAGCAGCTGGAGAGATGGAGCTGATCTTGTACAGGAGTATCCAGGAGCCTGTATTATGAGTTACTGGTAACTGCTAAAAATGACCATCTCTCTTAGCTGATGACCAGTAAGAACAAACCAATGATGTTGCTATTGTTACATACTGTATATAAAGCTTGGAGCCCTGTCAATGAGTGAATGTGTACATTAATGCAACGCTTCAACACACTTTCAAATCTAGATTTTCTACTGAACTTTCCATGTGGCTTACAAAGCACAAGGAGGAAAGAAGATGGACAATGAGGAAGGAGAATAAGGGAGGAAGAAAGGTAGAAGGCCAAAAAGGAATAAAATGCAGAAAATTGCAAGGCAGAGCAACAAGCTCATGAGAAGATATATGTATTGCTATGTAGGGCCAGATGAAAAGACTTGAGGCATATGAAGTCAGAACTAAGAAAAAGAGAGAGTACAAATTTCCACTTCATGTGGAATCCTCTGTCTGTGTATTAATGTGAATAGCTTACGGTATTCCAATCTGCATATATGCTTAAGCCTTTGAAGGTTTGTCTTTGAACTCTGTGGAGAAATGCCACAAGTTTTCCAGCTTTCATAGACATATAGTCATCAGGTGTATTGTTAGGAAATGTTGTGGTCTCCAGAACGGTTTCTAAACGTTTCACCCACCTGTAAAAGGACAGAAATAGTATCTATAAATGATAAGGGGTGTTCATTACAAAGTAAAAACAAAGAAGCTGCCTGTTAAGAAAGTTCTAAACTGTTTCATTGGTGTTTTTGTGTATATTAAGGATAGAATAATGCTGCAGGATAATAACTTATCAAAATAAATTTCTAATTGAATAGGAAAATTGCAGAATGGTATGTAATTGGTTCAACTGCTATTCTGGACATACAAAGCACAATGCCATGAACATTAATTTTCAAAACTGCTGACAGAGCATTGTACTTTTGTCTAAAGTGCAATTTCCTATTACACAGTTCAAAACAAACTTACGTAGTAGTATCGGAAGAAGGTGAATCAAGCAACTTATCCAACTTAGCCATCCAACAACAGGTTGTAGTAATATTTGGATTTTCTGGTATTGTCCCATTATCTTCAATACTCTCTGTACAAAAATAAAAATGGGACTGTTTACATCTCTCCAGTGACCAGTTTCACATCAGATTTGTACCCTTTTAAAATGGCTACTTTTCCTTGAAAAACAAGGACTGTCAATGAATCCTACCTATCCTACTTATACACTACATTCCCATAAAGAAACTGAAATTTGCCATGTTTTCAGAATCTAGTGCTCTTGTAACTACAATTAGTGGCACCTTCCCTCAGGAGTAAAATAGAAGAGACCTCTATGATTCCTCACTGATATAAAGAATATTGCAGACTGGAACAAGATGCCCAGCCATGTTGCTGAATCCCAAACCCTGGGTTAAAGTAATAGCTGCATGAGATCTTCTGGTCACTCATTGCCTAGCAACCAAATGAGCAAGGTAGACTGAATGGCCTTCTCATGGTTGTAATCCAACCCAAGTTTGAACTTTCTCTCCTTTTTGAAGGAGAAAGAAAAGGAAATTTAAAGGAAGCAGAGCTTGAATAGAGACTCACATTATTTTCTATAGATGGATAATATGTTTAAACTTTCATAACATCTAGAATCCTGATTTACCATTTACTGAAGAATCTTTTATGTTTACATAAGGTTAAATATATATTACACTTTCCTGGATACAACAGGAAATGGGGCAGCATGGGGCACGGTGATTAACATTGCAGCCGTGCAACACTGGAGCCCTAGGTTGAATTCCTAGGGAGTTTGTATGGAGTTTGTACAGTATAATCTCCCTGTGTTTGTGTGGGTTTTCTCTGGGTGCTCCTCCCACAATTTCCTCGCACAGTCCAAAAGCAATGGCTTCTGGGATAATTGGCCCTGGTGAGAGTATGTGCATGTACTGTATATTTGTGGCTGACCTGTGACACACTTGTCTCCCATCCAGGGCATATCCTGCTATGCACAATTTACTTGCCATTATAGGCTCTGGCTCTCCTGCATCTCTGAATTAGATAAAGCATTAGAAAATGGATGGATGGACAACAGAAAATTTAGTAGTTTTAAGTTTTAAGGCAGGTGCACATGATGTAGTAAGATGACCAACAGCTTTCAAAAGGCTGTACTTTAATTTCACTCTATAAGCATATCTTACATACCACAATATGACCAAACACAAAATGATGCTTTAATTTGTTGTAACAGGGGCAAATCTTGAATTACCTTTATATAGTATAGGATGCTAGTGCAGGAATTCACCACAATACATAGAAACCATAATGCCATGTAGCCATAAGTACATAACAGAAACTGCAAACAAGAAGTGGTCATTGCTCCTGTCTTGTTTATTTGGTAGTTTAGCAATTAAGCGAACCTAAACTTCAAGTCAGACACTTACAGTATAAGTGATACATGTATATGTGATGGAAAACACTCAAACAGACAATCAGATTTAAGATCTTAGCTGTGGAAACGTGCTTTGTGGACCAGTGGCTGTTCTGGCACACTGTCCTTTGAGAGTCAGAACAGGTGTGTACTGTAATTGTTCAGCACAGGTGTGGAGCAACAAAATTGCTCTCTAGGCTCTGACTTGGTTTAGGTACGTTTTAGTTTGAGTGCCCACAAAAAAGTTTGGGTCTGGTTTCTCCGTCCTTCTTCAATCGATGAAAGACATTAAATTATTAAAACAAACCATTGCAGGCACAGGTTTGGGTCATGTGTCCACTCGCGAAGGAGGTCAGGAGGAGAGCAGGCAACAACCACACTGTGAAGGAGTGAGTGTCCATCCTACAACACATGAACAAGACTCAAACTCAGACAGCAGGAGCAACAGTGTGTTTTACCCCCTTTCAAACAGGCTGTGTTATCGCAATGTGAATGTCCCATGAATGTCACAGCTTCGTGTGAGTGCTTAGATTGTTCACATCTGCTGAGTAACATACAACCTGGTGATCTCCAAATGTTTTTAAAAAAAATCTCAACCTGGAAGGATATTTAGAGATCTTTAGGTTTGAAGAAATAAACTATTCACATGCATAAAATAGTTACTGGTATTACACTATGTATATTATACATGACATGCAAAGATTAATCTACATCTAAATTAATACATTAGTGAACTGCATCTTTCAGTTATAATCCAGTTAAAAGTAGTATCATAGTGGAAATGGGGGTCAGTCTGTACTTCACCCAAGAATGTTTTAATCACTGTTAAAAAGCAAAAGCGCAGGTACAGAGATGTCCTAAAAAGTCATCACTCCTCCTCCTCCCACCTGATGCTGGTGGTGTATAGTGTTCTTTAATGTTTAAGAATGCACAAGTTTAAATGAATACATCTGATGAAATGAAAAACATGTACACTGCCCTCAATCAACCTTCCATTCTCACAAAATATAATGAAAATAATTATTTTAGTAAATAGTTATTACTTGTCTATTACAATGTAGTCAGGCTCCACTGAAAATACAGCACAATAGATTTCAGGCACTGGTCACTTTCTCTATGTTGTGATTGCTCTTTATTCATAAGTCCAGATGTGATCAAAAGTGTAACAAGGAATCTTTTTCTTTCCTTTTTCTGTTCTTAAATCCTGGTATTTCTGCAAGAAGTTATTTCGTTTCTATCATCATCAGGGAATGCACTGCACTGTTTTTGACATTTGCAGCATTTAAAAATAGAGTCTCTTTATTGACAGGAAATTGTGGTAGATTGAAAATTACCCACAACTCCTCATACAATGAGCATCTTTTCTCATGTGTGATATTTTCATTTATCAGATGAGGGCATACACACCCACTTGCCTCATGGTAATGTTCTGCTCTGCAACTGCAAAGGTCATTCAACTTCAGTCCATTATCCTTTTGGCCTGATGCTCTGATGAAATCAGTTACAGTGAGAGGTTGAAGTGTCAGAGGAACCACATGAGTGCATTTTGGTAAAAATTGTAAATTCTGATTCAAAATAGCAAGGGACTTTTTATCTGCATTATTCATCTTCCACAGCACCAAAACTGTAGCAAAAGGGATTTATCTTATTCATGTATGGCTCTGTTCTGAATTGGAAGAAGATTTTAAAAAATGGATGTGTGCTTGTTTTTTTCCCCAATTCAGCATTTACTGTGCCTACTGCAGCTGATTCTCTTTGTTTTCTTGTTCTGCACCTTTTCAGTAACTTCCTCTGTTTAGCAGCAAAAAAAGCTATAAATAAAATGTCCCCTTATCACGTTTATCACAGCGATGGCAATGCTCAGTACTTGAAATTCTTGAAAACATGGTTAAACGCCAAACCATTTGTGCAAAATAAAAGTCAAGCTGATAAAATGTTTGTGGTGGTAATTTCACAAGGGCTCAAACTATGTGAAAAGAATACTTAAGCAATGCACAGACACAAAATCAGGCCAAAGAAAATAAAAATAGCATATATGCTATTTTTGAAAAATATGAAAAATGTTCTCCAACTCTTTCCAGTGAGGATTTACCTTTTGTAAGTGTACAAGATAGTAACTATTTGTCTTTGCTAACATGCCTGTTTCACTTAGCAACAGCATGAAAGAATAAATTGCAGGCACATTATTTGATCTTTTGATACTAATGCTATAACCACAGAATGTTTAGCTAACTTTTGCACTTTCTATTTAGATACTTCCTTTTCACCAAATAAAGGGTGAATTTAATTTCTTAAGAATAAAGTGGTCAATTACAAAGAAGTATTTGTAGAGAAAAGACAACTCCTAATTTGGAAATCTAGAAGGAGCTATGTACTCTGAATCTGCTGTATAAAACCCATTACCTTTGCCATCATCATCAGAGGCTGCTCTCATATCTGTATGATTGTATTCTCTCCATGCGCATTAATAAAGGACTGTGCTGAACCACACCGAACCTGAGTGAAGAATTTTCTTCGACACCAGAAATGCAACCTTCATAAATTGCTGTCTTCCATGACAATCACATTTCTAAATCCTCCCAGGTAAGGAGCACTGCTGAGAGCAGGGTTACTGCACGTCTTGTCTCATCTTCACTCATAGTTTATCTATAATAGAGGTCTTCCAAAAAAGGAATCAGGTAATCAATTAGCTATTATCGTAATGTAGTGAAGTTTTTTATCCATCAATACTTACGTCATTTAAATCATTCCACTTTAAATTGATAAACATTTTATCAATTTAAACATATTTTCCTGAATAGTTTTTTATATTTTAAATATAATATGACACTTGCCCTACAAAAACGTTTGAAGAGTTTTATACATCAATTTATTGATACTGTAACGCTTACGGCCGACAGGCACTGTGTAAGAGCCGGCGTACCAGAGCAGGTGACGTCACCGCCCTTCCCTGTGATAGCAGGACCACAGCTACTGGGCTGTGGGGAGATCTCTCTTTAGCTCACGGGGCTAGGTCGCTGCAGAGAGACGCGGAAGTCCCGGGTTCGAGCCCCGGACGGTGCAGGGGCCGACCAGATGCGGCAAGGGCGCCCGCCTGAGCCCCCGTTGCGTTACAATACCTTAGGAAATTGCCTCATCTTCTCTATTTCTGTTAAGGTACAGGTTTGTATACATACTGTACATTGCATGATAACACTGCAATAGATGAAGGGAGGAAACTCTTTAGGAGACTAGGTAAGAAATTCTTGCATAACAGATGTTATTTGTAGGCTGTTCACACTAATTAATACATGTGAAAATAAAGCATCCTAATGTCAACTGCGGAGTATGATATTTTCACCAGTCCACACACAGAAAAAGGGTATTGTGTGAGTTATTTAAATTATGCCCATATTTGCAGCAAGTCCTTAAACCATTCATGCCATATTTTCTTATATGCAAAAATTCCCCAAGAAAGCTTTTTTAAATTTCATAAATGTATTTAAAACTATAAACCATTGAAAGACTTTTATTCAACATTGGAACACAATTTCATTTCCATGTGCTTGTGTTATCTTAAAGAGAGTCATTAGCAAATTCAGGAGATTGTGATGCTGAAAAATAGGCACAATAAACCAAACCTTCTCTTCCCTAGTGCTCATTAATCGTTTTCAAACTTACGGCCCGGTTACTTTAAATTTTATTGTGAGTGTCACGATTATAGTTCCCCCCTCCTTAAGGGTGCTCCAGCCCTTTCACTTTAGACTTTATTCTGTGCACCTGATCCCTTTTCCCAGTCCACCTTAAAAGCCAGGCGCTGACGCTCATCCTGGCTCTGCATCTGGTTTCCGCACCGTGCGAGTCCGGGACCTGGAAGCGCCTGGTCCCGTTAAGGTTTTAATCTCTGTTCCCGTTCCCTGTCCGCCGGTTCCGACCCGGTTCATGGTTTTAATTCCCTGTTTGGATGGATCTCCTGGCTATGGACTTCCTATGTGTTTTTGGATACCCTCTATGGATTACTGTTTTGGATTGTTTGCCTCGGCCACACCTCCCCCGTGCACCAGCGCACTTTGGACACGCCCCCCTGTTTTCAGTCCCGTATTCCTGCATGACGTTTTCCTAGTGTTTCCCCACTTCTTCGGATTGTGTCGTCCGCATAGGGTCCGGAAAGAACTGTTTGTTACAGTGAGATCCACCAGTCCAGTGCAAGGAAGAGAAAACAGCAGAGATGTGCTCACATACTGTAGTCTAACATTTTGTTCTTTAAATCTAAATTGCTTTAAATGGATTACCTTAAACATGACTATTTATTCAAACTTCAAATTACAAACAGTGAACATTGATTCAATGTAAATTTCGTCTTCCAGGTGTCCATTTAGTCCTGCTTTTTCTCAATGTCCTTATTATTTCTGATACTGGTGTTTTATCATCCGTGAATGTGACAAGCTTGCTATTTCCAGAGTCTAGAGTAGGTAAGCTGGTCATTTTATCAGTACCATCTATTTTCTACTTTTGCTTTAAAAAGTTTCACACATTACCTTGGATTTCTACAGTTTCATGTTTCAGGACTTGTCTTTCACCTGGTATTTTGCAAAGCTTTCTGAAAGTTAAAATTGATCATGTTATGTACAGTAGTAGTTTCTAGCTGGAAGAAATCTTCTAATAACAACCTGCCTGTCCTGAATCATGCCATCTTAACAATTTTCACTTTGGTCCTCTTCTGATTTGGTTCCTGTAACTCTTTCCAGAATTTATGATGTAGCTAATCTGAGGCAGTTTTATCTGTTTTTCTTCTACCCCCATTAGTAATGAGTATTATGCAGTGTTAATTTAGTCACCAGTTTTTGACTGGTCATAGTCTTAGTCAAGTCAACTAAACTGCCTGTTAGTCATAGTCTCTCTAGTCACCCGCTTTTATTTTAGTCTAGTTGGCTAAATTTTGACTATAAATTGGTCTTACTTTTAAGTTAATTAAAACAGAAATAGTTTGAGTCACATTTTAGTCAAGAAGGTTAATTTATTTGTGTAATAAAATCATAATAAATAAATAATAAAAATGTATTTGTGCACGTCTGATAAGATTTTGTCTAAAGCACATTTGTACTGATCCTGGGAATGGTCAAACATCAAATACAAAAAATAATGGTGCAATAAAAGGTTTATAATGATCTTATACAGAGGCGAATCTTTTCTAATAAGAAAACCTACAGTATGAGGGATTTTCCAATCGCCAGACAAATCCCCCAACCTTGGGGCCATTGAATATCTTAGAGAGGGATTTGCAAATACCTCTGCTCACTCCTTTGTCTAAAATCAGTCTGCTGCACTAAAACATCTCATAATATCAACTGAAATGCTGAAATCATGTGTAATACAGTCTCAACAGGCGGGAGATGAGAGGGTGAAATGATGAGCATTTTTCTAGCTTTTTTTTCTAGGAAAAAAGCCTAATTAAATTTCAGTAGTTTCAAACCACCTGTGCTAAGAAGATGCTGGACATCTTACCTTCATACGCTGGTCACGGTAGCTCCAGTTTGAGAAGCTAAAGACGCAGAGTCTGTGGTGAGACAGCAAGAGCTAACAGAAAAGCTTCGGTCTCTGCTTACATTTCTACTACAGGAAAACAGGAAATATATTCTCTTTGCTACGCTGCTAGATGTAATTACGTTTTAAGGAAGTTACTCATACTGTATATTTGCATATCAACATATTTATTACTAAAGGAGGGGGCTGCAAGTTTTCTTTCTCATAATTATTTGTGTTGGGTTGTCTTCAATGATCTAACGTGAAGATAAAGGAGTAAAAATTTGGGAACAACAGGCGGCTAATCGTGATGGGAGTCTGAAACTCATTCAGTGATTTTCGATCACTCACCTTTTCGGCAAGATCGTAGGAACTGTGAGGTCAAGTTGTGTTGAGTTCGATAGTCTCAGCGCTACTGGGGTTTGTTCAAATCGTTGTCGAACATTTTTTAGGTTACTTTTTATTTTTATTGTGGTATTTTATTCAGTACGTTGGACAATTAGTAAACTGTGTCTCTATTTTTAAACACGGAGTTTGCGTTCAGTGTACCACACATACTGTATACAGCATGTAGCAATTGCTGTAGCTATTTAAAAAAGCATGTATCAGAAGCCGATGGCGATTAGATGCCTTACATTTCGGTGTGATTAGTTACGTTTCTGATTGGGAACAGTGAAAGGTGTGAATGAAAATGAAGTATGCCTATTTCCTTCATCTTAGGATCTGCACAATATATAGCATATGTATGTAGTTTGTATTGTCCTCCAGTTCATGTTCCACAGCTCATTCGGAAGAGCTCCTTTGTGTTGGAAGATCAGAGAGTCTGTTGATTGCCATGAACAGCGTGGCTCAGCCTGACATTTGCAAATACAGTACAGTGGTCCTGTTGAGACATCAAACACCACACACATTGACCAAAACAATAGGAAGGGCAACAGCAGTGGGTGATTTTATTCCATTTAAAAAAAAAGCATAAATGCTTTCTTTTTTCTTTTCTATAAAAATGCTTAAAGGCAAATCTTGTTGATGACCAAGCATTTTTGTAAATTATTGGCTCATAACGCTCCTTTTACATCTATGTCCATCAAAACATTATCTTAACTGCGAGCAAACAACACTTCAGACACATGACGCCCACTCCCACAGGTCCTGACTGAAGCCATTGTCCGCCTGTAAAGTGCAATAATGTCAAAGCCCTGCAAAGGTATTTTCAAACTCCATCAATCTTCGCTTTTCAGTTGTTTGTCTTAACGTTTATATTTCAAATATATAACTTCTCAGTGTCTCAAATACTCTGCCTATATCATTGGCAGCTTCATGCAAATAAATGTGCTTTATTTGGGCATTTGATCATTTGGGGGAAGACAGGTAGCTTTGAAGATACTGCAGCTCTCCTGGATGGGGCATTGTGATTCAAGAAAACGAAAGTACCATACAGTAAATGTGGGCATTATAGCCAGACTGTATTGATATCGTAATCCTAAGAAATCTTTCTCTGTTCTTTCAGGGTCAGTAGAGAATATATTGTATGGCGACTCTCAGTCTCGGGAAACTGGGAAGAAATATTTTCCCTCTTCCCTCTAAGCTTCAAAGCTGGATCATTTCTGGTTAAGTTTTCTACAGGAGTTCAACAGCACAAAAAACCTGGGATCTCTAAGGAAGTGACTGCTGAAGATTTTGACAAATCCCCCCTCCCCCTATTTGGTTGTGTTAGTTTCAGCTCAGACAATCTCACTGCAAGGTGCCAGCAGAGGTTTTGAAACTGGGATTGAACCTGGGAAATTAAATGGAGCAGAACATCTACATAACCGATACTTCATTTGCCAGTGTTTCAGAGGTTGCCAGGACAGAGTCTGTCTTTAAAAAACATACTGTATAGTAAGTGACGTTTTCCTTATTTAAACAGGATGTTTTTCACATTTTTTAAGAAGTAAAATCATGCAAAGTGTTTCGGTTCCACTGGATACAGCTCATGGACCAGGGATTGTGGTGTTATGTCTGTAGGTATAAACTCCTATCAGAGAAATGAACCAGGGTTCAAAACTGTACATTAGCTCAGTATGTCAAATACCATTATATCCTGTGGGTCACTGTGGGCTTTTTTGCTCTGCATTGATGCTTCCTCTAAAGAAAGTTAAACTGTTCATATTATAATGTGTTTTATCAATTACTGTTCCTAGCAGGAAAAGTACAGACTCTGAAAGAAAACCCCAGTAGTGCACAGAAAAAAAAGAACTACTGACAGGCAGTTATAAAAACAGCTGATCAGTAGATGGCGCTATGGATCCATTTTGGTGGGAATAAAGTCTTCATGAGCTTGGAATGATCAAACCCATGGGCTTGCCTTAACAAAGATTTTTTTTCACTGTTGCATGTTATAGAAATTCAGAAAGCCATTATTTCTCTCAAACCTAGTATTTCACTTGGATTACTTAGTAAATAAACTAAAGCTAAAGGAGTTTGTTTATAGGTTATAATTAGGCAGTTTGGGGTGGTGGTGGTATTCCCTTACTACATACAAGTTGTGTCCTATGTACAGTCAACAGCACAAATCCTTATGCTGCCCCACCAATATTCTGGGTAATCTAAATAATTATTACCTATTTACTTTTAATTTAATTCTATAAATAGATCACTCCTATGAGTTTCCATTTTGAAATAACTGCCTGTTGTGAGTGCCTGCTGGCGTTGGTTTGCTTTAGGTGCCAATCGGTTGTTCCCTTCAAACTTTGTGCTGGTTCAGTAAATAGTTTCCAGTAATTAATTTGTCTCATTTTAGCGCATTCAATGGAAAACTCCAGTATTGGTTCGGGAAGTTTGGTTTTTGCTTGCTTGCAGTTTATAATGAGTAAAGCACCCCCGAGCTGGATAGGGACAAAAGCAGCTGGTGTGATATCAAATCAAAAACAAGAACACAGCACACTGCACCTCAGGTACACTGGCCAAACAATTCCTCACAAAGGAAAGCAATACCAGATGTTGGAATGCTCCAGTCTGTCATAACAAACTCTATACATTCCAAGAGAGAGCAATATTAGAATCAGACGCTGCATCGAGTTTTAATTAAAAGGGACTTAGGCAAACCTTCAGGGAGACATTAATGCATTTTCCTGGAAAACACCCAAAGTTTTCTTCCTTTCTTTCTATGAAATGCTGAAATGCCAAATGTTGCCGACAACGAACTGTTTTTGTAACTTTTTCTTGGCAAATGTTCACAATGACAGAGTTCTTTGGCTCCAGAGCAACAGGCTTTTACATCCATGCCCATTAAATACATCTTCCTGAGAGCGGGGCAGGAGCAGAGGGCACTGCCCTGGCATCCTCCTGCCCCGTGTCCAGATTCGGCGGGTGTGGGGTGGGGTGAAGGGTGTGGTTTGTAAGGGCACGGCGCCACCTGTCAACACCAGAGAGCTCCCTTCCCCAGCACTTCGCCAAAACACATCCACTGGCCTGGAGATCCTTCACAAAGGCCAAGTTGCATTTCCATGTAACACATTGTCTTCTCCTGCCTTTCAGCCTGAAAGCAATGTCCAGGCTCTTTCGTCCTGCTGTTATCAATTAGCTGGGACTCTTTTGTACCTGCAGACGTCGGTAGACAAGTGCATGAGAAGTCAGTGCACCACTTTAAATGGATAGCCGCAGGATAAGGTCAATCGGAAAGATCTGAATTCCCTTTACGGCTTTCCTCCATCAGCCTGATCTCAAGTGGGTGGTTCATCAGAGCCGGGGCTCAAAAGTCACAAGACTCTTGCTCCTCTGAAACCTGTTACTCTCTGTGCCTCGGGGGGGTGTTCCCAATATTAACTCAAGCAGCAAGAGAATATTGGTGAATGTGTGCTCTGGTGCAGCTGAAGAAGAAAGTAATTTTCTACTGTCTCCACTTTTGTCTCCATTGCAGAACAAGAGAAAGTCTGATATCCTGGTTAACATTGTGCATTTTGACCTGCCATGAGGGTTAGCCCCATCTATAAAGTGATTCTTGCCAAGGTCCCTACTCTGCCTTTCATCTGAGATTTATAAAAAACTGCAGGGGGCAGCACAATGACGCTGTGGTCAGCATTGCTGCCTCTTAGTATTGGGGTCCTGGAGTGCTGTCTGTGGGGAGCTTGTATGTTCTCCCTCTTTTTTCTTGGGGTTCCTCTGGGTGCTCCTGTGTCCTCCCACAGTCCAAAGATATGCTGGTAGCTTAATTGGCTTCTGGTAAATCTGGCCCTGGTGTGAGTGTGTGTGTGTTTCTGTCAGTGTGTGGCCTGGGATGGACTGTTGTCCCATCCAGGGCGTATCCTGCCTTGTGCCCATTGCCTGCCAGGATAGGCTCCAGCTCTCCTGAGACCCTAAATTGGACAACATGGTTAGAAAATGAATAGATGAATGCATGAGCAGGCATGCTTGTCTGTTTGGAGCCTGTGTGACTTTTAGGAAGAAGTTAATTCAGCTGGGCTGCTCCTTCCTGCTATGCCTTGAGACAACAGGAACAAACTTAGTCAACCCTGAAGGCATATCTGTCCTCTGCTGATTTTAACGAAAGGTCCATTACGAAGGTGTCTCGGCACACTAAGATGTGAAATAGATACCGATGATCTTTAAAGGCTTTTTTCCGAAGGTGGTGAAACTTTGTTCTGTTTCATGCATTGATCACTCATTCCCTTGACTCAATCCTTAATTGTAACAATGGAAGGAAGAATAGCTGGTCATTTCCACCAATCCGGACCAGTGAGTGAATACCTGTGCTGTCAGGATTAAAACCCCCTGCCTCAATTGTGTGACTGTTGATGGTGTGTCTTCATTTTGTCTTTAATTACCTGGTAGAGTATTTGGAAACTGGGGTTTGGAGGAAATGATGCTAACACTGATAAAGACCATGTAACAGAAACCAAGGCTAGGACAGCTTAAACAAACACTGGAGTGTGAACTATGGAGATTTAAATGATGCTTTTTGTTCTTTATTACCTGCTGCGATCTGTAGAGCTCAGATACTGCATCAAATCTTCTGCTTGTTTTCCAATATGACAAAAGGTCACTACTGCTGTTCCCATTTTAGAGGTATTGCAAACCTTAACAACTCATTGAAGATATAACTAGCTAAACCTGCAATGTCATTATTTTGGTGTCTAATTTGGCAATGGCTACAAATATATTACATATTGTGCAAATTGCCACATTTCGTGAAGAGTGCCTTTCCTTATTGTGCTTCCACAAAGCTTCACACTTGACTGTTGGGATCTAGCACTGGCAAGACCTGAAAATCGAGGTGAAAAAAGATTCCATTGTAAAGACAGCTAAAATATACATTCGAAACACAAGTGGTTTTAATATCTATAGTACTTGCTCGCAAATAGTTTTGAAGTCTAAACTGGCTTTAGGAAGACCACACATGTTCACTTTCTGCAAGGCTGCAGCTCAGACATTTACAGGAGCCTGGAGTAGGTCTATAAACAAACACCACTGAAAATTACCCGTGCTGGAAGGACAGTGGACAAATAATTAACTGACACGTGCTTTTCTCCGTATTGTGAAATTGGCACCGCCGAGTTTCCGCTACACGTTTCTTTGGTTGTAGCGTGTGTTTAATCAAGGACTTCTGTAACCTATTAAATATGATTAGACATTAAAATCCGGATAACGCCTGTGTTTTGTGCCGTTTCATCAGCTGTAACTTGCGTCTGTAATGTAGTCATTTTAATTCATTGTTCATTAACGATTCGAGCTGCTGCTGTCGTATACTGTCTGCACTAGTCGGGGTGTCGGTGTGGATCTATCGCTGCCATTTCATCCACCAGGCGCAGGGTATGTAGGGCCCATGGAATGAGCGCACGCAACTTACAGGTTTCACTCGAGCAAGGGAAGTTTCTTCCCACCCCCTCGTCGTATAGAAGGAAAGGGGGCGGTGGGGAGGCTTTTATTGAACGCGCAAAGCACAAGGGCGCACCATAGTCGGCGGCGTGCGTCAGCGGCTGCCCGCCTGCCTGGAAGAGCTTGAACACCAGCCCGGGGGAGCTCCGCACAGCGGCGAGCACCGAGTGGACTCCGTCCAGGAAAACTGAAAGAAAGCCGGGACTGCAAGGGAGAAATCTCCTGCACATTAAATCTTTACAAGCGCGGTCGCAATCCAAGGCAGACGTCATTATTTCTGGCGACGAAGGGCTGTGAGAACATTTGATTGAATGCGGGGACTCGGCTTCTTTTTTTAATGTATACAAAACCTCGTTTGCAACAAACACAAACAACTTTGGACTGTGTGGGTGCTTCGTGTTCACTGTTATTTCAGGGCTGGTTGCTGCTGGCTCACTTTCATTTGTCAGAGTCTGTTGCAGGCTAATTGTCGTGCTGCTATCTTTAATGTGCGGCGCGATATCTCTGCAAATGAGTAATTTATAAAAATCGGACGAGCTCGTTTGTCCGGGGCGTGTTGGGTGGCAGGATAAATTTGCTAAAGGAAATTAAAGATTAAGAAAACAAAGTGGGGGCAATTAGGAAGTGCTTTTGATACGAACAATTAAGCTGGTGCTTTGTCCGTTTTCAGAACCGCTCTGGCAGGGAAATTGCGAATAAAAATCTGGCACTCCTGCGGGGTTTTGAAGCAGATCTCCTGGAACGCCTTGGCAAGAGCGTAGCTCTTAATTGGGCTGCTTTTTGAACCGTGAACTCGGCAGGGGGAAAAAAAATCAGGTTGGGGAACTCTGCCTCTATGTGCGATAGTGAGAGAAGAGGGTAAAGCAATTCAGAAATGCCCTTACCAGGACCAACCAAGGAGCAGAGAGCGTTGGCATTTTGACACAGGACATAACCCGAATGAATTGTGACCTTCATCTCCGCAATTCGCAAGATCTGAGAGAGTGACTACAAGAATGCTTATCGTTAGCGGAGAGTTTTAATATACCCCCACGAAGTGCATTCCCCGTGAATCCCGCAAATCCCACTTTAGACTGTTGAGACTGTTAAATATATAAAAAAAAACAAGGTACGATTTTAGATTACCAGAGGGGACACGGGTCGTTCTAGTACAGGTACTGGACAATTCGGTGACAGCGGAATTGACATGATGGGATCTTTGTGGAAATGCCGGACATGGTTGCCCTGGAAATTGAACGTCGTACCAGTTATTTTGGTTTTCGTCTGCACTGTTGGAGCACGGGCGGCTGAAGAAGATGCCACTTTCAATGCAGAGGTGATTATTGGTTTAATTTATGTTTATTTGCCCCCCACATAAAAATATTTACACATAGAAGTTCCCAAGTTTAAAAAACAACTTGTATGTTTACATTCAGTCACATCCTAGAAAGAAGACCCGACTGTTTCTGTACCTGTGTGATTCGCTTTGCTTCAGTTTACATTCATACTGAAATCCGGGATTCGGCGATCACGTGGATTTTAGTTTTTTATTGCTGCTCTTTTCGCTGTTGAAGAAGTTCAAGACAATGATCAGCTTAAGATGTGTTTTCGGTGAATCTGCAAAACGCTGATTTGTGTGTTGTATATTTGGAAAGCGTACTTGTAATGATATTAGTTTCACAAGAAAATAACGCTGCTTTATGTGATGTCGAGATCATATTTCCTGCAAACATCTGTTAGCTGATGCATGATCTATCTCCTTGTTTCCTACTCTTTTTGATTCGTTTCCTGTTGTATTAGTGGATTTTCCGTCTGACTCGTATCTTTTACGTGCATGGTCCAAGACTTTCTTCGCCTCTTGAATGATCCGTCTCACTGCTAAGCTTCCAGTCCGCGGTGGCTGTTCTGATCTCGATTCTGCACTGGATCGTAACAGCTAGCGGTGGAGCTGCCAGTGGTTCTCTGAGCTCAACGGCTCTCCCCAGCCTGACGCGCCAGCCAAAACGCAAGCCTTTGCTGGTTCACTGACACACTGACTCGGCCGCGCCGCTCCATATGTGGGTATGGTTTGTACCCGCGCTCCGACTTTTCCAAGAGAGACGGAGTCTAAGACGCACGACTGTTGGCATAGCCCAACGGCTGCTCCAAGCTTGCTGCCTGTGCCATCCGCCTTTTGTCTTTACCGGGGAGGCGGACAAACGCTGAAACGTGCATGACTTGGTTCTCATTCTGTCAGCTCGTTAAAACAAATGTAAAGGAGTAAAAAAAAGGTGCGAACACCAATGTCTGAGCTCCACCAAGCTGAGTTCTAACGCTTTAAGATTGTTTGAAACAAAGACTTACTGTAAAATAAGCGGCTTCAAACATTTTTTTTTAAATTGAAAAATATAGTTGAAGCGGGACAGGTCAGGGAGAGATTTGGATTCCGGACGCAGGAGTGACGGTCATTTCTCTGTGTAAATCCGTTTTGTTTTTCCTGGAGAATTCGATACGGGATCTCTTTACGATGAAGCCTCGGTCCACAGTCAACCATGTGGATAATGTATCGCCATTGCTTTCACACTGCACTTTGATCGGTACATGGCTGATACTGTACCTAGCCCCAAGGTCATTCCACCATGCAGTTTGAGAAAGACATGTGCTGCGGACAGTGAGGTGAGATCTAGCTCTTTGAATCGGCTGGGTTTGCAGCCATTGCATTGAGATCCACTGCAGTGCTTCAGTGGAACCAGCAGCTTAACTGTAATATTGGCTCTCGCCAATTATCCTTTTTCAGAAGGAAGGAGCCTGGCTGAAGCTAAACTGTGCTATGGTGGAGACTGGAACAGAGGCAGTAGGCTACAAGAAGTTCTCCGGTCTAGTGTATGGCAAACCCATGACTTCTAACAACTACATTCAAATACAAGCCCAAGGAGCAACTGTTTCAAAAGGAAGATCAATGTTCCATAAATGTAAAACGCACATCTCACACAGCAGATTGATAGATTGCTTACCTATACACTTGTGTATTTTTGTATGTGTGTTACAACAGGTGAGGCCCCTCTTCAATAGTTGTCAGGTCTCAGGACATATTGGGAGAACAGGAGAGAGTGTAGCTGAAAGCAGGCATTCTCACGCCTTGTCTTGGGCGCCCACACACCTACTGGTTTTCATTCCAGCCGAGCTGAATTACCTACTTGAAGTCTTGAGTGGAGTAGCATGGTGCTTGAGTGGAATATTTTCTTTTTTCCTGTCTTTTGAACTGCAGCCCTGACACCAACATGCGTTGGGGGTAGAAAATGGTCAAACAGTTCACATTAGTCCTCTTAGCAAGTTAATTAAGGGCTGAGTTGGGGACCCGAGAGTTTGGCTGGAAAAAAGCCACCAAGTGTGGCTGTGGGCCTCCAGCACGAGGAGTGGAAAACCCTTGTACCACACGTCCAGTGTGCTCCCCATACCTTTGGTGGAATCTGATCTGGTTTCGGACCTCCTGGAGATGAAGGGTAATGCTATACACAGGGGGATTTCAGCAGGAGGAATACAGCTCTTGATACTAATTCCTGGCAGCACACCAGCAAATCAGGTGGCCAGGCTTGGGCTGTAAATAGATGATCCAGTTAACACTATGATGGGGGAAGGGGTCTCTCGGTCTCCAGCTTCTCTCTCTCTCCAGCTGGCAGAAGAAGGTTGAGCATTTTGTCCAAGTCGCGCCAAGTTAAAAACGGTTGTTGTCTGTAGACCTTTAAGTTACTGCAGTCAAGCCAAGGCAAAAGCTAACAAGAACACATCTTTGGGCAATAACAATGCATCTCTGTGTGTGTTATGATTTGTCCCCAATAACGTTGCGCTTAGACCACTGGTTTAGTTGTAAATTTCCCACACAGGTTGATGCTTTTAATTTTGACCAGCCTCTCCGACACTGAGCTAGAGCTCTACAAATGAGCTGGCAAAAGCTATGAAGACATCAGAAGGAGCAGGAGGTTTATGATGTTAAATTCTTGGAAAATCTGTGATTACTCGGCACACATATTTGCGTGATTTGAATTATGTTAGATCTTAGGAAAAGTAACTTTTTATTGTGTACCGAGGCTGCAAATGCCTCTTTTGTGAGAGACAGAGAAGGGGGCAGACGTGGTGTCCGTCATTCCTCTGAAAACGACGAAAATGCAAAACACAGATTTCATTTTTAGTGAGGAGATAATGATAGGGGAGACAGATTTTGGAAAAGTAATTTTTGCCAGGCAGGACAAATCCTCGTAATAATTTTCCATCCCTTTCTGCGCACGCCCTGGCATAGCCGAAAAGGCGGATGAAAGGATGGCGCGGGAGTCTCCTGAGGAGGTATTTTTGGAGGAATGAGCTCGGCCCTTTGGGGGGGGCTCATCTGGACAGAGGAAGTGAGTAAGCTGCTGCTGGCAGTGCCCAGCCAGGTGGTGTGGCAGGATAAAAAACCTCCATGTGGGCTTGTCTCTTTCCTGGCACTGGAACGTTTCGGAAGGCAGCGGCTGGCCTGTGGTCTGCACCCTACTATTGGCGCCCCAAGGGGAAGAACAATGGGCAGTGCCAGCTGCCAACATGCCCATTTTCTGTACCTTCTCCCTCCATCATGAGCCAAAAAGCAGCCCGTACCTTGCAGTACAGAGGCGTTGCTGTGCTGCTGCCCTAACCTTCTCATCCGCAAAAAGACCGGTTTAATTACAGAAAGCAGGCTTTTCCGATTCGTCTTGCGTATCAGGTCATTTGGATGCGTATGACTCGTTTCGGGCCATCACTAGCCTGTCCTCCTTTGACTCATCTACACATGCCTACTCGCACAAGCCGAAGAAGAGGAAATTACAGGTCTGTGGTTGAGCCTTGGGTGTAATGAGAAATGGCAAAATAGTTCGGCTGGAGGATGCTGCACAGAACTATTTATTTTTCTTCTCTGTCGGAGAAGCGTGTGTCACCGCACCTGCTCAGAGCAGCGCAGCCCACATGTTGCAGATGATGCTTCCTGTCAGTCTCGCGCTGTCAGATGATTTGTCTCCAGCCTTGGACACCAGCCCCTTTACGCAATTCATCTGAACGACGGCCATCACTCAAAAGACTGGATATCCCCTCCCAGCCACAGCCTTTGAAATTCAATAGTCTGAACAAAGCAGTTGCCTCACCACCTCTGCTTTGTGTTTCATCCCTGATTTCGGATTGAGCTGAATACCTACAAGCTCTCCGGAAGTGTCCGCCCAAACACGACGACCACAACCGACCAAACAAAAGGTTTTTTTCAGCAGGTTCCATGAGCTTAATTTTCGTCTTGTGAAACAACTTCTCTTTTTTCTGGTTTGTGAGGGCCCGTAACCATGATGTTGTTGTTGTGCTCTACATCTCTTCATGTTTCCTGTTGTATTTCAATGATTGAAGCAGTGGCTCCTTGCCCTTTTTGAAGAATAACGGCCTAACTGAATTATTGTGTTCTTTTACTTCTTGACTGTAATCAGATTTGGTTCAATTGAAAAGAAAAAAAGATCAAATCCGCTCCAGTGCACCCTCATCTTCTGAGACGGTTTGCTGGCTGAGTAACTCTATATTTTCTGAGTTAGGTTCTGTCCCCTGTGTGATCAGATTCCCAGTATGAAGCTTCTTCGGTGATCAGACAATGCAAACACAAGACCGCAGCCCCTGCGGTCTGTGGTTACAGCGCAGAAGAGGGCTGGCAGGACTTGAGGGTGGGTGAGTGGGAGAGGTATCACAGTAGCTTCCTCTCATCTTGAGGTGAACGTCAGAGTGTGGAGGATGTCAGTCTCTTGTCCTTGACAGAAAAAGGAATTAGCTGACCATGTGTGGATATCGTCTCAAAGGAAATAAAGGAGGGTCCACGCATTACAAATTACGAGGCACTTCATGAGTCAGCGTGCAGCTAGTTTCATCATAACCACCAAACCAAGACTGGCTAAAATAAACAGTGCCTGTGAAATTTGCTTCCTTTGTGCTGCACGACCATACCAAGAACACATGATGACGGAGCTGGGAACATTACACACTGGCTCTGCCATGAAATCCCCTGTCAGAAGAACTGAATCTGTGAGCTTTCCAGTCCACTGGCTTGCAGCATATTGCTGCAGAATCACACACTTCTCCACAGAGAAAGGTACTTCTGAAAGCCCGGTGTGCCAGTCAGCCCGGCTTAAGAAAGAGCTACAGGCAGAAAATGTTTTATGTGTGTCATATAAGGTTAGTTAGAGGCAACTTTACTAATGGAGAGTGATGTGAACTTCCAGAGGCAAAGTAACGAAAAGCTAAAATCCAATACTTTCCCAGTTTTATTCAGTATCCAAGGATATGTTGAGCGCTATATCATAATTTGCTTTCATATTGGTACTAGCAAATTCTTTTTTAGTGTTTATTCTGTTTGTTTTGTTTGCTTAATCTCACTCTGGAATTCATTTTTTTATAAGCTAACAATCTCTGTGGCCTAGAGTGCTTTTCTTCCAAGTGCTGTCACTCCAGATAGAGAATTTTTCTGAGTTGAAATGCAGTTCACAGCAAACTGGAATTGAGGGCATTGCAGGTAAGAAATGGTAGAGTTTAGTTCTGTGGGCCTTACCACTCCAGTTTTGTTCTCATTGAGGTACAGTAATGATTATTACACAGCCTTTCAGTTGCTAAATCAACCCACCCTTCCACCCCACTGCTGTCTTGGAGTTGGGAATGATATCTACCTTCATCTGCTCTCTTGCCTGTTTCCTTAGTTCTAGCTGTTAACCTCTGGTGTGCCAAGCTTTATTCCCTCAGTCGCACAGGCCACAAAAGCAGGGCTATCTCTTCTCTGTGGTGGCTAGGCAACAAGACTGTCCAGAGCTGGAGAGAAACAGGATCAGCTGTGTGCATGTGATTGGTAAATGGGACAGCTGTTTTGTTTCCCTGGTCCCTGAACAAGAGATAAACAGAAAGGAGGCATTTAGGGCTCCAGGGCTCCCAGGCAGGGGAGGAGCAACAATGAGCTGACTGAGAGAGTGGAGAAGGGCTGAAAGGAAGGGGGAGGGTTTCTAATAGTCAGAAAAACACAGTACAGACTGTAGCATTTCCTGAATGTTAACCCGTTCTGTACCAGTGTCTAATTGCTCATCCTTACAATTCCAGAATCTGAGAGATTCTGCATTCCAATGCACGCTCTCCAGTTTTAATTATGCAGCACCAGGGACACAGAGCTGCTACAGCAGAGAGATAATGTGATCTGCATTAACTTTCAAGAGCGCTTGTCTCCTTTACTATCTCACAAAAGTATGTCTTATTGCATGAGTCCTTGTGTTGTCTGTAGCAACATATCTGGGGTTTGACCAAACCTAGGGATGTTGTAATACATTGAGTTGCCAGGACACAGTTGATAGCATCTAAATGCAGCTGGTGATTTCTGCTTTCTTCACATGGATGTGAAGCATGTTGTGATTCTGAGGCGTGGCAGTGGTCCTGGAGTGTGGCATTAATTTAAAATCTGATAATATTGTTAATTGTATCAGCAACATAAAAAGCAGAGCATTGGAAATGGATATGAATGCCTAGAGCATTAGGGCCTAAAATTGCAAAGCCAAAATTAAGATTTTTATTGTTTCCTGGCTTCCTTGTGAGTTTTAGCAGGTCCTCTTGTTCAGAGGAACAGATTCTCAAACTAGTCATTCCTCAGCTATTGCTGCCTTGGCTGATACTACACTGAACTGAGACGCGTTTTACAGAACTCTCTTAGTTGCTTCAGTTGTCCAGCTTCAGTGCTGCCATTAAATTTGAAATCTTTTGCAGGAGCTCTTGGCACTAGCAAAGGAGAATTTTGAACTCACAGTCTCCTCTTGCTGTGTGTTCCAGAGAACTACAGCTGGAAAGGGATTTAAAAAAAAAAACTAAATCTGAGGAGTGGCTGGGTTATTTTGTTTTCTGTTATAATAAAATTCTGTTATCTGGTCATGGCAGATATGACAGTCATTTTTCAAGTATTGCTGAGATACTGTTGCTGAGATGTATTTTAAACTGGCTCTGCTGCAGGTAGTTTTTGTAAGAAGCATGGCGTTTCATGTTATACAACACTGTACATAGTTCTGATTTGCGGCTTTTATACCTTTTCCATCTGGAAGTGAACACACCTAATCCTTTCTTCGTTGTAAAAGAAACAGTGTCTTATCATAGCCCATGGTGTGCAATTATGCATGTACAGTATTTCTCCAGTTACAACACAAGCATTCACTCTACAGCGACTGAGATGGAGGAGAGAAAGTGCCATACCTAAGTGTTTTACTGTTTTCAGTGTTTTTAGAAAAAACAAGTTGCTCTATGTTTCTGAATTTTCCGATTAAGCTGACCTCCATCAGAATCCTCAGAAATACAAACCCTTTTAAGTCTCTTGAGCCACTGGTTTATAAAGGGGTTTTTCTATGTATTAAAAGCATGCTGAACATTAGAAGACATCTTTCTGTGATAAATGGATCGCCCAGCTGCTCAGCAGTGTGTGAGATCTCTGTGCTGTGTCCTGCAGACAACCCTCCCTGTTAATCACATAGCTGCTAATGGAATTGAACTTTCCTTGGGGGACCATGACCAGCAGGCTAATATAAGGTCAGGGGTCAGAGGTCACAAGAGCACCTTCCCATGTTCTTGCTACAGTATTGTAGTAACTTCACACCAACTCCACGATTGATTTCATAATGGAGTTCTGCTACACATCTGCTGCCTTTCGAAAAAGAGATTGAAAACTACACAGCTAAAAACCTAAAAACAAATATTCATATTAATCCGAATGGCTCCTGAGCCATTTTTAAAAGAACATACCACCATATTTTAAAGTATTATTTATTGAAATGGGACAGTTTTATCCCTTTAAATTTACATTTAAAACCATGTGTTGTGAAACAAAACCAGAAAAAAATTAGTTTTTATATAGCAGCTGTGATTATCTGTCCAACAAAATTATAATGCTACCGTTCTGTCCCTAGGTCAGTGAACCACACCCAGAGGTAGCCCACATGAGTTCCTCCAGTCCGTTCCACAAAAGGACGAGGATAATGGTCTTAAATATTTAATTGGCACTTAGAGCAATTAAATCATTAATTTCTATGGGAATTAAATCCCTTCGTGGTTTGCAGAGGAAGCACCATTATTTATTCCTCTTTCCCAGCTCCTTGTCTAAAACCCAATCTTGTTCTGCGGCCTGTAATTGAATCTAATTGCTCTGTTTCTTGCTCTGTCTCTCTTTAGTCTATAATCTTGATTAATAATCTTTGCTGCTCGCAGTCTCTCATGGTCCCAGCCTGATGTCTGCACTAATAGCAATGTTGCTCTCATTTTCCTTCTGACTGGTATTAGATTTCCCTCTGCCTCTCTTGCAGTCCTGGCTGCGGATGTATGGATATCTTCCCCAGGCCAGCAGAGAGATGTCCACAATGAGGTCAGCGCAGATCTTCTCCAACGCGGTTGCTGACATGCAGCGATTCTACGGCCTGACTGTCAGTGGAGTGCTGGACCAGGAAACACAAAAGTGAGTGACTTTTCTTGCATTATCATAGACATGTCTGCAATAAATGTGAGTGCTCTTATATTATGTATGTATTATGTTTGGAAGCTTTTGAATTTTAAATGTCAATGCTAGGAAAAATCCCCCTAATTTATTGCATCGTCTTATTCTGCTTTCTGTGAGCCAAAGAGATACTTTGGAACAAAGAGAAGGAATCGATCTGCTAAGAAAGGCAGTAAGTGCAGTCAGTCTTCGGGGAATGTGGAAGAGTGTTTGTATTAAATCTACTTCCTCAGCAGGCCAAAGTGGCTGTCTCACCTCCGGCCCAGTTATGACTGAGAAGCCTGCCCCATGGGCACAATGGAACTAACACTGATGCTGTCTCTATCCCCCCCCCAGTGCTATGAAGAGGCCTCGATGTGGCGTCCCTGATAAATTCGGAGGGCTAATCAAAACGAACGTCCGCAGGAAACGCTATGCCCTGACTGGCCACAAGTGGAGCAAGAGCCATCTAACCTACAGGTAACAGGAGGGACAGGACAGGCAAAATACTGTACTCCTGTGGCAGCTGAAAAGAGAAAAGACCCTGACCCTGATTTGCCTGAAGCTGGACTGTGTGTGAAGTGCACATTAACATGACTAGGTTAAATAGAAGTTCAACAGAAAGAATAAACAGCAGCTGAAACAAAGCAGATGCAGACATTATAAGAATAGTTGACAATGAGAGGAAGCCACTCGGTCTAGATCCTTTAGAGAACAGGAATCTCATGCAGCCAATTCTTGAAAGAATCCATGGTGCCAGCTTCTACCACATAGCTGAATAGCTTGTTCCACACTCCCACAACCCTTTGCATAAAGAAGGGCCTCCTGTTCTCAATCACAAATCTTCTTCTCTTTAGCACTCCTGTATCTGCCTTGGTGTTATGTTTCACACAGGCCATTAAAAAATAGATGGTCGTGCAGAAGACTTAATTAACACAGTCCACGTAGAGTCAAGTGCTTTGGTTAAAGGTGCATTCAAATGAATGATAATTGATTAATTAGTTTAATATAGTTTACACGCCTAACTCTCGCCCCGTGTTTCCTCAGCATCCAGAACTACACGCCGAAGATTGGCGAGTTTGAATCATATCAGGCCATCCGGAAGGCCTTCCAGGTGTGGGAGAGCGTGACGCCCCTGCGCTTCGAGGAGATACCGTACCACGAGGTCAAGTACGGCCGCCGCAAGGAGGCCGACATCATGATCTTCTTCGCCTCGGGTTTCCACGGCGACAGCTCCCCCTTTGACGGCGAGGGGGGGTTCCTCGCCCACGCCTACTTCCCCGGGCCCGGCATGGGCGGGGACACGCACTTCGACTCGGACGAGCCCTGGACCATCGGGAACGCCAACCTGAACGGTGAGGGGGGGGTCTTTGCACCTCAGAGGTATTCTCTACTTGGGGGGTGGAGGGATACCCAATGCATTGCAATTCTACTTCGCCACAGCAGCTCAGACAAGAAAGCACAGCAGTGTTCGTGACATAAATACATCACCCAACCTTTTCTATCCTGGCACACTGGCACGTTTTCGGGAAATCTTCTCTTCCATCCCAACAGAATAATGGGTCGTTAAGGCTTATGGCCTTCTTACAGTATGTACTCATTAAAAGCTCCACGAATTAGCCTCTTACCAACTCTCTCAGGCGCCTGTGTCTGTACAGTGTTACAGCACAATCACAACACAGCTAGATTTGCATCATTATAAACTGTATATTTTTTAATAATGCACAAACTACATGCAAGTGATCTCCCATATCCTCTGAAACCAACCATTAAATTTGTTTTCACAGCATTAAAACAATTAAAAAAAAAAAACTGACTGAAGCTTTTTCTGGAACTGGGGACCAGTCCTGTCATTTCCTGAGTTAAAGCAGAGACAGATGATTTAGGCGGTTTTCTATATTGTTGGATAACTCAAGGGGATTGAGGGAGAAAGGTGGTATTCTGGACCACTTGGGAGAACAAGAGTTCATTTTTTGTGTGGTGTGGTGTGGACTTCTTATTTGGAGGTTTTATTTTCCTTACTGTGTCTTCTATTCCTTTTAAATACAGATTTATTCACTGTATTTGAAAGGAATAGGTGTCCGTAGAGGTGCAATAAAGGTACTGCTTGTTGTTGTCAAACCTCATCAAACCTGTACTGGAAAGCTTGAATATCTCCTCAGCACTCTGTGGGAAACCGTCAGGTCAATCGGCAAGGGATTGGATGGGGAGGGATCTAGTTTTCTTTGAAGAGCAACAGGCTGTTCCAAAATATCTGTCTGATACTAGACCTTTGGGACACGTGGCTTTCCATTTGGAAGAAACCCCAAGTGGCTGCCTCGTGGTCACGGAAATTAAAAACCAAACAAGTTCACTTGGCTCATTTTGATCATCCGGTTGTTGGAAACACGTGACCCTAAACTCACCAAGCTGTTGTCAGTATGATCCCGGTGAAATGGACTCCACAGCGGGCCACAGCCAGCCTCACGCTTGCTTTGAGCACTTATTGATCCAATTCTTTCTCGACATTTCTCAAAATGTTGTTGTTAAGAGGAAACAACGAAAGGCAATCCAGATTAGGAAAGTCATGAGGCCTGCAAAGCTGTCTGGCCTGTTTACAATTTCACCCAGAGAGGGAGAAAGTACAGGGCCCTCCTCCCTCCTCAATATATGACAATAAGTGTAGAAATGGAGCTCTGGCTTATTGTACGGTATACTGTATATAAATCCTGATTTGGGTCGAGTCCCTTTCCTAAGACTGTAGATGTTTGAAGTCTGTGAACCATATGTTTATCACATTGCGTCTCAATGCCTCCTTTCTTCCCCCTGAGACTTATTTTTAGGGACGGATCCCATAAGCGTTTACAGTGCTGCAAACAAAGAACTTTAATCTTGTGCATCTGAATTTCCTTTGTTCACCTTGGGGGCAGCTGCAATTTCATCTTATTTCCCTTTTCGAAGCCCAGCTTTCAAGCCAAATGCAACAAAACAACAAGAAGTGACGTTTTCTATGAATCAAATAATTTTTATGCTCAAAATAAATGTTGTGTTCAAATCATGTTTTCATGTGATTTTGAATTTAGAGACAGGAAAAGGGACTAGGCTAAAGATCTACCTTGGGCTGCAGATTTTGAAGTGAGTGATTGTTTTTCTACTTGACTCAAATCAAGTTAAGCAACACTGTTGTCCAGTAATTGCCGGTTGAAGCTGTAAGTCTGAGACCCCACATTATTTAATCAGAAGGTTTTTTGGAGCAGGTTTGTAATTGTGTTTAATACAGTGCATTTGCTTTCTGAATCTGCACACAGTTGTAGCATATGCTGATACACTGTGCCAAAGTCGGTATGTTCTTCTGTTCCTGGGAAAGTACTGAGGAGTGCTGCTTCTTGGTTTTTGTGAGCAGCTGTCCAAATGAATAACTTTTCAAGCTTTTTTTTACATTTACTGAACATGGAAAAATCATCACTGAAAATGTGTGGCTAGAATTACAGACATTTTTTCCACGCATTAAAATTGTTTCAAAGAAGTGAAAACTGTACTACATACCAACCCGTCGGTTATGCACAGTGATATTTTAAAAGCCATATTAAAAAGTGGAACTGATGCTGAAGTTATGAAGCTTTTTCATCTTTAAAGATGCTGACTGTACTGTTTGAGTATTGAAAAAGACAGGTGTAAACCATTTTTATTTAGGCAGCACTCTCAGGTGATTGGTGCAACAGAAGAGCAGAAACAAGAAGGAACTGTTTCTACATTTTGAGTGGTTATTTCCAACTTTACAATAACAAGATGAGCTGCATACAAAGTGGAAAGGGAGCCAGGTAAAATCTGTACATGGGGGAGTGTGATGTCCTCAGAGTTTGCGCAGATACAGTATGTTTTTGAAGAATTGATTTCGAAGGAGGATGTTTGGAGGGTCGTTGTCAGTCACCAGCTGCTCGGTGTCTTGCCTGTCAGTGATGAATCAGGGCAGGCCACATGCTTGAGAGATTATTCCTTCTCTCAGCTTCCATATCTACCGTACAGAATTCCATTCTGGGAAATACAATCAATGTCGTTCCCCTCCCACCAGCTTCCGTCTGTGATCCCCATCCATCCAGATCTCTGTAGAGCAGACAAACACGCTGGGCTCAGAGGGAGGAAAGGGCATCACAGGGGGTCAGTGCACGTAAACAAACCCTACTGTACTGTTTCTTCCTGTGCACAGTCTCAGAAGAGGGAGTGCTCAATGAGTAAGGCTTTTAAGAAAAAGAGAAGCTTTGATTATATACCGGTGCTTGGCAGCATTAGAAGAAAATAGAAGTAAAGTCCTCGTTTTTGTTAAAAAACTGCAGCTGTTTTGCCCTTCTGCCATACTTACCAGCACAATAAAAAAACAGGTTTAACCTATATATGAAGTCAAGAGTTACAGTGTGGTAAATGTACCTGGTTCTTTAACTGTGTAATCCAGCCAGGCGTCCAGGGGGCTGGCTGGCTGCCTGATAAGGTGAGGTCACCACAGTCTTCCACAAGGATGGAAACTCAACACATTCTGAGTGTTCAGACCTGCAAACTTGCGGTTACATCATTGCTTCTGCATTGTATCATGCTTCTCCACTTGATCCCCATAAAAGCCACAGAATTTTATAACAAAGTCCTGATCCCCGTTCCTGTTTGTGCCTTTCCTTTTTGGGGCTGACTCCGTTCCAATTCCAAACCAGTTCCATTTTGGGGGTCTCGTAGTCACTGCGCTGCTCTGCCTCCCCCTCTCTGTGATGCATGATGGGAGTCTTCCCTTCTCGTCGTTCTTCCAGGCAACGATCTGTTCTTGGTGGCTGTCCATGAGCTTGGCCACGCGTTGGGGCTGGAGCACTCCAACAACCCCCTGGCCATCATGGCCCCCTTCTACCAGTGGATGGACACTGAGAACTTCCAGCTGCCCGAGGATGATCTCCGAGGAGTCCAGCAGATATATGGTAGGCGCTTCTTCCAAGGGAGGAGTAATGTGCTACAGTAGAATGGAATGGGAGTAACACAGAAACAAGCAGTTCTGTGTTCTGTTCTCTGCTTTGTGTCTCATTAAAAGATAGGGAGTAGGCCCACATGTGAATCCTTGTTTTTCAGAGCTTCGGAGACTGGAGCAGAAAGATTCAAGGAATGTGGAAATTAAGGCAGCTTTTGTGCCAGGGGGGTCAAGAATTTTTGAGGGTGTTGCAGAATGTGGAGAAGCATTCTTGCTTTGCGTAGATTTCGACTGAAAGGGGCGCAAGGCGCTTTGATAAAGGCCCTGTTGTTTGGTGAAGTCCATCTTATGGTTTTTGCCACATTAACACGGACGAAGATCAAGGCTGTTAACGCTGGTGTTGTTGCAGGTCCCCCAGATGCCAGCCCAACACCCACGAAACCACTGCCCCCTGTCGAACCTCGACAGCCTGCTCATCCGGACCCCAAACCTCCCAACCCCCCCAAAACCCCGCCAGGGGGCAAACCCCACAATCCAGATCCTGGCAAGCCACGGACCACCGACCGCCCCGACCACTACGGCCCCAACATCTGCGACGGGAATTTCGACACCGTCACGGTCCTGCGAGGAGAGATGTTCGTGTTCAAGGTAAAGGAAATTCATCTGTGAACTTCTGTCTTCGTAAGCACATCTGGGTTACTGTTACTGTTTTTTTCTGTTTCTTATTAAATGGTGGTTATCATACTAAAAGACATGTGACAGATTATTGTGTGCTCCCATGTGCCACAGTCAGACAGCTTTGCTCCATTGTAGACACAACAGCTATTGCTTGAAATTAAAAGGCTGCAGATGCTCCAGATTTTGCAGAAGTCCTCCGCAGGTTGAGCAAATAAGGGATTAGGAAAGCACAGCTACTTTGCATTTGTAGGCAGGTGTCAAAGAAAATGGTGTTTCCTTTTTCCCAATGCATTGTGTTGGGGCGTCCTGTTGCCACTGAGAGCATTGTCTTATCTGGCCTTTCTAAAATGAGCTAAGCATGGCTTCCCATCACTTCAAAGACTTCTCATTTTTCTAACACCTTAATGCAATTATCGCCAGCTGGCCTTCATTTCAAGCGGCCCTTTCTAGTTCATGTCGCAAGCCTTCGCACAAGCATATCCTGCATGTTCTGATTAGCGAACGTTTCCCATTTATCTAAATATAATGATCTAAGAATGGTTTTCATTGAATCAGGCTTTGTCATAATCAAAGTGGAAATCTGTGGATATATGGATGTTATGATAGTGTTTGAAGAGGAGCAGGGATAATTTATTTGGCAACGCTTCATCTGAATGTTTCTGTACGATGCCTTCATAGTTCCTTCATAGCTCCTATGCAAGATACTGCAATCACGTGCATAATCCTTTATAGGCACATGCGCAAATGACTTAATGTGTGCATAAGACGCACGACATTGGTTTTAGCGTCACATCATACCATGAGCTATCAATGATGCAGTGCAGCAGTTATGAGGGGATTGTGAAGTCATTGTGCGGCGACATTGAAATGAAACATTAACCTTTATTTGTCCTCTCAGTTCCCCACTCATCTGGGCGCTGGTCAGAATGGATCTGATACAAGCTCCTTTCTGTTTATTCCAGAGTAAACTGTTGGCAGGCACCAAAGGTCAAAGACCTGTGCTTCTCCTACTGCTCCCGAGTGTGATAAAAATATCCATCCATTGTGACTTGCCCTTCTGAGCATTTAGAACATTTTTCTTTGGTTCTTTTCATTTTAAATCGTGCTCTGTGGTTCTGATTAATGTTTGCTTTATCTTATAACGCTTGGTTTTTAACCATGAAAGCATTACTGATTCATTGCATATAGTTTTTTCTGCTAACTTCTTACCTGGGGACAAGAAATAGATGAGATGAGCAATAAGCTGAATTTCAGCACTTATCCTACAGCTGAGCAAAGTATGTAAGTCATTTGCATTTTCCAGGTCAGATGCCTTAATAGGCAGTGAGTCTCACCTATATGGACCAAGAACCAACTACCCTCTAAATGTATTTTCAATGTGTAACATACTATTTCACTTCTAAGCTTGCGGAAAAGTCATAAACTGTCCCATTTTGTTTTAATATAGTTGAAAAACAACTGTTGCAAATACGAAAACAGCAACCAGAAATAAGGAGGGGTTTTGTGTTTGTGTTTTGGTATCTTTTCTATGGTCTTATATTCTAATAAAAAGAATGTGGTTCCTTGCAAAACAATCTGGGGATCCAGCTTTTTAATGCAATCCATTTCCAACTGTGCCACGTTGATAAATACAAGAGAGGGGAGGCTACAAGTGGATCATTTAAATTTAGAGGCATTGGCTGAGTGCCTGGTTCTGGTTTCAATATTCCATGGAGCTTAAGTAATATCACAAAGTGGAAGAGGGCCAGAGAATCTGTGTGTGGTGTGAGGCAGGCCGGACGACTGTGTCAGCTCTTCTACAGCCCAGAGGTCATCCCAAACCCGGCTTTCGAGGAATATTTTATGGGTCTGTTGTGTCAGTAATCAGTATGCAAAGGCAGAAAAAGATAAATATAGCTGTCATCGTCAACGATATTTCAAAATATATAGTAAATTAACCTTTTGAAGTGTTCAGCACCCTATCTCACATTTGGAAATTTAATAACATGCAGCAATGGAATAAAAAGGCTCGTTTGTGGAGCACAGCCAGTTAAGACATCTCGCAGAGGGAATTGCTTCTGGACAAATGAGAAGACCTGGCAAAACTGAGCAAGGAGATAACGTGCGCGCATTGCATTTTTTGATTGCATTGGGTTTTGGGGGATTACAAAGGGAAAAACCTATTGTTTGTGAGTGTGATTTTGATTATGTGTGGAGGTGAGGACAAGGTCTTTGGTTTCGGTCAGGAAAGCATTGTTAATGATTTTGCCCATGATGTCATTTCCTGTGAAGTCAACTGCAGTGAATCAGGGGTCCTCAGAAGACACATCTGGCCAGCTGATCCCCAGCCTTGATTAAGGCAGTGGTCATGTCTTTCCCCCGTGCTGTGATCGAATGGAATGGTGTGCCATAGGATAACACGTCTCCTTTTTCTCTTTTGTCCTGCCCAGGGGCGCTGGTTTTGGAGGGTTCGTCGTAACCGGGTGCTGGACAACTACCCCATGCCCATTGGGCACTTCTGGAGGGGACTTCCTGGAGACATTGACGCGGCCTATGAAAGGCATGATGGGAAATTTGTCTTTTTCAAAGGTATTTCCGAAAACGTAGCTTCCAATTTTTTGCTCTTGTTCATAACTCTGCTCACTTTGTTTTGTTTTGTGTTTTTAATTCAGAAGTAAAATGGTGATGTTTATATGATACAGCGTGTGTCTGTGGTGGTCCTGGATTGGTGTAATCCCAATTGGTGTGAAATTAACTATATGGATCTGCATTTAAACCTAAGATCAACACTCAAAGGGTTTTAGTTGTATGGAATCAGGTACACAGCCATGTTGCTAAAGCCAATACCTTCCAGACTTCCTGGAAGAAATCCCTACAAGGATCCTCATCTTTGGAAGCATTGCCTTTGATCACATGAGCAAATTATTATTCTGATCCGGTAATTAAAAGCCTAAGTGCATTAAAAATCAAATTAGATTGCCACTTTCCTAGGCAAGACTTTTTTGGCATAGGCAAACAAACTATGCGATATTCTATGTGTAATGGGATCTTCAGTCTGATTGCGCCCCCACAGTAATGCAAGCTTTTCAAAGCGTAGATGACCCAAATTAGATTCACTGTTTTTAAAATCCTGAACAAATTAAGCTGGTTCCCTCCTAAACCAAAAGTTTTAGCTGACATTTGTGTATTTAAATGAAGTAAGAGGACCAAAAAAGTTTCTAGCTACTGTTACATTTTATCCAAACGCTTTGTCGTGTTACATTTCAATTTTTCCAGAGCATCCCTGAGCTTTTATCCAGAAACTGAATAATATTTTGCGGTAAACCAAAGCAATCCGATTTCTTCATTAAGCTTCTTTGGCGCATTGCCCCTCCATGAAGTCGACTCTGGATAATAAAGACCCTACAGAAATGGAGTCGTATCTCTTTAAGGCAGCTGGCGTCCCTAGTAGAAAACTTCTCTAGGACAAATGATGTCACTTGCAAAACATTCCAAAATCTGGATATTGGCCATTGGAAAAAAGTTTGGGGGGGGTAGGTAAAAAAAAATCCTGGAAAGAAACATCTGGCAGATGTGAAATTATGGATTGCATCAGCCAGTTGTTTCCAGATGCTGACTGAAAAGGTTTCGGTTCCTAACAAGAATCTGGGGCAGGGGAATGAAAGGGAATAATGTGGGTCTCTCGGCGGTGCCATGCTGTCTCGGTGCAGCGGGATGGAGCAGAACGTCAGCTGGGAATCTCCTGCTGCCGCGTGCAGATTGCGCGGCCGCCACACTGGGACGATCACGCCCTGCATCTCTCTCTCCGACTTCCTCAGCTGCTGCAGCGGAGAAGATGGATATCGCGGGGGATCAAAGCTGCCTGGTGTGCGCCATAAATCCAACATGGTGGGCAGAGTGATGGATGGCTGTGTTTCTGCTTTGTTCTCAGGAAGCAAGTTCTGGCTGTTCCGGGAAGCCAATCTGGAGCCAGGTTATCCCCAGGAGCTGACCGAATATGGACAGGGCATCCCTTATGACAAAATAGAGACAGCCATTTGGTGGGAACCGACAGGATACACTTACTTCTTCAAAGGAGACAGGTAAAATCTTCAGTTGTTGTTATTTGGTCTGGCTTTGGGACATGCATGCTTTTGTTTTGCAGTGAGTGTTTGGATGGCTTGAATTAGAGGCCTAAAGAGACACTCAGTTGCTGAGGAGACTGCGACTTCAGAACCTTTGAGTTTTTCTTGCTGTGTCCTGAGCTCACCTTGCTGTGTCACAGGTACTGGCGCTTTAACGAACAGTCTCGAGCCGTGGACAAAGACTACCCCAAACCGATCAGTGTGTGGGGCGGGATCCCTCCCTCTCCCAGGGGGTCTTTTCTGAGTGATGATGGAGGTGAGTGAAACTAGGGGAAATGCAGCCAGGAAAATGCCAGTAACCTAACAAAGGGGGAAAAGGAGAATGTGAGAGGGCAGGAAACGTGAGCTTAGAGGAAAGAATTACTTCATCTTTGACAGTTAAGGAGAAATGACTTTTGATTTGATTTTGTTTCCAACCTGGCTGCATTTTGGCTGCATTTTTATGCATGATCTTACTGTATATTCAAGTGACAAATCATTCGTCTTTTCTGTGGCAGGTGTGCATGACTTGAGAGTAGGCATCAGTGTCTGATTTGCACCATGATGTAAAAATTGCTGAGGCTGCCTAAAATGCACCTTCCCTACTCTCTGTTTGTCATAGAAAACTTTCAACACCTTGCTCATAAAAGCATTGCTGCACTACCTTAGTCTTCCTTGTTTTAGGTATCCTTTTTAGCCAGAACTGCCTCATTGTGATTTCATTATTATTTAACAGTTATTTTACTGTTAAATGTTAAATTAAATTTTAACATTAAATAGAACATTAATTTGCAATACTGCCACTGCAAAATGTTGGGTTGCCCCTGCATTTTAGAAAATACTAGAGATGTATGAATCATAGTATGCATGACCACCATTCCCTTTTGAACAGTTTTTAGTTTAGTTCCCAAGCAAATCTGGGGTTTACGTAAGAATGTGAAGAATAAAAATCTGTCTCTTCTTTCCCCCAGCTTATACCTTTTTCTACAAAGGATCTAAGTACTGGAAGTTTGACAATCAGAGAATGAAGATTGAGCCTGGCTATCCTAAATCCATCCTGCGGGACTTCATGGGCTGTCAGGTGGACCTGGACCCCGATAAAGACACCGATACGGACGTGGGGCGCAAGTGGCCCGACGTGAACCAGCCCCCATTCGACCCCGACGCAGGGCGGGATCGCACCAATGACGTAGATTACAAGGACGAGGGGGAGGGCAACGGCGACGTGGACGTGGTGGTGAAAATCGACGAGTACACGCGCACGATGAACATCATCATGGTAACCGTCCCCCTGATCCTGGTGCTGTGCATTCTGGGACTCATTTTCGCCATCATCAAGATGCAGAGGAAAGGAGCGCCCAAGCTGCTGGTCCACTGCAAGCGCTCCCTGCAGGACTGGGTTTGACCTTTCACCTTCAACCCCGCCCTCCTCCCACACATCTCCTAACAAACCCCTTCCCATGGTGCTACCCAATCTGTTGACTGTAGTCTATTTATATCAGAAAGTTTGCACATTGATTTTTTTTTTGAACAAGGAAATTCTTGGACTTCTGTCATTCTCTTTCAGTTTCCTCCAGCATTCTCTTTGATTCGGGTTTGCCATCTGGTCTTTCATTCAGCTGGTTGAAATGAAAAAAAGACTGGAGTAGACAATGAAGGGATTAAGCCCATCCTCTGAATTGTGATTGCTACAAAATCTTGTGAGCTCTGCAGTGGAAAGCAGCAGCTATACTTAATAGGTTCGGCATAAACAGTATAAAATCTACAGACAGGACAGTTCATGCTAAATTAATTCACCAAATGCCTTTTACAACACATGAAGGTTGCGCATTGTCTGGTACTGCAGATTTTGGGAGTGATATTCCTCCTGCCTTCAAACTGTTAGCTTCTCTTCACACGTGACTGTACCGACCAGAAGAAAAGACTTTTCAGTGTGAAATTGCGTGGTTATAGGACTGCTCAGGAAAAGAGTCTTTGTGAAATGCCCTTTCGGCCCAGGTTGAAAATGAATGGGGTTGAGGTTGATTCATCACAAAAGCCCTGACAGGATCCAAAATTGGAAAACAAAATCAAAGCCTCTTTAGTTTTTAAACTTTGGTCACACAAATTACCTCAGAAAAGATTTTTTCTCAGCCCCAGTTCCAGAGCTAAGTCTCTTTCCATGAGAAATGACAGGTAAACACAGCAGGTCTGTACAAAATGGCACCTCCCCGAAGATGAAACCGCACCTGATAAGTGTTCAGGAAGGTGTGAAGGTTTACAGTCTGCGGTTACGGACAAGTGCTGGGCTGCAGGATCCAGAGGTGTGTGATTTGTGTGCAAACTAGAGGTGTGGAGATGGGAGTTGTGTCAGCACGTGTGGGCTGCAAAGGAACAGGAAAGGGTTAATTCCATGTTGGAAATAGAAGGAACAGTTGTTTTACCCCTCACAGCTGAAGAAGGCTGAAAAACCAAAACACTGTGTTTCTTCTTACTAATTGTCAGAAATCAGCAAAGGTGATTTACTTGTTCTTTTGTATGCAGACTAGGCTGCTTCAGACTGGCAGTGGGTCTTATTGCTTAAACTGCATATGCTGAGAAGACCTGCTGGAGACCAGGGGAAGCTGAGAAGCCTTAACTCGGGTTTCTACATATCAAGATAATTTTGCTAAGTCTGAATTTGCATAAAATTCAAAGAACATACAGTAAAATCTAGGTTCTTAGAGGTGGGGTAGGATCTGACAAAATGTGGGTTTTTCTCCACAAACATGCTATTCCATTGTGTCTTGCTTTTCCCATCAGGCATCCTTAGTATCCATCCATTCACGAGGAATAACAACACCACCCAGGACTGAAGTGCACTGAAAAATATTTATCGAGTGTTTCAGTCCTAGTAAATTTGATTTAACCTGCGCGGCTGAGGAGCAGCTCCTGGCCACAGGCCATGGCTAGTGACCAAGGGGCAGCTGCACAGGTGGAGATGGGGGTGGGGGTGGAGAGAGATGCAAAAGAGAGAAGGAGATTATGTGCAGTAGTTATAATCTCTTTTTAAAGTGAGGAAATGACATCAGGAATGATTACAATTTAGGCCAGCTGGGGCCAGCTGACCTTGCCATTTTCCCTCCTGAACTGTCGCTGTGAACTCTGTGTGAAGTGCATTTAATCTAAACCGATTCCACAAACTCACTTCTACTGTACACTTGTATTTATGTCACCTCTACACTCTCGCCTGCCTGAAGGAACAGATTCACACTTTTTAATTGGCCTATTTTATAAAAGCAAGCATATACAGTATTGCTTAATTCATGACACATTTCATGGAGATATGGGAATATTGCTTTATTGTTTTTTTGTAGACGTTTCATCAAGATTAAAAAAAGCATTGTATGAGCTGTGATCAAGTTCAATGATAAGAAATGTCACAGTACATTAATGTACTGAGCAGTGGAAGTTTACATGTAGACTTCAGTCTGTTATGTAGACTGTGATGCATCAGGAGTCTGTATGGTGAAGAGAAAAGCACCCCGATGTCTTTCCGACGGTTTGAAACACAACAGAATACACAAAGGTCTATACTATGTAGGTGTTTTAATAACTCCTTTATATTTATTGGCAGATTTATTTGACTCTTAAGATGAATTATAAAGGTTTCAACAGAAAGACTTGATAAATATTGACCTAAAAGAAGAAAATTGGAGGTCTGTACTTAGCTTTACCATTGATGGATTTTGTTCGATCCTGTTGCCAGGCAACATCCTATCCTATATTCCTTCTGTCACTCCCAGAGAGGTTTGGAGCAGAGCTAATTACAGATAAAAGCTCCTCTGTTGTCTGGCCACTGATCGTAATGACCGGAGCACTTAAGGATAGGGCTGAAGGATATTTGTAAGGAGTTTTGTTTTTTTTCCTCTTTAAATTATAGAAGATCCCGCCATCGTGTCGCATGACAGAGAGTGAAATCATTCTGTATCTGTCTCTAAGGGTAGCTCTACCAGTAAATGGGACCAGGTAGATCTCACGACAGAAATATAAAGCATACTTAAAACTAAGCTTAAATGATTGTCGTTCTTGGAGTGCCTCAAAACATTCACATTGGAAAACTGCAATAAAAGTGAAAATCATGTTTGTAAGGAACTCCAGACCTGTACACTGTAGGTGAGTTTGTGTGTTTGAGACTGTGCATTCCAGGGCATGGTTTGGGCCTGTAGTTAAAAGTACAGGTGCCCCTCAGTGAGCCGTCACCTCCAAGTCAATTCTGTAGTCACAGTGAAGCCTCAGACAGGATAAGAAGAAGCAGGGTGCTCCACCAGCCTCCCCCAGGGGAAAGATTTATCATATTTAGGATTTCCACCCACAAAATACTAGATTTTCTGCTCTCCAGTACTTTGTATTCTGTACTGAATAGGGAAAGTGATGAGCCAGACGACAAGAAAGAGTGTGATGTTTGAGCCTTGAGAATAAGCATTGCGGTTTTTAAGTGCCATCCTTCAGTCTTACAGTCTACTCAGACAGGGTGGTTTGTGTCCTCCCGTGTTGCTTTGTTTTTATCGGAGATTTTAAAAGGCAAGGTTGATACTCTACATTTTAGCTGTAGCTTTTTTTAGGGAGTCTTAAGAGCGCCAAGCTGGCCTGTCAAACCCAGCAGTTTCCATGTGTCATATTGCAAATTGGCGTTTGCTTTGCATGCCAGCAGTGGAATCTGGTTTTATTTTGATAGTCGGCACACTCTCTAAATGTTTACATAAACACCAACTGTAGTCCAGTTTGGCCCTTAGCACTTATCCCTTCTGCCCCTTGAGTGTAACGTGCGATTTGGGAGATTTAAAAGGACTAATTCACAGTGAAGTGTTTGCAGCAGAACGTTCTTCTCTCATCTTCTTAGCTCTATTCTGAGAGGCAGTCATTGATAAAAGTCTCTCGGTTTGCCTCCAAAACAACACTTCCTGTCCAGGACTTCCTGTGCACAGAAAAATGAGTGAGCCAAGTCCCTAAGTACATAACAAAGGTTATGAACGAGAGGAGAATTCGGCCCAACTGGTTTGTCCTGTGCTCTGTATTAATAATCGGTTGGTACACTTAAATTCATGCTGGTATTCTTATCTTTGTTGGATTTCCTATTGACTTATTATAGTTTACTTGCTGTTCTCTGCTCTGCTGAAATTTAACCCCACGCAGGATGAGAAGAGGTCACTACCCTTGTGGGGACATTTTCTCAGATTTTGACCCCGCATCCATAGCACATAGCCCTAATTTTCCTCACACACAGATAATCTAGGCTAGAGGCAGAAAACATTTCCATTACTTTCCATTACATTGCAAGACTTAAACTCAAAGAGCAATGTATTTCCTGAGAGGCGGTCTTTCAGAACATCAAATGGTTTGTTGGTAGATAATGGAATCAAGGATCTAACTCAGCCCTTTCTTGAAAGAAGCCAAGGTATTGGCTTCAACAACATGGCTGGGTAGCTTTTTCTGTACACCCATAACCTTCTGGGTAATGAAGTGCCTCCTGTTCTCAGTATTAGGTGCACTTCTGATTCTGCAGTAGTTCCCACTGTATTCTCGCAGAAACAGAAGTAAGGATCAAGGCCTACCCAGCAGTTTACTGAAGAAGTCAACAACCACCTGAAGCTCGTTTTAAAGCTGAAAGGTGTTTTTTCAGTGTGAAATATGGAGCCAATAGAAGATGCAGTTAATATTTGTGTTGTCTTAACTTCGCCAGTGTCCTTACTCAAAAAGGGTGTCTTGAAGCAAATATTGCCTTATTATTTGAGCCTGAACCAAATACTATCAAATGCAGATGACAGCAGAGTTCAAGAAATTTCTTTCAATCCAGGAAATGAATTGATGCTTCCTGGATTGTACGATATTACTTAAGACCACACACTGTTCTTTAACAATGAAGGAACAATGATGACAGATTAATTTTGTGGTCATTTTGTTTGTCATTTTCATGATGTTTTTTTTACATTGGATTGGATGTTTGACTTTGTTTCATTTTTAAAATGTAAATATGGTCTCTGTTTAAGAAACAATTGTTGTTAGGTATGCTTTTTTATTTTTAATTTTCTTTGTGAATAACATTCCGTTTATGCATTAGTTTCAGACACAGAAGATTTTATACATTTGTTTTATGTGTTCACTTCCTGTTGAGTGTTTAATGATCCATGCTGGACATGTGTAGCAATTACACAATAAAATGCTATAAAACATAAAACTGATGGCTTTGGGTTTCATTATGACAAAATACGAGGATCGATATATCACCTTTTGAATGGAAAAGTCATACAGTTATGCACATTGCACTAATTTTATAATTTATTATGAACAATTAATTACATGTCTAGTTGTAACGCTGAAGCCAAGTTGGTAACCGGTCTGATTTTAGATAAGAGAGGCCTTTTTCAATCTACGACAACAGTCACTGGTGTGAACACAGAAATAATGAATTGGGCTCCAAGAATTCTGGTTCCAACCCAAGACCCTGATAAACAACAGCAGCCTCATAAATATTAGTAGACAGTCCTTCACTCTGCAAGCAACACTCCCACCCTTCTCCCCGAACCCTTCTGATGTGAGCTCGTTAGAACGATGGTTCACTTCCTCTTCAACAGGAAATGGGACATGCATGCTCAGGGAGCTCAGTTTATTTATAGTCACACCCTGTCAAGATAAAGAGAAGGGAAGCAACATTGTCCAGAAAGCAGGTGTCTCGCACAGAACCACTGCTCCTTTGTAAGACCCAGCAACCTGGCTTGGCTGATTACTCTCTCTTATTCTTCTCTAGGACTCCGGGAATTGATTTGCTTGTGCAAGTGATCAATAGTACCGGTCATGCTAGGTGATTCAGGTCTCAATCAGTGCTGCAAGGTTATCTGACATAAACTGGAAATAATAACGAGTTTCAAAAGACAAGAGTTTGTAAATTAGTATCTTTAATACTGTTCTTACCTCCACATGATGTGCTCTATCATGGAAAACATGGGCAAAGGTGTCGATGGTTTTACTCTCTGTAGCTGTGCCTAACCTACCCATCATGAGTAGTAAAAAATTAAAACACTGTGCCATCAGAGAAGGAACAAAAAAAGTGCAGGTTTAATAAGGGAAACCAAACCCCCAAAAATATGCAAACAGAAAAACAACAGAACAGGATAAAACACAGCAATAGACTACAGCACCACCAAGCCCAGGTTACATACTATAAACCCCCACCCCTGGTCTTCCTGATGAACAGGTGAACCTCCATTTGAAGGGGGGGTGTTGCACAGGCTCTGTAACCTCATACAAGATGGTGGAACAGACAGGCAGAAGACAACATAGTGGAACCACAACAGGTAATGGAACAATACATAAATAACATAGCAATAGATACTTTAAAATGTAATAATATACTAATGTCCTATGACAGACCACAAAGACATAGACAGCGATTTGTAGCCAAACATTTATGTTCTTGTTGACATGTTGCGTATCATTAGCTAAGAGTCTGGGTCTGTATTCATCAGCTGAGTGCATCACCATCCCCTTCCATTTCAGCTCCTTCCATTAAGATTATGGAAGCTTTTTAGTTAATGTCTTGGTGTGCCTCAGGTTTGCAGATCAATTCCTAGCATGTAGCTTCTCCTGGTGGTACTTCTGGCCCAGTCACATGGAAAGCCTTGCCCTGGTTCAGATCTGTCACATGCACTGATCTCTCCAGCAAAAGCTAATTACTTCCTGGTACAGACAGGGAAAGCTCGGCACCTGCACTTTGTTAAATAAACCGGGTTGCGTACTTACTGCCCTTTTCCCCCAGGGACCCATGAAGCTGGTGTGTATTACAAATGTCAATTAAAATGCACCTGTTTAATAAGTGAAGTTCCAAATTAGGATCCTTGAGCTCAGCAGTGGATTTGCCAGCTGTAAAAGGTACTGAGTCTGAGCTATAGTCCGGACTGGGGTGTTACAATATGATGTATCGCCTCATGCTAATCTGTTTCACTGGTATTCTGTCTCACGGTCTCTTGAAATACTTGTAATACTTTTAAAGTGTTTTGTATAAAGTTAGATAAATTAATAAAGAAAAAATGTGAAACCTTGGGAAAAGAATCCCACTGCCATTCACAAATTTAAGTTGCTAACAGAAATGACAAAAATATTTACTATAGGTGGTGCCAAATTTGAGTTTTCAGTAACGGACAGGCACCTTCTCAAAATTCAGCTGCTGCTAACCCAGGTGCCTCTTTATTTTGATGGATTAAGTGTAGTGCTGAATGTATCCATCACTATTAAGCAGTTAAAACCCTTCTCTTGAGATAGGATTCATAATCTGGTCCTCCCGAGAACAGTGAGCGCAGCCATTTAAAATTACAGATGCCTTGAATTGAAGTCAGTGCAGAATTTTAGTGTGTAGTTCAAGGCTGAAAAGACACTGTCCAGGATTGTATATTTTTATCATTTTTCCTTTGCTCTTGGCTGTGTTTCTTCAACCTTGTCACAGTTGGCACACTCATTCCATATCCCAGCTGATGGTAACTGCTTCCCTTTCCAGACTTTCCAGAGTCTTGACTTCCTGGACTTCCTGCACCTGCACTGTGTAACATAAAGGAAGCGTCTTATCTTTCCCCCAGGAACTGTGAAGCTGGCTTGCCTTACTAATCCCCAGTAATGCCCACCTGTTTATGAGGGGCTGTTGTGTTTTTTTAATCAGTTTAATCACACCTTTAAATCTTAAAACGACTTGTGCGAATGCATTTGAAGAGACCTACTCCACGTTTATTTATTTTTTTGTAAATGTTCAGCTCAAGTCTTAAATGCCCCTCATTCACAGTACTAATCTGAATCCGTTCAATTAGTTGTATGTACCACAGTATTCTGAAGTTGTTAAAAGGGGTGATCTTTCTCCAGCCTGCTTGCTGACCAGCGCAGAGAATGTCTTGAATGTTTAAAACTAACTGAAGATACAGGAGCCCATCCTGGATGGAATGCTTGCCTTCTCAGTATATGAAATGCTAGTACTCATCTTTATAGCTAGATCAAGCAATTAGGGTAAAATAGCTGGCATGGATCGGGACTCATAACTCGTCTGCTGCAGATTCCGGTGACTTAAACGACTATTCAGCGATGCTTCAAGTCTGAGCCTTAAATGACGCAACAGTTTTTAAGACCAACACAGCAAGCCAGCTTGTACAGTACGTGGAGGGCTGTGAGCAGACTCTATCTGCTAAAAGGGCTCAACACAGCGACAGTCTCTTTATTCAGCCCAGGGGAGCTGGACCGCTGATCTCAGCCTCTCGCGTGCATTGAATACATGAGAAAAAAGCAGGTTTAAGAACCAGCTGGCCTCCATGCCTCTGATTTGTGTGTCATGTTTAAAAGTGGAAGGGCCAGCGGAAGAAGGTCCGGGAGGTGGAGAGATCTGGGTCATCCACTTTCCTGAGAGAACTCTTCCATTTCGGCGTGACAGGCCTCTGTGGTCTGTGCGGTCTCTTCCCGTTCCCACAACCTTCCCAGCGTCCTCCACCCGGGCCTGTAGACCCCGGAGTACAGTCACCCCACACCAGCATGGAGCAGCTGTGTGGTGGTCTTGTAACTGCGCTTTAGAAAGGCACAGGGTCACATCAGTGCTGAAGCAGGGGGTTCAGTCTCTACTCGAAGGAGCAGTGCATCACAAGTCACATTCCGTTTCTATTGTACAACAACAAGATAAAGAAGAAGAAGAAGAAGAGGAAGACTGTGGTTGATTGAAAAATATATTTCTTACTATTTTCTACCAGCTCTTCTAATGTTGGTTTGAAAGCATTCATCGATGTATGAGTGAAAATAAATTCCTATATATCATATTTTCTGTGTCCTCACTGAGCATGTGCTTCAACTGCATATCTTGCCAATGATAAACACAGTACAAAAATAAGTAGAAAGTCCATTAAACGCAATTTAGAAACTCTTTCTTTCTTCCACTTTGAGCATGGGAGCATCAAGCTCAGGCTTGTCTTTTTTTAGAGTTCCCTCTTCAACTGAGCATGTCAGGGGCAGGTTTTTGTCTTACTGTGCCGTAATTGCTACATTAACATATGTTGAAAATCTCATCTTTCCTTTATTAAGTTTTTTTTTTCTCATGCTTCCGTTTTGTCTGTATTTACTTATCAGTCAGCTGTTCATGAAACAGCTCTAGAGGTCATTAATATTGAATCTACAGATTGGTCACACCTTAGCAATAAGGCTCTGGGGGAGGTCTATCTTTAAGATTTTAATACTCAAGACCACTGGGCCTGATCAATAAAACAGGGTTTTCTGCACTCTGTTAATACCGTAGGGATCTGTAGTAATAATGCATGACTCAGAGGGCTCTGTTACTAATACAGAGCCCCAGTAACTCTATTAATAACACAGGTGCCCTGAGAACTCTATTAACAACACACACATGGTCTCAAGGCCTGTGCTAGAAATATTCCTTGTATCACTGACCAAGCTTTGGGGCCTTCAACATTAATCTTACTTTAACTGCAGAATAGTATATCACAATTACAGCTTTCACAAAGCATTTTGAAAAAAACTTCAGACAAAGACAAAAGATAAATTAACAAGTAGCCTTTCCATTAACACTAGGTCACAGTAGATCAAATGAAATGCCACTGATCCTTTGATTCAAACTGAGGTTTTATTTTTATGCTTGAAATTGATCCTGTAAGGTTAAAAAAGGGACAGAAGACCCAGGTATACCTAGCAATAAGAATGAATTACCATTCATTTAAGCATCAACAAAACCGAGAACAACCAAGGGCTGCCATGCTTTGTATGTAAAAACAGTCATACAGAAGGTAGCCTGAAGACCCCTGCTGAAATTTAATGACAGAAGGAACGTGCACAGCAGGACAATCAAACAGCTTATCGGGCTGAGAAACAGAATAAGCTGTACTGTACTATTTGGAAGTCAGGAAGTGTAGCTAAGATAGTATAGCAGTAACAATTTAAGTTTAAGTTAAAATAAAGTTGAACTTAAGATTTAATTTAACAAGTGAGACCGAGAATGCAAACAGGCTTATCATCTACATGCACTGTAATTCCATTCTTTTCTGGCTCTATAGCACTGCCTCCCCATCCTGAAGACGGGGAATTTGAATAAGTGGAATTCCTAATGTCTCATAATGGTACTTCTCTAAAGACAAATGTAAAGTAATTCTCTTCCTAGGGGAAGCTCTGGTGGAAGAGCTTACTGGGCAGGCAGAAAGACCATGGGTTTTGCAAAAAATGTGTACATGTGAACTCACTTTGTTTAAATGAATCGATTTCAGGTAATAAATTAAGTTTGTTTCTCTGTGCCCCCCCCCCAAAAAAACAAACAAACAAAACAAGTACTGCTTAATACCAGGGTAAAAACACAGTGGAAAAAAAACAAAAACGTGTTTGTTACAGCACCTAAGAAATAGGAATCTATTATAAAAAAGCCAGAAATAGTCATCCAAACCACCATCAAAAAGGACTTCAGGATTAAAGATCAGATGTTAAAAGCTGTTTTGTGAAAGTGCAACCTTGACCTTGATGGTGAATTCCTCTGTCTTGATGTCTGATAAGACCATGCAGCCCTGCTCCCCCACGCCCTCTCTGTCACACCTGACTTCTGGGATAGCATGTGTCAGCTGACCTCAGTGAGCATGCAGGCTGGTTTGGAGTCAGCAAATCTCTTAGTGTACTGTAGATAATCGGGGGTCTTTTCCAGTGAGTGCTTCACATCTTAGTACAAGAATCTGAAAAGCGTTTCGTTTTATGTCTGCCTTGTGTGACTTACTTTAGAATCTGCCATTGGCAAGGCTCGAGTTGAGATGCACTTCCCACAGATCTGTCTGATAGTTCCAATGACCCCAATCTAAGGCAACCCATGAGAATTACACTAAAAGTTTCAAAACAAGCCCAGTCATTAGCAGATGGCCTCCTTCCTGTCTGAAGCATGTGTGTGTGTGTACAGTACTGCACTGGTTTATGGAGCAGAGTCAGCACATGAGCTGGAAGGGCTTTAATGTCGATTAGACAGACATTCCCTGTTGATGATGTCTGGCGATCAGACAGCTGCCTGTGGAGCAGGGATCCACACCTGGAGAGCTCCACCAGCTGGGGTGCGTGCAGGCCGACAGCACACTGTGCACACAAGGAGAAATAATAAAGAAGGCATTTTCTGAGCCAGGCATGGAGAGCAGTCAGGTTTTCCGTTGCACTGTAATCGAAGGTACAGCAGTAGTCATTTGATTTGGCCTTGTCTAATTCTTTTAATGCAGAAATGGAATATATTCCCAGAGGATATCTGAGAACTAAATGTCAAATCTAGTTATGCACTGAAAGCTCAAATTTAGTCTCGCTAGTCTCTGAAAAGCCTCATTCCACATTTTGAATCATAGACTCCACAACTGGAAGAAACCTATTTGCTAATTCCAGTATGGTATCAACTGTTTGAAGCAGAATTTTGGTTTACAATTGGGTGCTACGCTGGGTAGGAATGGCTAACTTTCACCGTTTTATTTGATTGTTTTTTAACTGGTGTTGTTTTACAAGTGGACTCAATGGTTAAGTCAATTGCAAAACATGTGTTTTTTAATGCAAACATGACCGTGAACATCCTGCACAGCAATTATCCTTTTCAGGTTTTATGAGTGCCAGGCTCTTACAGCAATTGGGACTAGGCACTGGATTGTTTAAGCCCACTGTCAGATTTTAAATATGCATTCACAAGTTAGTGAGTTAATACAATGTTAAATACTGGAGCTCAGAGCCTCCTCTGTAGTCCATAAATATATTGCTTCACTGTCTCTTCAATTCAGCAAAATGCAAGACTCTGCATCTCGTATACTGTAACTTGAAATCTTGTTAACTGCTGTGTAATGTAAATATTTATCTTTTCCCCTGCTTATTCAGCCTTTCTCTAATCATAGATGTAGGCTACTCATCTAAGAACATATTACAAAAAAAGTGTGTTGATGCTCATTCTGTTCTCCTTGGATAGCTTCAGATTCTTACTTCGTCTTCTGACTTATCAGCTTGTTCTTCCCTGTCATGAGGGTCAACAGGAGGGTCAACAAAGACAGTGTAGTCATGGAACAGATTACATGAATGGATTGATTAATGTCAATTAATTAACAGACATGTGACAGGAAATTGAACCAGCAGCTGCTGAGGCAGAGTGAATTCTACTTACAGTACTGTCACATAGAAAATGGAACTTGTGCTCTGCAATCCTAAATTGTGTGATCTAATCCTACTCCCATCCCGTGAATGTCTTCCTCACATCAGATGGAGAATACTATACATATAGTGTCTCTGTCTGTCCACACTATGAAGGTCATAAATTCATTTGTGTAATGCAGCTGCCAGGATTGTTACTTTGTAAAGTGGTTGGAGTCATTAGAGAAAAGAGCTTTCTTTTCATCTCATGAGAGACTCCTTACAGTTTGCACTTGCATGCATTCCTTTCATGATTTCGTGATGCTTTGTGATTGAATGGCTTCATTGTTGGCAAATCTGCTACAAGGTTGCACACATCAACACACACACACATAGCAGTGCATTCAGAAAGAGAGGAAGTGCTAAGGAGCGCACACACAGCGCAGTGTGTGGAGGGAGGGGACAGTTAAGACAGCTCTGTGCCCATTGTCATGGGACTAGAAGAAGCAGCAAAGAACAGAAAACATTTCTACAATTATAAATAAACCTGCATACCTTCTAAAATATCATCTGGTTGTAGATAATGTCCATGTATGACATACATTTCATTAAACATTAATCCTAGGCCACAGAATTGTTTTAAGCACTATTTCTAGGATACAAGAAATGACAGGTATAGTGAGTAGGTAGCAGAGAGTCAGATTGATAACTGATAGGTTTATTGATAAAGATGGGGTGAAAATTCAATTCTATAGGTGTGATAACACTGCATCTTTACAATCCTAATATTTCTGCATATGATTATATTTGAACCTGTTTAAATTAATCCAGTAAGAGACAGACACAGAAAAGTTATTTTCACTCAGTAATAGCTTATGCGGGTGTACGACCCAACATTTGAAGTATTGGATTAAACAAACCCAGTGCTTTTATCAATCCCCAGAAGTTGTTTTGCAAGAGATTTGATTGCATATTTTTGTAATTTCTTCACTTTCGTCCGCAGCACGTTTTGCCTTTGGGGGGCTCTTCTGCTCTTCACCACACACTCCCTGCACCCCAGTTTTCATCCTCACACTGCCGTACTGCAGCTGGGATGCGAATCAGTGCCTTTCCACCATAAAAAAATCCCCTTCTCAATAACCACAGAAAAAGAATCAGGAGCTTTAAAATATACACATCTCCCCCCTCCTTCTTTACACACACTGAGGGAGCTATCCAAAAAAGAAATGTGGTCCTTTCTCTACATCAATGGAAACTTCTCCTCAAAGACCAAATTAGGACAGAAAGAAAAGAAACTAGCAAGCAGGGAGAAATTCAGATAACTGTGAGACCATTGCATCATCTCCTACAAACTTGAAAGGCTGAGGAGAGTGTGTGTGTGTGGTGAGGGGGTGGGAGAAGGGTATGTTTAAGAAGCTCAGCAGCATAGCGAGTTGTGAAGCTGGTGTGCCAGAATTGAAATAAGTAGGCCACTCAGGACTGGGCCCTGGCGTAGCAGCATACAAAGGAAGCAGTGTCTGTTTTGTTGAGGGGCTGTCTTCGTTTCCTAAAATGTTCGAGCTGTGCCCTGCGCTCAACAATGCAAGGCTCTTTATTCTTCTTGTGTATTAAACTCTGCAGGCAGCGCAGCTGAGCCAGAGTCAGCTCCTGAGGGTCTGACATGTGGCACTGGGAAGGCACCCTGTTGACTATATTCTGACCACCTCCGCTGTGTCACCCTGCTTTAATATTTCTTTTCATCGTGACCCCCATTTCTGTTTGTTCTGTGATGAAATCATCAGAAATCTCTGCGGAATGCTGAGTTACCACATCCCAAGATAGTCAATATTCTTTGTACAGCATGGGCTGCAGTTTTTTTTTTTTACTGGCAGTCATGTGTGCTTTGAGAGACACTAATTTCTGCCTAAACAGTTATACACATAAAAAAGCATTCTTCTTTAAATCATAAGAGGATGGGCAAAACCAATATCCCACTAGTACCACCTGTGACAAGAGGGGGGTGGATGAACTTTTCTTATTAAATAATGCTTTTAAAATGTAATACAAGCCTGGAATATATTTTATAACATAGCTGCTGGATTAAATTAACTGGATCTTCTAGATCAGATTTTTCTAGTTTAAAAAAACATTTATTTTAAACAACGACGAGTCAAGATGTTGCAAATACAGCTCTTAAAAACCCCTTTTGAAATGATTGCTCTTTATATCAACATTGGCTTTTAAACTGATTAGCTGTGAATAAAATAAACAGCCCTTTGGCTTACCCTTGTAATGCCCCTGACTTACACTGGAATGAGCAACTGATCTTGCCCACCCCCCAGAAAAAAAAGATTGGACCACACAGTCTCAGTATTGTCTGAGCTATCCTCTGCCCTCTGCAGCACTCTTACAGATCATGGACCCTCTGTCATTTGCAGGTGATTAGAAACCTGCAGCCATAGGACCTACCAAACAGACGTCTGTCTCCTGCTCTGTATCAACTGTCTAAGATTGCTGTACAGGGAGATTACACTGTAAGCTCACGTAAGTATCTGGCTAGAACCTGGAATTCGGAACATCTGTCTTTGTCAAAGACTTTTTTTAACCATCTTTAACTTAGAACTACTACTAAACTGGTATATTTTCCCAGTGCTTCATTTTGCTTTTGTTTAGCCTTAAATCCTAGCCCCACCCCCAAAAAACACATATGATTTCCAATGAAATTATATCATGCTTTCTATTTTTAAAAACTGTGGCTGAGAGCTGATTGGTTGATTGATTCAGCGATGTTATAAAAATAAAAATACAAAAACTTTGAACATTTAACTCGCGCTCAAAAATGCAATTGAAAGGGTACTGTTAGGCCCATAATTCTGAATGAATATGTGATTATCATGTGACGCTTTTGTAATGCATCCCATGCTTTAGTGTGAGTAAGTAAGAGCTATATAGGTTTTTAATTAGTTTCAATTAAATTTTGTCACATGTAAATCCAAAGTTACTGGTATGCAAATCAGATGCTAAATTAAGTAAATGAAACCTCATCACACATTTTCACTTCTGTATATTGAAGGAAGGAACAAAACACATCTATTCCTCATCTACAGCTCTCTGATTTGCATGTCATCGATCGTCATAGCATGAGCTTGTTTTTCTATTATTGCATGTGATACGTACTTGTCCTATTTATACGCCTGGGGCTTGTATCTGTCTGATATTTTGTGCTGAACACGTTCTTCTAAAGTCACGCAGTTGTGTTCCAAGTTAAGCCACAAAAACAGCCCATGATAAATAACCCAGAATACGATCATTACTTGCAGCTGTGCTGCAGAGGCTGAACGCTGATGCTGGAAAGTGCCGGGCACAGATGGAATGGTTTTCTGTTGGAAGGTCATTTTTTCTGGTTTAACGTCTGAAACAAATTTGAGTTTCATGGGGAAGTGAGGCCTGTAGAGAATTACTCAAAACCCACCCCCCCCAACCCCCAGACGTCTCCCAGGTGCCCCCAGGTTCCTCCCCACAGCTCTAAGAGTAACTGTACACGCATTCGCAGACATAGATTGGGTTGCAGGAGACGACCAGCAAACTTTTTTTTCCCGAAAACTAAAAAGGCAGTAAAGATCTTTTATCACAGAAATATGTCAACAGGCTTTACATCAAAGGAGCTGTTTAAGAGCTGCCCTACTAAAAACTCTCTTTTTTTTCTAGTACAGACTCCTTCTCCTCCCTATTCTTATGCTTCTTCATCGTAGTTTTTTCATTTTCATTCTCAGACGTTTTTAGACCAGATGATATCCTATTTATTTTCAGGGCATGTTTTTGTATTCTGAGTCTGGGATGTTTGCATCGTCCTGGCCCTGTATCCCAGGCTTCTCAGTTCCAATCTCCATCAGTGTCTTTCTTTTCCAAGAAAGATGTTTCCACCAGCTAAAAGAATGATTTGTTCGCTAACCATTCCCTGTCTGGAAACCACTGCACTGTCTGTTTCGTGCTTTGCATTAATATCACCGCATCAACAATGACTAAGCAACAGGGTGTATGTTTCTCATTGAGGAGGACATTTAATAAACCAACCAGGAGATGGCAAGGACAGATGCTCATTGAATGCAGGAATGTGTATCAGGCTCAGGGAAATAGGTTACAATAACCTTCCATTAGAAACCTCATTAATGGAGAGCAGCTTCAAGTAATTTATTGGCACAGTGCATGTGGAGGCAGGGAGCTTTAATGTCGGTCTGACCACAAGAGCAAGAGTCACAATCCATCAGTGTCAGGCTCCTCAGACCCTACTTTATGTTGTTATAAGGTCAGCTGGAGATCAGCAGCAGAGCAAGGAGGGGCTGAAAGTTTGTCTCGTTTTGTTACAGTCACAGACAGTAATGAAGGGAGCGTTTGATTGCAATCTTGGTTGTGGTATGCCTTAGTGAAAGCATTAATTCCAAATTGTCATTCCTATTTTGAAATGGGTGTTGACGATCGAGCAAAAACATTTTTGAAGTAAATCCACATTCGTTCATAGGGTTTATCAGTTGAATAATTACTTATTTCCCTAAATACTGTAAAATGCACCCATATGCTTGATGCATTTCTTTTTTCTTCTTTTTCACCTAAAGTATTTCTGAGAACCGTGGTCAGTGGGGCCCTTACAGGAGTTAGGACATACCGCAATTAAATTTAAGGAGTTTTAAAGGAAGGAAGACAGAAAATCAGGCCTAATGTCAGGACTGAGGATTACAGGACTGTAGTGTCTCACAGCCCACTTGTGGACAAGCTGCCAGAGACAGAGGCCTTGCCTGTCTCTTAATAAAATGAGCTCCATTGTTTCCTCGCCCAGTAGTGACCGATCCCAGCCCTCAAGGCCAATCAAAAAGAGCCCTCAGAAACTAAACGGGATGGGGGGGGGGGAGGGGGAAAAATGAAATTAAAATTGAAGAAGGCGGCAGGGAAAGGAATGATGTCAAAGGTCACATCCTGCTACTGGCTAATTCGTTAATGAATGGGACTCCTTGCTAATTGTTCTGAGCTCATTACAGTATGATGTAATGCCTAGACATGGCCAACCTGACGTCTGTCAGAAAGGCATAGTATAGGGAGGCTGTAGGTTTTCATTCCAAGCCCAGACTTCTGTTTTGTCACCAGAGCTTTCCCCAGTTCTTTCAGAGGGATCTAAGTTGCAGTACCGCATGCTCTTCCCAGAAACCCCAGGTCCTGAAGAAGGAGCTCCACTGCTAGAGCTGTGCATGCTCAGAACCCCGTGTTTCCATTCTGCATTCCTAAAGCAAAGCACTAGCATTTCGAAAAGACTTTCTGGCTTTACATGCTGTAGTTTACTGCATCTGATGGAGTGTTTTTGTGGACTAATCACATGGTTAAGAACAGTTACAAACCAGGGGAGCTAGTCTATTTCCTAATTAGTAGCTAATTGATCTGAGGATCTCTAGCCATTACCCGAGGAAGTCAGGGTATCAATTTCAACAACATGGTTATATTGCTAGGTAGATTGTTCCATACTCCCAAAACCCTTTGGGTAAAGAAGTGCTGGTTTTCAATTTACTTCCACATACTAAGATTTCTACTTGGGCCCTCTGGTTCATGTTTCACTATTTATTCCAAGAAGAGTCTGCTGGGTAGACTCTGTCAATGCTTTTGAGGATTCACTGTTCGAGTACTAAAAATGTTTAAATCTTTCAGTCTGTCAGTGTGGATTGTTCTGATGAGATCTGTAAATAGAATTCATCCAAACAAGCCTTGTAGAGAACATGTTTGACTGTAGCACATGACTCAATTTGATATTGTGTCACATGCAGTTTTCTGGGCTGAGCAGGTCTAACCTCCATGTAGACAGTAGGTATTTTGACATAGTACCAAGTTGTGTAGCATTTAGTTTGGCAGTATTTAGGATGTGCGGTATTTGACACAACCCAAGGGATATTATTCAGTGTGGTGAGGAAGGTGACCGATTATGTTGTCACTTCTGACAGGAAGCCAGACTTGACCACTGTTCCAGAGGATGTGGGTTTTCATCCCACTATAATGACACAGCCAGGAGGCAGCAGGTGTGGACTTCCTACAGAGACCATCATGGACCGGAAGCTGCGGGCGAGGAGCTGCCCCCAGGGCTGTGTGTCAGCAAGTCAGTTTTAAAAGTGGTGGCACCTTTCTGTTATTTTCTTGTGCTCAGTTTCATGGTCTGTCCTGTCTTGAAGAAATGCACCAGCAGACAAGCAGTCCATAGGAGCACTGTGTCAGGCGGCAGGGCTATCGTACAGCACTGAGAGATACAGAGCTCACTTCAGTCACTCTCTAATTAAGAAAGACACTCACTTGGCAGGTGAAGGCAAGGGATTTTCAGTCGTTTTTCACTTCGTCTTAGTTTACTTCCTCTGTTTTCCTGCTCAAGAAGCCCTTGCCTCCAGTGTAGGTAGTGCTTCCTGCAATTATTCCTCTCCTGCACTGACACACAGAAAGATGCTTTTATGGTTTGGCTCACACAGCAGAAACCTACACTCCTGGTAAACACCTCAGCATGAAGAGGAAAAACAAAGTACCAAATATGGCATTGAAACCAAATTCTCTAATTTCACAGAATTTTAAAATAATTGTCCATTTTTTTCTTATAAACAATAATTGTAGGAAACCTTCACAAAGACATCCTTCACAAATAATCAAAATGAAAATCATATTTCTGGAAAATGAATAATTCAAACAGTTATCTAGTTTTAGATATCAAGTTATCTAGATATCTAATCATGGGCCCCACAATTAACTCTGAAAAGGAAGCATTTTAACCTATATGTATAAAAAAAACCTATTCCACATCTGTATTAAAAGCTCTCACTGTAATCAGATTTTCACATCTGCAAAGGTTCTTTACTGGGACAGAGATAATGTCTTTTAAACTGTGTGTGACATCAGACTCCTAATTACTTAGGTTTCCCAATGGTGCAATACAGGCTTTCTTTTGTCTGCAATAGGCATGGCTATCTTTGTCATGTTAATGTCCTTTAAACTTAATTTTTTTTTCGGTGTAGTCATTCTGTCCTTTTACCGCAATCTAATTTACCATATCCTTTCTTGACCTGAAACATTCAGCAAATTGTGAAGAAAGTGCATACAGTATTAAGAATTAAGAAGCCATCCAAGGTATTTAGAATTAACCATTTCCATTACAGTGCTACGTACAGTACATGATTTAAATAGCGTCCATTTTTTGTTTCCATGAAGGAATACATTCTGTAGCTAGATCACTTTCAAACACATTACAAATCTGTTCACAATCTAAGATAATCACAAGATAATAACAGGAGGCACGTCTTTAACAAAAGGGTTGAGGGAGATTGGAACAAGCTGTCCAGCCATGTTGTTGCTGATGATATCCTGGGCTCATTCATGAAACAGCTGACTGAGATCCTTTCATCAATTAACTACAAACTACCAAATGGACGAGGCAGGCAAATGGCCTCCACTCGTTTGTAAGGAATAGGTAAGGAAATAAACTACTCTTTGAGCTTAATTCTTGCAACTGAAAATAATGGAAATGTATTCTGCCTTTAGGCCTATTTGTTTGTGAGCGAGAAAGATTGTGGACAAGTTTTACTACCGATGTGGAGTCAAATTGGGAAGGGAAGTGACTTTTTTTCATTTCAGTGGAGCAGAGAACAGTAAATAAAACTATAATGACTCAATGGGGAGTCCCACATACAGAATACCAGTGTGAGCATAAGTGTACCGATTGATCTTTAATGCAATTCACAGGACATTGCTTCCTGTGTTTAGGGCATTGGAGTAAGCAAATGAAAAATGTGACATGGTACTTGATTAACCTTGTGTAAGGGGACTGCAGGTTCAGACAAGATGGAGATCTTTTTCACACTCCCCAGAATGCTATGGGGAATGAGCAGCTGTCCTCCGTCACCTGACCACTTCTGAGGAGATGATTGGTCAGCTGATAGTTTAAAATGCAAGAATCAGCAGTGGCTTCCAGGGCTGTCTTTTCTGAACTTGCTGTTTTTTTTTGGGGGGGGGGGGTACAGAGGGCAGATCTTTTATGTACCAAATTAATAAAGGAAGAAAGACAGAACAAGGACCTGTGAAATTTATTTTGTGAGTTTTGAGGAAAGTCTTGAAGAGAGGCAGTCAAAAAAAAATAGAGGTTTCATATTGCCTTTAAAGCTGGAACCCAGCTGAGTTGTCTGGCTTCTAATGCAGAGGAAGGAGTCAAGAGCTCAAAAAGGAACTAGTTTTTTATTGTTTTTATTTTCCTTGATCTGTAAATTGCACAGGTTTGTCCCTTATGGAATATTGTATTTATTCCTTGGGCCCGCATATATACAAGATCACTAGTTATGGTGAACCAGCCATCTGTGGGCCACTCTAGCTTTGATCTTTTTTGTTCCAGACAGGTCGCCCACAGCTCCTTTCACAAAAACGCATCATGAAGAGAGTGGGAAGTCATGCGCAATGTGTTGGGATTCATCAGCATTGCATTAGTTTTTCACAGTATACAATGCTTAGCAAGTACTGGGTTAATGCCCGTATCTGAGCCACAAACCAACAAAGAGGGAGCTCTTCAGGCTTCAGCTTATCTTGGTTTCTGTAGTGTAAAGTTGATGAGAGATCTCTCCACCCCAGGGCCTCCAGTCCATCACTGAACCTGCACCCCACCATTCTGATCTCACTTGTACAGCAGATTGGACCGGAGCAACTGGGAGTAAATTATTTCACTCACCCTGCTACTCTACTCTGCCCTCAGTCAGGGCTGAGGCACTGGAACGGTTCCTGCTTCTAGAGAAACGCATTCTGTCTCTGATCTACAATAGCAGCACTGTTTCAGGAGGCAGGGCAATCGCACAGCACTGAGAGATACAGAGCTCGCTTGAGCCCCTCTCCTGTTTCTGCAATTTAAATAGAGAGTTAATAAAAAAGGAATGCAGCATGCAGAGCGGTGTGTTTTAGAAAGGCAGTTTGGACATTCCCAAGCCCGCAGTCCACTCTGTTCAGGGCTCACTGCTGACTGTTAGCAGGACGCAGCAGAAGGCACACATGAACAGGAAGAGTGGCAAAGGAAGAAAGGAAGGAGATGGTGAAATACAATGATGGTGACGCAATTTAGACACAATTGCTCTGTGAAGTAAATTATATGGGACATGACTAGTGTTAGAACTAGAAATAAGTACAGCAGCTTTGCACAAGGATTTAACGTTATTGTTTTAAGAAGGCTAAGCATGTTTTAAATTATGGTTCTGTATGTCAATGAATAAGAACTACATACTGCAGAAGGACCAAAATTCACTTTTTTTCTGATGGGTGCCATGACAGGTGTTGCCACTATGGTGAGTCTGGCATATTTCTGTGAGAAGCAAATTTACCAGAACTGACCAGGGGGCCTTTGATTGGAGGGGTGGGACTCAAACAATGGACTTCCTGGCAAAAATAATGGACACTACTCTCATGCCCTCAGGGAGAGTCATTCACAGATCTTCCACTTCCTGTCAGGAGGAGCCCAAGTTGACCTCCCTCGTTCCCTGTCACTGCGCTCGCCAGCTCCACATACCACAGAGGAGTGTAACTTCCCCGCCATACCGTACCTGTGTGTCTGCAGCAGTCATTGCAATTCCCAAATCTAAACGGATATTCCTGCATTGATTTGGCTCTCTTTCAGTTTCTTTATTCCATTGTAAAAGCGCATTTCTTCAGAAAAATGAGAGGAAGGGAGGAAACAGTGAAAGGAAGAATGAGGTGGAACCTGTTAACCTGGAACCTGTTATGTATGTCCTCTGTGACTTGCCGTAGTTCACGTTGACGGGACTGAGGGTCCATTTGGAGAGTGTTCAAGTGGAGTGTGTGTACATGTACATGTGAAAACAAGACAGCTGAATTTGGAACTCGGTTTAATTTCCAGTTATGGTTCTAATAAACAAGATTTCCCAGAAGAGTACACAACAGAAATGGTTACAACAGAAATGGGGGTTTGGAAATGAGGTTTTCTGTGAGAAGCATTAACATCTGACATATGTGGTCAATTCTTGGAACAGGAAGCACATTTCTCATAATTTAAGAGCTTCAGTTTCCAGAATTAACTGGCACTCTTATCTTGATAATCTCAGTTCAGGGGACATGTTTCTTACCAAAGGTCTAGGTATCCAGCTGGACTTTGGGCATGGGTGATAACATTAGTTCGTGGACTGGTAGGTAGCACTCTTTCCTCTAGAAATGAATATCTAAAAACAATGCCCTGTCACTGGGGACGTGTTCTGCAGGAAGACACACAATTGTCAATATGATATATTAAACTAGGGGCCTGATGATTCCCAATTTCTAAAATTAAAAGATCCCTTAGTAATACAGGTCTCTTAGCAGTCCTTGGTTTAACAGACTTCGCTTTAACCGACTTCAGATTTGAATGACAAAATCTTTAAAATCAGAAATACTGGACTTTCCCTGCAATAATGACAAACAGATCTGAAGTTCAGAAATAGCAATGGTGACCTACAGTATATTAGTAGGTCCATTGTATATGTGGATATCTATGTATGATGGATATGTGTTTCATATGCTTTAGCAAATTTTATAGAGTATATTTATGGCACAAAATAAAGAGCCTCTATATTTATGATAAAAGGCACATGGACAATTTGATTATTGTAACTATGTTGATTCCAATTGTTAAAAAGTCAAAAGATTCAATATGCATATTAAGTATATATATTTTCTCATAATATGGTGTGTTTTGGGGCTGTAAAACGTAATTCATGATTTAACAGACATTCTGCAATACCAACTTCCCCTGTGTTAGTCCGTTGAACTGAGGGTTTACTGTGTTTATAAAAGTTGGGGTGTTAACCTCATTGTTCTGGCTGAATTCTACTTCCTTTGACTTTCCCCCTAATTCAATTGGTGAAGAGATTTTTCATCCCTCCACCTGAGCTGTTATGTAACAATGCTGCTGATGCAGAATTACTGTCATCCAGGTGGAGACTATATTTAAGAAGTGGGAGAAATGTCTCTTTTGATGTGTCAGGCACTTTGAATACTTTGCAATGAAAATCGCTAATACAGTAAATGTAATGAATTCATTGATTAATGGGTATGTGGATGTAGGTTAGGAGCACGGTGGATTAAAGCATAGAACATAAACTATCTTGAGTCCTGGATTTTAATACCTAAATGACAGAACAGCTCCTCTTTAAAAATATGCTAGAGAACCAGGAAAGGATGTAGCATAATTCAACTATATAAAAATATAACGCACAGAATGGCCAGGGTTTAATGTCCAAGTTCAACTGTGATTGTACACACGTGTGGTATTTCTGGTTAAAGGGTTGAGCAATGAATGGCAAGACTCACAGGAATTATTCGAACACCTGTTTGTAAAGCAGTTCGTAGAAATGTACAGTGAGTCACTGCATGACTTGGGTTTTCTAGTAACCAAAGCGACTGTTTTCCCAAAATGCTATGTTTACATTTCTTATTCACCCCATATTGTCTTTAGACTTCATAGTTCTTTGCCATTTTGGTCTTGGATTTGATAGAGATTAGAGACACCACGTGGTCAGATGCATTTCTGCTTATTCCTTTGTTTTGAAAAGTTTCTCAGCTGGGTACAACTGTGCTGTGGTACAGTTCATCTGCACTGTGCTACAATTCTACCCAAAAAAGGCAGACCTCTTTGTCCTCGTGTGTTTGCTTGCTGACTCAGCTGACAGGCAGGAGAAATGGGTCCACTATCACTAACACCACTTCCAGGCTCTGCGTTGCTCAGGGCTCGGATATTGTTTCTCCCCCCGCCCCCCTTTCCTGCACTTAAACCAGCAAGTTGAACTTTTACTGCTGACAAAACAAGTTCCTGTCAGGAACTGCACTTCCTAAGCTGTTGTCAGCCATGTGGAAAAGGGAAGTTCCTCGGTTAATAAACTCTTTAAGAAGAGGACTGAGATTCCCCGCTAAAACCTCAAAAGGCTTGCCGACAAGCGAAGTGCTGCAGGGAGCTTTTCGCAGTGATTTAAGCTCCTTTTGTTGTTTAATCACTCAGCTGAAGCAGGTAACCTTTTGACTGAAGCTTAATACTTCTGCTGGTTATCTGATAATTCTGCCTGCTCCGTCTAAGTGGAGGTGACTTCAGCAAGGCTCTTCTGCTGTTTGGTTAAACTGCTTATTCTAACCCAGGGATATATTCTTTATCATTTTTTTTTCAAAAGGAGCAAGAAGCAGCCTTTTTGGCAGCACATCACAGTCACCTTGAAATAAGGGCACGTCAAATTTTAATGCACAGCGTCTTGTGATCCTGTTTTTCAGCTCTGGGTGTGGAGTATTGGCGGTTGTGGGTTTTCTCTAGTTTCAGAAAGAACTGGGGAAAAAAGGCTAGGGCTTACAACACTGTGCAGTAAAGGCCCTGTGAATTTGCAAAGACCTTATCAGTCCAGGCCCAGCACTCCAGTGAGTGTAGACAACCCCCCACGCACACACAAACGCATGATCGCAGCTCCCTGCAGTCTGTCAATTTATTATCCCTTTTGTCTTTTCCTGTCAATAGCATATTATATTTTTGTGTTTCTCAGAGTAAACGGGATCACGTCCCTTAATGTGATTGAGAGGTCTCTGCACAAGGCAGCATAGTAAAGAGCTGAATCTCAGAATCAGCTGAACTCTGGCTAATTTAATAAAAACGCCATCTAGCTAATGGATCCAGTCCCGGCCTGAACACCCCTGCCCCCCTTCCTGTCTCAATCAGTGCTGATAGATCCCTTTCACATTCACCACACTCTTCCACTTATTTACAGCTCTCAGGAGGAGGGCGAAAGATAGAGACAGAGGTGTGAGGGAGAAGGACACGGGAGAATTGAGAGTGAAATTCAAAGACACCAGAGGGGAAAAAACATATTTACATTTTAAAACTACCAATTCAATTCCGGCTGTATTGCAGGAGGCATATTGATTCCTGAAGCACAGTCGTGTACAATTGCATTATTTCAGCAGTCTGTTGATTACAGAGCAGTACATGTCCACTGACATTAGAGACCACAGCGCCCCGAAATACATCTGAAAGCATTTTTCCAGACCACAGCCTTTCAGGATTCTAATATGTGGAAATTTGCCTGAACTGTGCGCATGGCGTGCACCCTTTGCTGCCTCAATGTCTGTTTTAGTCAGCTTTTAATGCTTTTGTACCTTGGATCATTCTCCACATTGCTTCTTCTATATTAAACCAGGTTATAAGGATGCTTTCAGGTATCACAAGTGCAAAGCATGACTGATTGAAGAAAACCTTACTGCAATGACAAGGAAATAAGAATGAACAGTGTTTCTACTGTGGAGCTGTCCTCGGGTGTGTCAAGGTGGTCCACAGCCTAAACCTTGTTTTTTCTTCTTTCTTTTTAAGTTTTCAGCATGGGATTAACTTCAGTTTATTCCTTTGCAGCACCCCCACTCTAATCTCTTGATGACAATAGTTTGGCTTTTGTCTTCATTGCCTGCCATGAAGACTGTATCGCTGGTGAATGTGTTGGAAGTCAGCCATGGTTGCAAAGCTCAGTGCTGTGCCAGGCTGTGTCATACAGAGCAACAGGACTGATACAGCCCTGGGAGACGCTGGCCCTCCGGGGTGTCTGCTGGCGATTTACTTCCATGTGTGAAAAGGAGGTGTGGATATTGGGATACGTGTGAGAACATCAGAAGGGGGCTTTTCCCTGAGCTGTAAACTCTTTCCTTGTCTTCGTTTTCTTTTTCCAAGACGATACTGTTCAACCCACTTCTCTATACTCAAATCCAAAGAGCCTTATTGGCACGACTGATGACAGTGTTCCCAGAGCAATAAGAGTTCCCCGAACACTTACAGCCATTCAGGGCAAGGAAATAACATCCTCGATAGAGAAGCTCACTCCCTGTTCCTCTGAGTGTTGCAGGAGATCACGCACTGCGTAGCCATCTCTGTTGAGTTTCCTCCTCCAGAACAGGAGAGTTATTCTGCTTCTGTCAGGTGTGGGAATTCTGAGATGTGATTCGTTATTTTGCGAAAGAACATTTGTCTAATTTGGAGTTTTTCCTGCAATGTAGCAGAACGTCCATCTCTGCTTCTCCCAGCTTGCAGTGTGTACACAGCCTGTCCTCATGGGTAGTCAGGTCTGCCTGTATTGCCCAGTCTCCAGGTTTCTCCCACTAACACACTAATACATGTACAGCATCTTCTCATTAACTGTCTTCCTCTATGTTGTGGTTTTCTGCATTTTCTTCTTCCTCCTCCTTTTCCCCTCCCATATCCTTTCCTGCTATTTTCTTAGCCACATGTAAAGCTCAGTAAAAATAAAAGTATATTTAATAGTGAGATTATCTGTGAGGAATGTGCCGCAGCGGTTTATTTGTAGAATCCACGCTCTTTCAGAGCGAAAAGCCGGCTCTGTTTGATGTCATCCCAGTGGTGCCTGTGGGAGGTGAAAACGTGCAGAGGTGTTCGTGCTGTTTCAGCTGGAGAGGAAGGAGGTGTGTGGTTTCACTGAAGCCCTGGAAGCTCAACTCCTGTTAGAAGCTGAGATGTGTTTACACATAGGGTGGGCGGACGTCCCCTTTGTTTGTATGAGTTTGTCAGAACAGGAATGGGTTAATCTTTTGATTTCCAGCCTGGGAACATTTTTTTTTTGCTCTTATTGTTCTTGGCAGGGAGGTTTTCCGTCTAGATGATGGAGAGAGAGAGAGACATGGAGTGGACGTGGAGGGAAGGGGCGATTGAGAAGGTGCTCCTATTGCAGGTTCTGCAGATGCGTACAGACCCAGTGCTCTGCACAGGAGAATAAGAAAGCAGATAGCAGCAGCAGCAGCCTTGGTAACAGTATAGCGTGGAACAGATGGCTTGGATCACATGGCAAAGCAGTTTAAAAAATGTCAGGGGTGGGTGGGATAAGAAAATACCATGAAACCACAAGAACAAAAGTTAAGCAGTTGGGCTGAACATATGGAGAAACTATGAGTCAAGTGGTCTCCAAAGTCACCAGACACTAAGCATTATGGATTCTTCCATATACTCTAGATCTTGAGGTGCAGTGACTTATCAACATGGAGGTTTTGCAAGGCTCCATCCAGTCCTTTTAAAGTCACTGCTCTGTTCTTGTCAGTGCGTGATGTCTAACCAGGACTTTGTAGTGCAGTCCTTTTTCTCCTTCTCCTTCTATGTTTCCGGTCTGCTGCTGATGGTTTTTCTGGGGCTTAAACTTCTTAAACTTTCAGCAGTAAATGTTTGTAAAGGAGTGTGTGGCCTTGGTAACAGGCAGTAACTCAGTCCTTCAGTTTGGCACACTGTAAGCGTTGGAAATAGATGGTTCTCTAGCAAATGGCCAAGGTTAATTAAGGCCTGCAAGAGCCTCCCTTTCCTATTGTTGGAAGAATGGGACCTGAAAACAGCCTGGCACTTGAACAGCAGTGGTACCATTTACAATGTATATTGCAGACTCCTATTATCCCTAAATCAGAAGCAGAGGCAGAGATAACTTTCTGCCGCATTGCCAGAAATACTCCAGATTTGACAAATGTTCTTCCACAAAATAACAAATCAAATAGAAACTCAGTAGAGCTGTCAGCTCAGTATGTGATCTGCTGCGACAGTCACAGGAACAAAGAGCGAGCTTCTCTAATGTGGATGTTATGTCCTCGTCCTAAATGGCTGTAAATGGCGGTAAAGCAACTTGTTTATTTGTCAATGATTTATGGTGTGCTGTTGAAGTGTGCAACGTTTTAATAGTAATGAACCTTATCTTTAGATTGAAGAAAAACATGCCTTGAATAAAATACAACTTTCCATTGCTGAGTGAGGTACATTGTGGAAAGAACAAAGTGAGATAAAGTGTCATAACGCATATAAAAACAGAAAAGTATGGTACAGCATGACACAAGTTAGGGAGAGCAAGAAATATAAAAAATAATAACTATTTTAGTAGTTACAGTACTTTGAATAATGTGAATTTACTTCCATAAGTAATTAACTGTGTCCAAAGAAGAAATACAAGTTTCAAAGATTGATCCACAGTATTTAGAGAAAAACTGTAGCACATCATTGAAGTAAAGCATCCTTGGGATAAGAGAACTTGTCTTGCGAACTCAATTAAGAGAGAATGTGATGGAGGCAGGATTTTACAAGAACAGAGCCGAATTGTGCCATTTTACCACTCCTACGCTTAAGAACAGTGCCCCCAGATCTTTACTGGGCAGTAGCTCATACAAAGGACATCACACCGTACAGCACAGTATTGCTGGTTCACTGCTTTGTGGAAAATCTGGTCTAGGGGGATGAGCACCTCCTACTGGTCCACCAGCTCTACTTACAGCAACATGGATTTCCTTACCATCCCAGAACTAGGCCCAGCTTTTGGCTCAGTGCCTTTATGGATTTTGAACAGGCCCCCTGGGCCAACATCCCTGATCCTTTGGATCAGTTAAGTTCAGTTAAGAATTTAAACCTTTATGTTAAAGCCTTTTCTTTCTCATTCGAATTTAAAATCTAAAATATAAAACTTTAACTTAACAGCTCCTTCGCAGGCCGCAATTTACATTAGTTGATGTGACAGAAGGGCATTGTTGTTAGATGTGCACACACCCACTAAAACACATGAAGAGAAACAGACACTCCTATGGGAATAGAGTCTTATCCAGCTTCTGCTGTATCCTAATGTGCCCCTTGCTCTCCTGCAGAGGAAACAGCCATACTTGGACGGCATGCTGTTACTGCCCTGACTTGGCTTGTGTCCACACATCCCTGGCCAGAAAGTGGAGAAAGCTGCGGAACAGCATTGTGCAGAGTTAAAGGGGACATGCAAGGCTATTTTTATATTTCAGGGTTAGAAATAATCAGCACTGACGAGTGCCTTTCAAACCATGATGAAAGTAAAATGTTCCCAATCACATGTAAAACATCCAATTTACATGACAAAATAGATTACATTTCCAGGTATGCACTGCGCCATATTCTGCGTGTTAGAATGAGGCAACAAAACGTCCAGTGAAGCAGCCCTATTACATTGTAAACACACAGGCTTGTGAAGACATCTCATAATCCAATAAAAATATTGCTCTTGACTTTGAGACGGTTATGCTGACAAATACTACTTGCTTGTTAACTGTGCATGCAGATCACGTTGGAAACCTTCTGCTGTGAAAATGTCTGCTGTACAACCTCTATTTGTTCACTTGTACATCACATTTTATTAGTCATTTCAGTGACTAGTGAGCAGGAAGGGCTGCTTCACATCACAAATTGTGGGAGCACTGGCTCTCGCGATGACATGGCAACTATCCAATACTTTCACAAAGTTCACGATTTTGGACTTAATTCAGAATTTGCACAAATCTGCGATACTTTCAATTACGTTATTTTGCTACCGAGACTTAATAACCAGTCTAAGAAGTTGGGACTGTAATCCCTCTTTAAAAGGCACCTCCAAGTTCTGCTTTCTGGTATAAACTTTGCCTTTTCAAATAAGAAAAAGGGGAAACATTAAACCTTCTCTTTTAATTGTCTTTTTCTTCCTATCCTCCCTCATCTGTTCCTTTCACGAGTGCAGAGACCAATTAGTCACACTAATTCTTTCCAAAGTCCAGAGGTGTTCCCCAGCAAAATGGCGAAGTGGAAGGGATGGATGGTGGATTTGTGCCGCAGATAAGGGTCCTTCTCCGTCTTCGTTAAATTAACGTAATCAATGTCATGATAACTTAAACAAAAAAAGTCCTGCTGCAGCCACAATCTTAACTGCGTAAGGTATGTCGTCCCCCCCCTCCTGCAATGCTCCAGTTGTGTTAAGATTAGAAACATCTTTGCAAAATAAACCTCATGTACAGTGACAAAAAAAAGCTAAAGGCAGAAACAGCGTTTGGATGAGCAGATTCTTTTTTTTACCATGCTTCTAAATAGCAGGAAACAGTATGAACGTCACTAGATTATACTTAGTTCATTTACCTCGTTAAAACTCAGATTACCATGGTAATGTTTCAAAATACCAGGATGCAAATCTTTCGTCTGACGGAAAACCTGTGCGAGAGTATCAAGGGATTTTCCAACAATACAGCAATCCATTTTTACACCGGACAGCAAAACTCAGGAAGACACAAAACATAAAATCACAATTACTGTATGAAATTTCTATAAATGTCCATTTTATATTCATGCTGGGATTAAGAAAGGATTACGGGAAAGGTTGTATTTTTGTGTCTTTCCGGAGCTGGGAGTTGCTCCATGATGATGCTGATGCATTCATGTGGCTTAAAACTCAACAGGTCTCAGGGGGTTCACTTACAAGGGCATCTGAACCAGGACCTTCAGGATCAGCGCCACTCATCGCTCAGACTGGGCCCTCAAAACAGCTTGCGTGGCAGAGAGTTGAGGAGGGGGGCAGCGTGCCAAAGAGCTTCCCTCACTGTCTCCCACAGGGGGCAGTGTGCTGGAGAAAAGTATGTGACGCAGGACTCTGTGGGCTGCTGATATCAACACAGTGCAGCTCGATCTCTGAGACTCAGGCATTCTGGGTTTGTGGCCTGGGTCACGTCACACTGCAGCTGGGATTACCCAAGGGGCAGTGCACAGTTGACCACCAGCAGGTGAGATAAGCCACCTGGTGATCTCTCAGTGCCCAGCAGCACAGCGCCCCTTCTGGCCCCCCAGGGACTTGCAGGTTTATAGTACCCATATACCTGGTAAAAGGCAGCAGCTCCTGCAAAAATTCCACTGTTTGGCAGAGCAGGGCTCCAAAGTCAGCACTGCCCAGGCCCTGTCTCAGCTGTCCTTGGGGTTTCTGAGGGAAAACAGTGTGCAGCAAGCTGGGTGCAGTCTCCAGCTGTTCCACCCATCCAGCCGGGGACTGCTTCTTCCAATTCCTAGTCGCCTATCCCAGCGAGCAACAGGCACAGCTCAGGATGCACCCTGGACAGGATGCCAGTCCATCGCAGGACAAACACACACGCACTACGAGCACGTCTTTGGACTGTGGGACCAAACCAGAGCACCCAGGGGAAAACCACACGAACGCGGGAAGAACATACTAACTCCACGCAGACAGCACGCCAGGTCCACAAGGCAGCAATGCTGCCCGCTGTGCCATCGTTCTGCCCTCCTAGCGTACTATTGTTCTTTATTCGACCACGCTGTTTGGAACTGAGCTTAATTAAATTCATTTCTGTCCTTTCAGCGGGTTTATTTGTATCACAGCGTGAAACAGGTTCGGTGTTGGACAGCTTCAGTAGTGCTCTGCTGGTGATGTGTGTTTAATTTTTCCCTTGAGCATTTCTGCCAGTGTCATTCTGCCTCTTTTGGGAACCTGAGTTCTTCCTGTTTCATTAGAAGGGTTTACTGGGTTGATGAATGGTGTCGGCAAGTGAGTGCAGTAAAAGCACACGTTAAATATGTCAGCGACCAAAATTGAGGGAGGGTACCTCGACTATTCTCAACTGAATTAAAATAACTGGTATGCAAATCTATCTGCTTAGCAAAAAAGCAGATAATTAAACCATCTCCTGGAATCAGGATCTTGTCCTTCATGTCATTCGTTCTGAATCTTTGCAGAAGAGTGTTTGAATCCCCAGCAAGCAGTGTCCAGCAGTCATTCCTATGCAAGCAGCTGGGCTCAGCCCTGCTGGCATGCACTTCAACATCCTTTCACAAAAGACAGAGCCTGGAGAACAATGCTGCATTCTTAGTGCTTCTGGACTTCATTAAGTGATTAGCGTCTCTGGAGATACCGCACATTATTAAATGCTCAGAAAGTGCTGAATGGGGGCATATTTGTTCCAGCAAGTTTGACTTTGCTGCTGTGGCTGTGGGGTGCTTGCGCACAGAGGATAAGAGTGGCGGCAGATGGGGTGCGCAGTCTCCACATGTTTTTTTCTGATGTCACAACGAACGCAGCAGTAGCTCCACCCAGCCAGTGGAAGCTTCAGGAATCTTTATTAAGGTCCTCACATGGAGCAACTGGGCAGGCAGACAGCTCTGTGCATCTGTAAGATTCTGGACTGGCGTTTCTGTGCCAGCTGTCTTACTGGAGCGCATCAGTCAACCAAAAGCTGTGACAGCAATGAGACACACTTCCTGTTAAACGGACAAGCTGTGGGGAGGTCATGGTTCTGCATTACTACTGTATACAGATCGCTTTGCTTGTTTTTGATGATTAAGGGGTGTGCACCTTTTCAAAACAGTGGAAACTGCACGTGCCATACCCTTTTTAACACCTGTATTTGCGATTGACTGGAACCGAAGTGTACAGCAATTCACTGAGTTGCATTGATCAGTAAGAAAACACAGACTACTGACAGGCAGAGGTCAGTAAGTACTCGCCGCCCTGGAAAGCAGGGAAAGTCTGTATTTCAGGATAAGAAGACATTTTTATTCTCCTCTAGTGACTGTGGCAGTTCCTGTTTCTGGAAGTTAAGGAGAAGGGCTCTGTGGGTGCAGCCCAGTGTGGATACTAATGTGAGGCTCTCTGGCAGCGTGAGCCCTGAGCCTAGTTGCTGACTGGAATGTGGTTTGGTGGGTCAATGTGGGAGAGTTTCCCTCTCCATTTTAGTGATTGTCAAGGTCGCTGTGTTGCTACACAACCTCCCAGGCAGCTGTCCACACACCCTTCCCCACGTCCCCACCCTGCCTCTATCTCCAGCGCTCCTCTAATTCCTGGATAAATGTGTTCCCTATTCCCACTGATATTTTTCATCACATGCGTCGGCTGTGTCCCTTAGGAAATCCCCACCTGTTCCCCCCTGATCCCCCCGATCCGAGAAGAGAGGGGAATGTAATTAAAGTGCTTTTATAAATACACCCCAGCCTCCCGGGCAGCTGGGTCACAGTGTCGATAGCGGCTATTAGCTGTAGCCTGAGTCAAACTGGAATTCCCATTTTCCACACCTTGAAAAGTTTCTGAAAAAGCTCCAAGACAAAGTTGCTGAACGCTTCGATACAACTTCAACTGGGCAACTACACATCCAAATCAACCATAGACATGCTAAAAACACAAAATAATAGATTTGCCAAACATGCATGGCAAATGCAGAAACAAAAGTCTATGTGCTATGTCACAAAACGTCAGAATGCCCCCTGTGTGGTACTGTATGTTACGTCATGTACTTGTAATTCCGAGACTTCGTGTAACTGTTCTTTCTTTTGCTGATTGGGGAGATGTTGCTGAGATTCAGTGTCTGGAGTAAGATTCTGCCTCAGTTTTATTTGCTTTTTTAGGGGCAGATGTTTCCATTGCATGTGATAATACACATTAACCTATTAGGCAGTGCAAGGAAGAGACTGTCTGAGCTGACCGCTCAGAGTGTTGTTCGTGGAGAAAAAAAGGAAGGCAGTGAATAGCCCTTCTGGGTCAGCTGAGCAATGGCTGCTGTGGTGATCACATGACAAAGTGTGTTTTGTATGCTTTCATCATAAATGGAACAGAAGGATGAATGAGGACTTTAAGTATCCCAGCAAAATACCCGAGAAGTTTTAGGAAAGGTCTCTTACCCCAGGAGACAATAGCCAGGTGCGTGGTTGTGTATTGTAAGAGGGTCTCTAAAGACCCTGATTTCGGTTGGGGTATGAATCACTGGTTCCCGGCATGGCCCTGACAAACCAGGGCCACACCAGACTTCCCACTGCCTCTGGGAAAGCTACTGCGTTTAACACTGGCACAGTATTTCACTTTGTTCTGTTGTCGGAGCAGACAAAAGTGGTGTATCACGCACTGTATTTTTCCAAAGCTAGAATGAAAACAGAGAAAAAAAGAAAAACAAACAAAAATAATGAAAAGTCCCTCTGGTTAAATGCTAGTTCTTTATTGAGACTGCCAATGTTACAGCACCATTCTGTGCTGTGGTTTGCTCTTGAATCAGGTCATACTCACAGAATAGTTACCAAGATATAATCAAATAACTATACATTATATATATTTAACAGACAAAAAGACTTCATTCACTGCACCCATTCTGTTACTAGAATGCAGCTCAGAAAGTACTGGAATAAACATTTTTTTTCATACTCTGGGAGTATTATAGGATAGTTTGAGCAGTTTTTTGCAACATGGATGCAGTTTGTTATTTCTAGAGAGCGTCATACGGGTTTAAAATTGAAATACGTCCATATTTAGTTTGCATTGTGTCATTGCTTGTACATATGATCAAACATATGAAGTAGCGTGAGAGTTGCAAATGATGTATTTACTAGATGATGCATTAACTGTAAAAACATCAATGCTTGTGCTATTAACACTTCCTGCAGTTGTTCTGACTGCAATGTACAGTATTTCATTAGTGCATCATTATATCGACAACTCCCTAGTGCTTATACTGCTTAATCAGGTCTTTAGCACATGTTGCTCCTTCCATTTGTTCATTATTCTTTACATACTGTAAGTGCCTTTATATTTGGAGGTGTCTTAGCTTCAGGGTACCTGCATATAGTGTATATTCTGATCCTAGAATTCTATCAGGTTCCCTATTTTGTGTACCCTTCTTCTGAACTCCAAGGGTGTGGCAGTCATTTGACAGAGGGCACCTCTTTACCCAAAGGGTTGTGGGAGGGTGGAACAAGCTACCGCGCCACACTGTTGAAATGCTGTTGAATGGTCTCTCTTGGTTGCAGCTTTTCTTCGTCAGAATGGCATTTCCACCCGTGTACATTGTATTAATGCAGATTTCACTGCGAAACCGCAATGATCACATTTTTAAAGGAAAGGAATGATGTTAAGGAGTTATAACACAGTCACAGGTCAGTCCCAGTGTAATCAATAGTAGTTATGGCACTATAGAGAAATGGAGCCATATTACCTCAATGGGTCCTGTGGTTTCACCCTTATTTGTGACCCTTCTAATACTCTGTCAGATGAAATATCAGTTATACTGTTAGGATCTGGTCTTTTTAAAGTATTTTTTACAATGAGTTTACCGCATTTTAAAATATAACAGATCGTCCTCTGTGGAAAGTTTTGTTGTTGTTGAGCGGCTGTGAGATCACTGGTCTGTGTGGTCGGATTTTCCCGTGTCTCCAAACAGATGTGTTTACAGTTCATCGACGCAAAATCTAATGACATCAGTTTTGAACGGTGGTTCCCCCTGCTGGTTCAAAATAAAAACACGCATAACTTGTTTTTCTGCATTCTGTACGTGAATTATACAAGGGGACTATAAAACCTATATGCAGATCTTTCTAAGACATATCATATTTTTTTGTGAGGAAAGACATTCCAAGCAGTTTGTCTCCCAGTGCCAAAATCTGGCCAGTGTGGGAATATGTTTAAGTATACTCACTTCCTTTATTGTCCCATTTGGGAAATTAGCTGTGCAGGCTGGCAAAACACATAACACAATACTCATTAAGAAGTAAGAAACATGCATGCCTAACATGAGAAAAACAAGTTAGCAGCTTTAAGTAACCCTCACAATTTAGAAAGACAAAGAAAGTGGTTGGGTCATCAATGTGTTATGGATAGATACATAAGATGCATGCATGATGAAAAAATAAATAAAATATAATAAGCAGGGATCCATATTGATGCTCATTTAATAGATGTTACAGATTAGCTGTTATGATCATCTAAATTCATGAAGTATTTTTATAGCTCTGCTGTACTGGCTTAATCATTTGCAGATCATTTTAACAGCTTCACATCCTTCTTTATTCTTAATCAGTCTAGTTCACTGGACAAAGCAATGTGATTCTGCATGCATTGATGCATGGCTTTACACTTGTTTAAAAACTAAAGTACAACACAAAAATAGAAACTGACAGTCAGTCCATCGCAACATTGTTTGCTTCCAAAGACAAGTCCTATCTCATCAAAGCAAAAGGAAAAAGCATGCGTCACAAGTCTCGTGAAGTGAGCTGTTTCACTGTAAGGTTTCCCTTTAAATCTCAGTTTACACCCGGATGACCTCCATGGAAACAATACTCTTGCATTCCTGCACTGACGATGGCCTTGGTGGATCTTCCACACTTTTTCTCTGCGGTACAAAGCAAACCCTACAGAGAAGCAATTCTGCATTGCCAAATAGAGATCAGCTGACTTGTTAAAATCTACTCCCTTCCTGCCATTCTCCTACCTACTGTATTATCACGCCCATCCCTGGCTCATTAAGGATGAAATCTCCAATGCACGGCAACTCAGATACAAAACATATTTTGGTCTTAAGTCATAAGATATATCTAAGAATTATCCTGAGCACAAGGTTGGAAGTTGAAGCTAGCAAGTTTGGGTTGTACACATTTAGTACAAAAAGGATAAAGATGGACCAGAAAGGACCTTCCCAGGTCCTGCAGGGACAGGTGGGTTGTTGGTTTCCTAGGCTCCTTGGAGAGGCCTATCTGATCAATTAGACGCCCTGAGATCTGAGCTGCTAGGGTTGGGCTATTCTCCCACATCCAGGCTCAGACCCCTGATAGAGGTCACAGCCCCTGACTGGGATGCTGACAGCAGATTTCCTGCCAAGGTAAACAGTTTGTGTTGATTTAACACTGTCATCCCTATGTTGTCCGCAACAGCTGTGGAGAGCTTTGGAGCTCACGTGTTTTGGGAAGTGGAAGGAAACTAGATTAAACCTTATCTACATTTGCAAGTTAAATCAAGAGCATTCATTAAAGCAAACTGTATTCCTGATTAAATGATCATACACTGGGAATGTGAAGCATTATCTCTCCATTTAGCTCCAGAACAATTTTTCTATGTTATCGTTTGCAGCAACCTCAGCATTATTTCTACATTTTTATCGCCCTATGTTAACTAAACTTTTAACAAGTGATGTGCTATTTCGAGAGCAAGTCTGACATGCATGTACAGGACACGGGACATATATATATATATTTGTTTTTTAATATTTTATTTTTTCACATATGAAACTGTGCATGCCCAGTGCAATTGCAAATAAAGAGGCTTCGCTAGCGGAGGATGTGTAGCTGCGCTGACGATGGCCTTGGTGATCTGCACGCAAAACACAAAAATGCAGCCAATACAAACCACATCCCAAGAGGTGCAATTAGATTTTCACCACGGCAAGTTAAACACATCAGCAAAGTCTAGTGTGGTCATTAGAAGCACATTGCTCCAGCCCATCAGACTGAAGTATGTGCTGCTGGTGCTGCTCCTCGACATCGTGCCCCAGATCGTTAATAAAAGCGTACTATGCATTTATCCTGACCAGAAAATCTGCAATCTAAGACTAAAATTGAGAGGGCAGCCACAGCTCTTTCCTGTGCAGTGCAAATGCAATTATTAACAAGGTTAAAAAAACGAAGGGTTGACAAATTCCTGCGGTGAGGGAGAATTCGGAAATGGCCTTTGCTACCAAGTCTACGGTTTTATTTCTTTCTAATACCCAATTAAGATGTTATCTGTGCAGAAGAGCCATGCGCTGCTTTTATTCCTGCTAAATTGCCCTATGGTCAGGTTCCATCAGCATCATCAAGGACGTCATTGTGGTATCTGCTGTAATGGTTCTGCAATCAGTCTGTGCTACTGAACTAGGTTATTCGAACCAGTAAGGCAAAACACACACACACAATGGTTTTTACGGTCAAGAATGAGAAAGCGAGTTCACTCCATCTCTGTGAGTAACTGCAAAACCCACAAGTATCAGTGCCACCATCTTTTGTTTGAAAATCTAAGCTTTGAACCGTAGTGAAACCACATAAAGCCTTGTTATATATGAGGCTGCTGGAAACAGTGTGATGACACACATTGTGGGTTTGGGGTGATTAAAGGGTGAAAACCCCTTTGTTCTTGCGCTTGAAAGTTTGCGTAAGATTGAACAATGGTGGATGTTATTCTTCTCAGTTTGTGAGATCAGCAGTTCGAGACAGTTATCTTTGACTCCTGTGGTTACGGGCAGAACTTCAGAGTGCCACTGACGATGCTCTGGTCAATTAAATTTACAGTCAAGCAGTCGTTTACCACTTTTAAATCTAAGGTGTTTAATGTTGTTTGTTTAGCTCATCTTAGTGGGTGGCATTTCACAAGACCTAGTTTACAACAGGTCTGTCTTCCTTTACTAGAAAAATTGAAGGCCAGAATCTGACTGCCAGAACTTTCCCAAAAATACACAGTGAGAGCTTTCTTAAAGCAAGGGGCTTCAGAACACCTGGAATTAGAAGATACTTGCATTTTTAATATTTTCTTTAGTCTGATAGGATTTATCTTCTGGAGTGTTTTGCAGAGTTTTGCACTGAAGATTTCTCTCGAAAGCCTCAGGCCTGGATCAGGCCAGGAAAGCAGTATTTTTATTAAGTCACGTGTGCAGGAGTCCTTCTCCGCAGGGAGCAGACCTAGCCTGGCACTCCCGAGAGGTGAGGTGGGAGAGAATGCAGAGAGATCAAATGCTTTCTGAGTCAGAGTGCCATGCCTGACAGACAGGAGAGAAGTGCGTTCTGACACAGCTTCCAGATAAACTAACCAGACACATCCCCATCGCCAGAGCCCACATTCACAGAGCTTTTGGGAAAATCTGCTGAAGTCTGCAGGTCCAGCTGAGCAGCATAAGTTTTTCCTATCAGCAAACACACACACGTCATCCTCTGTGCAGTACAGTATTCCCATCCTGTACTATAGAGAACAAAGGAGGCCTCACCACTGTAACCTAAGAAGATCTCAGGTGGTCGTCTGTCCTCAAATTGGGATAGATATACGGTGTAAGGAGGGATCTGTTAGTCACGATTCAGTTACACAAATATCTAAAGCGACGCTTTTTAAACAAGCAGTACAGAATTAACTTTTAAAAGATGTTAATGGTTTTGATGTATCTGTGAACAGTGGAACTACAGAGCAATCTTTGCTGAGTTTGGAAACATGAGTAACTGGTAATGATGAGGCTTGGTTCACCACAATGTGCGGCTTTGTAAGCATGATGTTGCTGTTGTGTGTGTGTGGCAAAGAGTGTAAAGTCTCAATTAGCTCAGGCCTTTCCCGATTCCTAGTCAGCACAACAGCAGGATGATGTAATAGTTAAAAGGGAAGGTAACTTGTCTCCTGTAAATTCAATACAGGAACTACAGAAAAAAAATTGTGAAGGCTCTTCATCTGAAAGAGCTAGTTGCCCATAGAGAATTACTCAATTGTGTCCCTAAAAGACAGAAAACCACCATGAACCCATAGACTAATTTAACAAGAAATATAGCATGCCTAATAAAAAGCAGCTTTGGGTAATTCAGATGTATATACGTGCACTTCAAAGGGAATTTTCATACCCCAAATGTTTTGATTAAGAAAAGTGTGAGGAAACTCAATGTGACTCCTGTCTGACCTTTGAAAAATACAGGTCCCACCCAGTGGTCAGGTTACTATAACAAGTGGGGATCACTTTCTTATTTCTCACTTATTTATATTAAGAGTTTAAAACTTCTATAAGGAAACAAAAGCTATACGTTTCAGTATTTATCTTTAATGGTGTTGAATTCATTAAGTGATGAATCAGGTTTCAAGCACAAACAGGTGGCAAAATGTATCCAGTGCCCAATACAAATCAATTATGACCTTTTCTTCTCTGCCTCCATTTAACTTGTCAGCTGGAATAGGGAGGCAGTGCTAAACTGAGCTGGGTCAGGCTGTTCCCAGGACGGAATCAAAGACTCTTCTCTGGTTTTATGTGGGTCTCTGAAGTCTGTCCCGCAAGTAAAGCTTCTGAAGGAATAATAAAAAAAAATTGAAAAGGTGTTTGAACTCTGATCCACTCGAGAGAATCGATTAGTCATAGACTGCGACAAGGGCTGTGCTGTTTAACCAGGCCTTGGATTAAAAGATCGGTGCCCTATAAAGGCTGACCTTTGTCTCCGGGACACAAGGTGCTGGTAGCTTCATTATCCGTAATTAAATTGAACTGACCTACAGCAACTATGAAAGCGGCTCTCAGGCTTCCCTGAGATGCAGTGGGTGTTCCTCTAGGCTCTCACCTTTTACAGAATAAACAAGGCAAAGCCATAATATATTTAGCACAGAAAGATTGGAAACCGCAAAATGCTGGGCTATCAGGAATAACACTTCTAGCTGTACTAGATACAGCAAGTTGAAATTAAAGAGCATGTCACATGTTTCATCGCACGACTAGAATATTTTTGTTTTTAGAGGCTGAAGGGTCATTTTTCAAATTGTTTTATCATGTTCTAAAACTCTCTTTGTGATGTCAGTTGTCCAAAACACGTCTTCATTCCTTTCTTTCTTTGAGAAACGTGAGAACACAGATTATAAAACAGTTTTGCAATTGGATGGAGGACATTGGCTCTGTTGATTGTCTCCCATCCAGTCATTTTGTGAAAGACGTGATGCAACTTCCCAAGGCAACATGGCTGAGTACCTTGTTCCAGTCTCCCACAACCCTTTGTATAACTACATGTTTTTTGTTGTCAGAGTCTTAAATGCATATCCTAAGCTTTCACTTGTGTCCTCCGGTTAGTGTTTCTCTACTGATTCTGAAGTATGGTAGTTTGACTTTGAGGAGACTGAGAAATAAAAGTGACCCAACCAGGAAATTAACCCAGGATTTCAGCCTCTCCAGAGTACAGCTCTGAGGGTTTGTGCAAACAAAAATCTTGAAAATAACCTGCCAGCACCTCCATGCAGCTGTGTTACAGAGCATATTATCTTGAATTTAGACATACAAGATAAATAGAAAATAGGTTAATCACATCAATGTATCACATGTGGATGTGATAAATTTACTTTCTAGACACCAGGATCTGCACCTGTGACTGGAAGGTTGCCGGTTCAAATCCCGCGGCCGGCAGAGAAATCCTACTCCGTTGGGCCCCTGAGCAAGGCCCTTAACCCCAACTACTCCAGGGGTGCCGTACAATGGCTGACCCTGCGCTCTGACCCCAAGCTTCTCTCCCTGTCTGTGTGTCTGTGTCTCATGGAGAAAAAAGCTGGGGTATGCGAAAAGACGAATTCCTAATGCAAGGAATTGTATAGGGCTAATAAAGCAACATTATCATTATTACCCTGTGCATTTGAAATCCTTTCTGTAACATAAAAAACGTTTCCAGACAAGCAGAGACCATTGTGCTGGCTTGGTTTGTAGTTGCTCATTGATCTGAGGATCTCATTAACTTTCAATCAACAGGGATGGCAATTTGTGGGCATGAAAAAAAGTCTTGCAGAGCGGATCATAAAAGAAAGATAAAACATGGATTAAGGTTCTATTGGAAGTATCAATTGGAAAGGAGGATCTTTGAGGTCAACAGAAGGCAAAGGTATGTCTGTTGGAAGGTACTTAAAGGAAGGAGTGGTTATAAAGGTGTTAATCAGTTGCTGAGATACTATAGAAGTAATTTATCTATAGCCTGCATGAGCACAATTGGTAAAAAAAAAATTTAACCCCTAATAAATTACCCATGGTAATCGTGAAGTATAACGTTATTTTTTGTTATTTATTTACAGAGTGCATTTGTCAAACTGTACATAACAGGGTCCTCACACCCTCTCCCCATACACTGTGCGGACGTTAATCTGTGTTTTGACAATAAAACTCAAATCCCAGTGGATTCTAAGTCATGCTTGCCATATTTTGAGGTTCCAGTTTAAGGTTGATGGTTCTCTTCTGGGGAGTTCATCTGTGCTTTTTATGGCCCAGAAAAGATTTACACATCAGGACACCTGGACGTGCAGCGCTCACATTTTATATATCACGTGAGGCCTGTTAATGCCGGGGAATTTCAAGCAGAGATTACTCACCCAGTTCTGGTGGTGAACACCTTGCGTTCGCTGGGAATGCTTTCCCATAGTGCTGTTGAGTTAAAACACTGTGTCCAAGCCTCTTCTCACAGTTTCCAAAGGAAAACCAACAATATGGAGCAAGATTAAAATGGTGCAACAGATGGGTTGTGACGACATTAGGAGCAGGAGGTTGATTAAAGGGGATGCTCCTCCATCTTATCACTCTGTGAAAAGTCGCAAGAGCCCTGACATTCACTTGTGAACTGGTTCACAGTCTGGAAACGCTAACATACCCCCATTTGGTCAATAGGCTGTAATCTTTTGTTTTATTCTGCTGTACTTTTGTATCCTTCTTGTGAGAGAGAAGGGCGAGGGGGCCTTCTCTATCCCTCAACTATGTTTCCCTGTGCCTCTAATTGCAAAGGGAAAATGTTGTTTGCTTAGCAGAAGCCCTTAAACCAAAGCGTTTTGAAACATTTCCAAAGTCTATTTTTTTTGTGTAAGAGCAAGGAGCGGTCATACAGGTACAGTAAAGTAAAGAATAAATAAAAGGCATGTCACGCTTGGACTCCTTTCCTGTCTTGATTTAGAAAGCCCGGTGTCTCACCTTTTTTCTGCTCCTGTCTCAGTCGTGCTCAGACCTGCATACCTGTTCACTCCCTGGCTGGGCTCATCCCCCACGTGGGCAGACAGGGCTCAGGGCTGTTACCCCACCTGAGTTGAGCCTAACAGAGGTCACACTATAGCCTCTTCCTTCGGAGCTTAGAAACCCAGTGGATTAGACTCTCATCTCATAATAGGATCCGTTGCCTTTTAGCTGTTCTACAAAGGAAGCACCTCAAAATAATAGGACACTTACTGCCCAACATAAGGATAAAACAATACATAACAAGGGTTTTGTTACACGATGAACAACTGTGAAACATATCTGCACATATTACCATGTGGATTTTTAATTCAAATTATAATTCTTAAATATCTTTTTCTAGCTCTTGTGGTTCATTTGCATGAACAGTAGCCTAATGCTGTTAAAGACGGAGATCTAGACACCTTTGAAAATGTATAGAGCGGAACTGGTTAAGTGTTTGTTGTGCATAATTATATATTTGTAATCTGCAAGAAACTAGGAAAAAGTACCACACAGTTTTTGGGAAATTTTGTTTTCGAAGAAAAGCAGAAGTCCCTGACCCTGTGGGTTGTGTGGATTTCCCCAGTGATGTCCTTTAAGACGTGCGGAATTTTATTTAGGTTTTCTTCATCATCCTTCAATACCACAGGACAGACATCAAGCACCAGTCCTCTTCTTCATTAAACGTCAGAAAGAAATCCAAAGTAAGCTGTTCTAGGGTGTTTTCAGTTATTACATTATTCTGTTAAAGTAGGTGAAAGGTCTTTTTTGCAATCATTATTACAAATGGCCACCATGGATACTGTACAGAACAAATTTGTAATTGTTCATAATGTGTGTGTTTTGTAAATTAAAACAGAATTGCGCCTCAAATCTGTGTAAATTCCCATTAGTAGGCTTTTGAGGGATTCATACAAATTACAGTTACATTTTAATATTAATGAATAGAAAAGAATGTATATCTCCACTACTTACAAATGAAGTTTGAGCTCACTTCAAAACATGTGGTGTTGAAAAATGAATTATTTTACCTTCATCTTTCAGCCTGGTGGGGGAAGCTAGGGTTTGTGTTCCAAATAGCTGTGATTTTCTAAACCGGCTCTCCACATCGAAATACTGAAAACCATCAGAGAAAACTGTTTTTTTGTGCTACGTGACAACGGAGATGCATGAAATCTATCTTTGAACTGGAACTGGAAGTTGACTGCTACTTGGAGTGGTGCAGAATGAGTAAGGAATTGATCCAGATTTAAATGCTTTCAAAGTGTATGTGTGGTTAGCAGAGTGCGGATGCAGACTGTTCTTCATGTATTGCCCTATGAATTGGTATGTGTTGGAGTACAGTACATTGTGAATCACTGAGGCCTGTAGTGTGTTCAGGCTCCCCTTCGAAAACACTTTGCTTGTTCTCCTGCTTGCTTTGCAGGGCCGCAGCGTCTGAGACGCGCAGAGTGCAGGGGGAGGGAGTGTTGCTGAGAGTGATGGACAGGAAGATCCTGTGTTTTGCTGACGTTAGAATGAGCCTCATTAGCTCCTAATCCTCAGGGCCAAATTAACAGCTTTGCTGTGCCCTCGCAATCTGACCACAGAGAGAACACCCCCCACCTGGGCCTGCAGGGGGTGACTGAAACACCACAGCTGCCAAGAGAGGGGCGTTATTCATCCAGCACAGTCCTGGAGATGCCAGCCACGGACTGACGTTATCTGCTAGAATTCTCCTTCCATTATAAGGTTGTCTATTTGTCTGCATACTTTAACCATGGCGAATCTGTACAAGAAATATTTCATCCATTACAAGTGTTCTACCCAGTAGATTTGAAATTTTGAATGTGAAATTTTCTTATTTATTGTTGTAGTCTTCTTATTTATTGTTATTGTCATCCTGTAAAGCGCTTTGAGAAGCCACCTTTAAAGGCGCTATATAAAATAAAGTTTATTATTATTATTATTATTATTATTATTATAGATTTGCAGAACACTTATACTGGATAATAGTGAAGCTTTAAAACTTACAAGTCACCTTTTAGCATAAGAAGATCTGGCCAGTTTTTTTTTTCTTTTGTTTAAGAATCACACAAATGACTCTTTCTTTGGCAACACTTAATAATGTCAAAGCCAAGACTTGGAAGAGGCAGGTTTTTTATACTAATGTGGGTCATTGAGGAGGGTCAGCCAGGCCTAAGTCACAGAAGAGGAAGCACAACTGTACTCTTATTGTCTGTCACTCCTACAAGTTAGCCATTGGCCTCCATTGTCTCCTCTACACCAGAGGGCAGATTGAATGCGAAAAATGATGCAGCCTCTTAGATATGCAAGATACTGAGCAATCATTGTTTAACAGTCTCTCCAAATGTTTATAATCTGTTTCATTCTCGCACAAAACATTGCAGACAACAACTGCATAAGGACAAAAGACAGATTGCAAACAGCTGGTTGAGATCCTTGGATTAAACAGACACAAGGTACCAAATGAGTCAGATGGGCCTCAATGATTCCTCTCGTTTGTTTCCGTTCTTAAGTTCAGAGCAAAGTACAGGTGTGATTTCAGTATGATAAAACCATGTAACCAGCTTATTCACCGTGGTAAATGGTCATAAGAAAACTACTAGGATACAGGAGGGTATAGGAAGCCTATGTGTTTGAGTAGGGAGGCACTGAAAATTGTGTTTTTGAGATGGCCGGAGGCATATGGGAGAGTGAATTAGGAAAAGTTCACAGACCAGACTTTTGGCTTTCTCTCTCTCCTGACTGCAGGTAATGAAAAGACCAGATGGCCGAGAGAGAAATTCTCTGCCTCTCCCTTATCCTCGACAGCAGCGAATCTGTTCCCAGGTTTCCTCAAGCCCTGGGCATTAGGGGTAACTGTGCTTCCACATGTTGAATGAAAAAGGGTTTAACACTTCAAAGGGAGTTGGATATGACCCTCAATTGCGGCACACCATGCTGTCCCCATATGCTGAGCACATCCTGCAGTGATCCTGCCTTCAAAGCACAGTCTCAAGGCAGGTCTGCTTCAAGGTGTTAAAGAAGATCTCCCTTCCGGCCTCACCTTGTCCAAGCCGTCTGGGAAGAGCAGAGGGGTCAAGCTGCAGGCATTCCCAAAGGGGGCAGCTTTTGATTCCAACATAGGCCGGGCTGCTAAAAGTCAAACTCCTGGTCATGCCAGTTGAACGCAAAGGCAGTGCAAAACCATATCAGAGTCCAGAACTCTGTATGTATATAGCAGCACCTGACATCAAAAATACTGCTTTTGCTTTCTGTGTCTTGCCCACTTCCTCCCATTCTGCATCCCCTCCACAGATTTGCAGGTGCAGTTGATTTGTCAGGAATGCAACTTTAAACTTTAAAGAATGATCATTTGTTGTTGTGAACTAGTAAAATGTAGTCGTTTAACACTCAGACTAAACCTAGCATTGCTCTTTCTCTACTGATTTACTGCCATCCATTTCAGTTCAGGATTCTGAGTTTTAACTTTATAATCAGGCCAGAATACTGCCCCAGTATAGAGAGTTGCTGAAGTCTGTGCAGGGAGCAGTAACTACTATATATATTCTGGGGTTTGAGGGCATGTCCTGCACTAACAGGCTGAAGGACCTGAACCTTTTCAGTCTTGAACAGAGAAGAACCTGAGATAAGCATTCAGAATCCTCAAAGGCATCAAGCCAGTGGGCTTCTTTAGAATGAACAGTGAAACACAAACCAGAGGGCACAAGCGGGCACTGCAAGGAAGGACATTTAAAACTGAGAACAGGGGGCACTTCTTTACCTAAAGGATTGTGGGAGTGTGGAACAAGCCACCCAGACACGAGGCTACAGCTGATACACTGGTTTCTGACAAGAAAAAACTAGAAGAGATCCTCAGATCAATTAATTACTCACTACCAAACGGGCTACCTGGGCTGAATGGGCCCTGGTTTGCAACCTTTCTTATGTTCAGTACGAGTAATCTAGTCCAGCCCCTCCCTGGCACCCAGCCCTGTCCTTCAAGCGCTAATCCTGTTAGTTGATCCGAAGATTGAGTTAATCTGTACAGAGAGCTATTCAGTCACAAGCCCTCCACCAAACTGGACCGACCGAGTGGCATGCAGTATCTTTGACTGGCACAGGTAAGTCACTTTTTCCCTCCTTTTTTAAATCAGATGTTTCTTTCCCTTTTTCGGATGTGCTCCTGTTTGTCTCGTCTTGTTTTTAGATCAATCGTATAATAAACTAAGGGTGCATTCTCGCGGCAGCTGTTCAAAACGTTGAAAACTGGGGTCGTCTGAAAAAAAAATTAGCATCTCTTTTTAGTTTTGTTTGGCCTGTTTGTTTCGGAGTGGCCCCCGAAATGCAAAGGGTCAGAAAGCAAAAGCTTAGAGGCGGAATGGAGCATCGCCTTTTGAGGCCATTTGTGGAGACACGCAGTGCCACATGGTGAAGGAAAAGGGAAAAAAAAAGTTTAACAGTTTAAATACTGCTTCCTGAGGTAAATAGAAGTAATGTTGATTTAGCAGGCTGAGAAGATTAAATCATGTTCCTGAACAGCTCTGAGCCCTCTCTCGCTTTCTGAAACAGTGTTCCTCGGTCATCTACAGTCTCTTATGATGAATGTGATCCAGTTGGATGAATCCCGTGGATTTGCAATGTGGGTTGCAGTAGTGTGCGAGAAATCTGTCAAAAACCCAAGAAAATGTATTTACTACAGAGAACAAAATACCACAGGCTCAGAGTGTCCATGCGTCTTTACTGAGCTATGCAAAAGTGAAAGATGAGACCATTTCCAAAAACTCAATTAATCCATCGTGTAGGTCTAAATGCCTGAGCATGTCCTTATTCCTGCCAACGGCTGACGACCAGGGTTTTAAGAAGCTGAACTGCGGGTGAGGGAGTATACCGGCCTCGGCGTCCATTTTAAGTCACTTAATTCTGATCATTTTACTCATCACAGCAACTCTGGCTCGAGTCGCTGGCAGAAAATAAGGAAATTTCAGGTGGACTAAAAGGTTTCTCTTACTTTGCTGTGCCACTGTCCTCACTCTGTCGTAATCCGTGTTAATTTCTGACCAGGCAGTTTGTTGATGATGGGAAGTAATGTTTTACTGCCTCGGTTGTAAGACAAATGGTGATTGATTCACTGAAGCTTGATTGCAAGTACTGTTTACCGAGAATGGGGCAGATTGATGGACAGAGCCCCTCACTGAGACTAGTATGAGCTGCAGTCCTATCCCATTTACAGTTAATTGGACACAAGGTGATCACACCAGTTCATATTGTACCAGGAGTGGTTGAAGTCAACTCACATGTAAAGGAGTATTACATGGGCTTTAAAACTGGTGGTATTTTGTAATGCTTTGTGTTGCAGTCAAACCAACGAGTACTGAAAATCCCATCTGCCAATCTGTCTCCATGGCATTCAGCTTCTTGAGCTATGCCTTGCCTGATGTAAATGAGCAGTTGGTTTCTGGTTATGAAGCACCCTTGCGGGTCTGCGGACAGCGCAGCAATAATGATCCAGTTGCCACCACTAACCCCTAACAGCCGTTGTCCCGTTTCAGGATGTTCAGCTGGGTGGTGAAAGTGGTTCCCCAGCCCCCTGAACCCCCAAAGCCCCTGGGACCGCAGGAGAAGGTAGAGCCCAAACCCTCAGCTCCTGAGCCGGTAAGACAACGCGTGGATCTGTCCTTTCCCCAGGACAGCTGCTCTGTATTTGCATTTTAACGTTTTGGAACACGGAAATACTAGACAGGGCTTCTTTTCCTCCTCCTTTTGTCACTATTTCAGACAAAGCCAACGCTCTGTTGCAGAAATAACCCTTTTTGTTCCTGCACTAACTCTCACCTATGAGCTTCTGGGTTTTTTTTTCCTCCCTGGTTTCTCTCTTCCCTGTTTGATGCATGCGAAAAATCGACGTGTTCCCGGTCGGCAGGAAAAGAAGGTGACGGAAAAGGAGAAAGCAAAAGAGCAGCCGCCGAAAGATGCTGCAGGTGGGATGCCCCGGAGCAAGATTCGGCTGGCTTTTTTTTTTAAAGAAAAGACACAGAAAATGTGGATCCTCAGGGAAAAGGAATACAGATCCAGCCTGGTTTTCTCAGTCTGAGTCAGGCCCACATGTGCCACACTGTCAGCATCCCTGCCCTGTGGAGAACTGAAGACTCCACTGAGCATATGGCAACAATCCCAGTCCATCACAACACCACTGAGAACTTGACCCTATGCAGATTTGGTAGTAGAAGGTATTTATAGAACACAAAACACACATAGCAGTGGTCCATTTTGCAATTTTATTTAGCCAACATTTTTATCCAAAGCAACTTCCATTTGCACACCCATCTATACGGCTGACACAACTGTACAGTGTGTCACCTGGGATTCAAGCCCACAACCTTCTCCGTTACAAGTCTGGAACCCTGGACTGTGCTCCACACTGGCACCACTCATTCTGGGGTGGGTGTTTCTGCCTGTGACCTGTGTAAGCGCATGTAGATTTCCTAGTACGATTGTGCACTTGTAATGTTTTTCGGTGCCATTCAAGCTTTCTGTTTTTGGATTCTACAGCTAAGACAGAGCCTGAGAAGCCTAAAGCTCAGGAAGACAAGAGGTCAGTTTCTTCCAGCTTTCCTGACATTCAAGGGGGTGTTAGACACCAGATGAAAATTATATTTCAATGTTAGGAACCAATCAGTGTATTTTCCTACAATATATTGTAGCCAGATGTAGGGAAAAAATTGTATCAGCTTGTTTGCTTTTACTGTAACACAAACTGTATATGCTCTTTGGCATGGAAAAGTAGTTTTTGGCTATTTTTTCAAGGATCAAATGCATCCCAATTTGTCCTTTTCCCCTTTGTAAGCCCTTCACTGTCACTCACAGAAGAAGACGTCAGAGACACAAAGTAGCTGCAAAATTTGGCTCTAGAGACTTTGCTGAGCAGGACTCACAAAACAGTTCCGCAACTTCCTTTGAAATACAGTGCCACCTGGTGGCAGACATATGCAAACTGCCACCAGACACATCTGCCTGAGAGGAGACAAAATGGGACACCAAGGCCCCTGCCTCTTTCTTTCTCAGTGAGCCGCCCGGTGTGTTGACCTGGATCTCTCAAGGTCTGGTCAATGTGCTGCCCAAGCCTGTGGAAAGCCCCCAGGTACCTCGGGCCACCGCAGGAGACACAGCAGCGAAGGCAGAGAAGGTGAGCTCTAACCTTTGTTCTTTAGTCTCTGTTACAGAGAGATGCTCTGCTTATTACCTGTACTCTGATTTACAGCTGTTTAAAAATGTTCTGCTATCACCCTGGGCCCTGGGCCTCACCTCACGATTGGTCAGCCCTGGTCTGCAAGTGTCTGGACCTCGGAACACTACTGGGATTAAGGACATGGGATGGGAGAGGGGTGTTGGGTTAGTATTAGGGTTAGAAATTAGTCTTGAAACGGTCCTCGTGCACATAGTTGGTTTCTCTCACCTGTCATTGACTTCTGTTTCCTTTCAATCCTGACACCGCACACAAAGAAGGAGGAACCGAAAGCAGGTGTGTCTACGGTTTCATTCCACACTGTTCACTAGACTGACTACAGATATCCCCTGCGTCTGTAACCAGGAGGAATACCTAACCCTAACCCTGACTCTAATTCTAACCCTAACCCTAAAACTAGTCCTGATGAAGTTAGGCTTTCAAATGTTGTGTCGCCTGTGCGTATTTCAGTAAGAAGGGTGATGCTTGCAAACAGACAAGCTTGAGTGACAGACCTCTGCTTCTGTCTCTCAGAAACCAAGCCCAAGGAGAGCGAGAAATGTCCCGAACCCACCAGGTACTACTACTAAATAATATTTGTAATAAAAATAATAATAATAAACATTATTTCAAATAGCACCTTTAGAGGTGGCTTCTTAAAGCGCTTTACAAAATGACAACAACAAAATACACAAGATATACACAATGAAAATACACAATGAGAGGAGACAGTAGACGGGGGTACTGAATACAGAGTGACAGACTGTCTTTATAAAACTGTGCGAATAGGCTCTGTCATTGTTCTTCACTGCAGGAACATACACAGAGTTCCTGGGAAAACCTACTGTGATGTTTCGTCTAGCAAGCGATCAAGTTCAACTCTATACATAGTTCTGATTTGCATTTGGTAGCAATTCTTCCAACAACTTTTGTCTAACATTGTTGATGTTCCTTTGACCCAGATCCCCTTTTAAAACCTGTATTTAAAAAAATTCTAAGAAAGTAAGAGTACATCCTAAAATATGGAAAAGATTATTATCCTTCCGCATATTACAGATACCTTTGTATCTTTGTTTAAATTTCAAATGAACACAAATCTTTGAGTCAACATTTATTTTAGCTTCAGCTAAGTGCTTTATATTACTAGCAGTAGTAGATGCCTTGATATAGATACCATGTGTGTGATGCTCCGGGGGAAGTCTATGGAAAATACAGAGTGATATTTGTCTAATAGTTGTTTTTTGGTGTCTTTTGCTGTGTCTTCTGTCCCGGACAGCAGTAAACCCAGTGAAGAGTGAGTAGATCCTGTGTGCAGTCTCTTAAGTTGTGTTGGGTGAATAGAAAATTAAACAACAAATTTGTTTCCTACAAAAGGACTGTTACTCTTTGCAAAGGCTGGGCAGAGCAAGCCAGCAACCCAAATACAAAATAAATTAGGCTCCAGCGCGCCCTCTGCTGGCAGCGAGCAGAAATTGACAAGGCCATCCTCAAAGTACAGTATCTCATTCAGGGCAGAGGGAACTCCCCTAACATGCATACAACCCTGTGCATTATGGTTTCAGACCTGCATATGGTTATGCATAAGAAAAATAAATCTCAGTCTTTTGCTTAAAAGACAGTGTTAGAGGAGATTTGAAAAAACCTGGAGATCTTGGCTGTTCTAAAATGGGCCTGCTCTGACTTCTGTGCAGTTCATACTTCCACTAATCAATGCAATGCAATACAATGCAATAACTGCAACAGAGACCATCCATCTTGTCCATCCAGCCTTATCCCATACCTCTAGACCAATTGCTCCCTGTTTTCAAGATTATTGTGAACCTCTGATTTCTCTCCAGGCTGTTTTCTAAAATAAACCTTCAAATACCAGGCCATCTTGTCAGATGGAACAGGAAAAGGTTTATTCCACACTGAAAGGAAAAGAAAAGAGACACAGCACTCCACAGCTGAAACACTGTCTCTTTTCTGTTCCTTTCAGCGTGGAATAAACCTTTACCTGTTCCTTTTGCAGCTTATGCATGCTGACGCAGCTCCCTGCTTGAACATCTTGTCAGTGGGTCACTTGCTTTCTCCTGCGTGCCCTCTAGTGGTTGCACGTCGCTATTGTGGGCATGAGAGGGGCATGCATCACTACAATCCCGACCCATTCGTCTCCATGCAGGCAAGCCGTTGGAGTCCTTAGCTGGATTGTGCAGGGACTGGGCAAAGTCGTCCCGCAGCCTGAGGAGAAGCACAAGGCAGTGGCCCCTGCGGAGGGACCCAAGACAGAGGTGGGCATGAATGTGTTCCATACGTATTGCATCAAATCACACTTCTTTCTGCTTGGTTCCGGTGTCACTGCAATTCTTAGTTGTTCAACAAGAACTATTCTCTCTCGAATCGATTTGGGAAACTTGGGGCTTTGCCTCGGCCTGAGCTAATTACACACCTCGTTTTTCTTGGATGCTAAAATACCAGTTCGGCGCCAAATATGATTCAGACGTTTACAGGCAAAATAAAATTACGCACACATCTAAATCTGTCAGATTAAATCTGTCGGAGGCCAAGACAAGTGCACTCTAATGTAAGTGTAGTATAAGCTGTCAAACAATAATAGCTAAAAACACACATTAAACAAAAGTGGAATAGATTCAGTTTCTTGCCCTTGGTCACTGACGTGTGTTTCTGGGTGATGTCAGTCTAGCTCAGTCAGTAGGGCATGAAGCTCTTAATCTCATGGTCATGTTTTGGGCACATTTAACATACTTGTTCATGGTCAGAGACATGGTGGATAATATGTCTGACTACAGATCAGTAGATTTCAGGTTTGACTCCTCACTGGTTTGCTTTCGTTTAATACTGTTTAACTATATTAATATTATTGCTAGTAAAATGTTGACTGGTTCACATAAACCAGGGGAACCTACATGGACGTAGTTAGTAGAAAACTGAGGGCACTTCTTTACCCAGTGGGCTGTGGGAGTCTGGAATAAGCTGCCCAGCCATGTTGTTGAAGCCGATACCCTGGTCTCTTTCAAGAAAAGGCTGGATGTGATCCTTGGATTAGTCACCTGTTAACTACCAAACAGGCTGCCTCTCTGTTGTGACCTGTCATTTGTTCTTATGTAATGGATTTCTCTGTCCACAGGTTAAAGAAGCACAGCCCCCTCCCCCTCCATCAGTGCCAGGTGAGTTCAGACCGATTTCAGGAGGACGAACACAAAATAACATCTTCACATCAAAATAATATCAGCAAAATGTACCTCCTTCAACAGAGTAGAAACCTAGTATTTGCCTGTTTTGTGGCCTACAGAAACATCTGGCCTAGATAAAGGCCATTTTCTTTGCTTCCTGTGACACATCATGTGTCTCAGTGATGCAAATCCGTCATAGTTTTCCTTATACACATCCTTCACATTCCTCTGGCTTCCTCCCACAGTCAAGAGGCATGCTGGTAGGTTAATTGCCTTCTGGGAAATTGGCTCTTGGTGTGAGTGTGTGCATGTCTGTGTTTGTTCCTGTGTCTGCCTGCCCTGTGGTGGTCTAGTATCCCATGCAGGGTGTCCTCTCCTTGCAACACACTGCATGCTGGGACAGGCTCCAGCTCCCCCACGACCCTGAATTGCAAGAAGTGGTTTGAAAATGGACGGATGGATATCCTTCTTGTGTTGAACGTAATTCACTGATCTGGAAAGCTTATTGCTTGTTTTCTACAAGTCCATGACCAAACCAATCAAAGTGTGTCTTTTGTTGCTTCGTGAGTTCCAGAACCACAGCCGGAGGTTAAAATCATCGAGGTGGTGTCTGTGACCTCGCGTGAGACAGCCTCGGAGATTGACAACACAGCCCAGAAAAACCCACCGCCCACCCCCAGCAAAGCCCGGTGAGTCCCCACTGCACTCTGCCATCTCTGGACTGTAACAGAGGTTTACGGGAATGAGAGGAGGCCTTTTGGAGCAGTTTCCCTGTTTGGTTGCCAGTAGCTTGTTGACCTGAGCTCAGATTTCATGCAACTGTGTTTCAGAGGGTCACAGGGCATCAGCTTTGACAATACACCTTGTAGCTTCTTTCAGACAAGCTCATGTCTGTCATGTGCAGAAGTGCCCTCTTGTTTTCCAAATGAAATGAATCCCATTCAATTGATTCCCACTTATGTTCTCAGATCTTTGTCTGTACCTTTCAGAGTTTTAAATATTGAGTCCCCTCATAGTCTCCTCTGCTCAGGACTAAAGAGAATTTGTTCCTTTAACCTCTACTGCACTGACAGTGGATAGTTTTCCAGTCTACCTTTCTGCAATGATCAGGTACATGTGATCTTCAGGGTGATGACTAGCAGAAAGCACTTACTTTGCAGGTTTGAGGAATTAAAACTGAGAGTTATCTGTTACCTCTAACTTCTTACATACAGAATAGATTGACACTCATTTCATGCTACTTTACCACTGTCTCCAATCCATAGCACTTCTCTTCATCGGATATGTCCTCCGGATATGTTATGTTATGTAGGTTAAGTAGGTCTTCTTCAATTCAGTCACCTTTCCTTCTGTTCCCAAAGTTGACATATTCCGGCAGCACATTGCTCAGATTGATCAGATAGCGAGCTGCACCAGAGGGAGCGAGAGACAGACAGACGCCTGAGGTTCCAGATTTATAAACTGTCACTTGACTAATCGTCTTGCGCCATCTGGTCAGGTGACTCAGGGCAGCTGCTCCTTAACTAAAAGCATTCTGGGTATTGTGGTCCAATCTCCATCTTGTCTGAACCCTCTCACAAGGGGAAAACGACTTCCCTTTCGTGTCTCAAGGCTCTGTCCTGTGTGGGATCTGAGTGAGCTGAATTCAACTCTCTTGTCCTGCAGTGTGATTGAATGGCTCAAGCAAGGCCTGGAGAAGGTGGTTCCACACCCAACCGAGCAGCCTGCCCCTCTCAATACTGCCCCACAGAAACAGGTAACACTCTTCTCGAGGTCACAACAGGAAGCTAGTTTTCCTTTTTTCCATAAAGTACATTTCCCTGCTGGAACTTTCCTCTCCAGGCAGCAGAGGAGAAGAAGGAGGAAGCTCCCAAGAAGGAGACTGGCAAGAAAGAGACAGCAGGAGAAGCTCCTGCTCCTGCTCCTGCTCCTGCCCCTGCCCCTGCCCCTGCTCCTGCTCCTGCTCCTGAGAAAGGTAAAATACATGTTTAGCAGATTCCAGCGGTTCAGGGATTAGGAATAGGTTTGGAATCGGGATCAGAGCTGGATCGGGATTGGGTTGGAGGGTTGGATTGTGGCTTGGAAGAGTGCTGGAGTTAGAGGGTTGGTGTTAAATTGAGGGTTGGGGAAGAGTTAGACTCGACTAAAGTATTCCTTAGAGCAGAGGTGACAACCGGCATTTGATGTTCATTCCACCCCTGATCTTCATTATTTAACTCTTGCCTGACAGGTTAACGCCAGATTATTAGTGACAGGCAGGGGGTTCTCCTCTCTCTCAAGTGGAATTTGCACTTTGACTGGAATTGTGAGATTTAATTAATATCTGTGTTGCCTGTGACCTGTTGAAAGATGAGCGGTTCAAAGGTGGGGGCACCATTCTGCCCCATGTGAGGTTGTAGCATTCATAGCCATGAAAGAACCTCAAAATCTGGGACTAACAGTTTGTATTAAAAATGACAAAATCAAGCATGCACACATCCCACGGTTTCTCATGCGATTTTGATGGCCATGTGCTCTGTTCTCCTGTGAGCAATTCCTTTAAGTGCCTTCGTGTCTTTAGTGATGTGTGACCAAAGGAAATGTGTCTCTTGTTTATACAGACCCCAAACCTGCTGAGCCAGCAAAAGCCCCTGCAGAGACACCCAAACCTGCCAGGTAAGAGTGACAGGCAGGTTTCTCTGCTCTCCCAAGAGAACTCTTAAGAACTTTGTAAGATTTAAAGAGAGAAAGCAAAAAAAAGAATTCCAGTCCTTGTTTAATAAAAGCACTATGTTCTGCAGTCAAGCACATTTAGTCATCTTTTTTTTTTGTTTCTTCAGAAGAGCTAACTTTTAAATGTGAGAAAATTGTTCATTAACACGTGAATACATTTTAACAGTACTGAACACTGAGGAAAAGAGTAAAAATGGTGGAACAGGTACAATCATCCTTACTCAGCCAGATATCCTACCAAACAAGCTGTAGAAGTGACACAGTGCAGTTTTATCTAACTGGTAATACTAGTGGGATAAACACATTTTACAGAGCCAGTTAAAAGATGGTGGCATTGACGCAAGCTTTCCAGATTATGTTCTACTATTGCATTGCAAACTGCGGAGGAGGGGTGTCTGTGAGTTCAGATGTGCTGCAGTGTTCAGTAACGTGCGTCTTGGTTCTGCTCTGTTCCTTTCTGGCAGCGAGGACGTGCAGCCAGGGTAGGTAATGTCTCTGCTGGCTTTGTAAGCAGGGCAAAAAGCTGCCAGTCTGTAGTGCCCAGCCTCCTCAACAGCTTTGACTGCAATCACTGTGCTTCTCCGTTCAGAGTTAAGGGCATTGAGAAACCAGAGCAACAGGTTCTTCAGAACAATTTGAGCATCTTTTTTTCCCATTTCTTAGATATTTTGTTTCACATTGATGCCTTTAAGTGACTTTGCAAAAAAGAAAAGTCCTGTTCTCCTTGACATAAACACAGGGGTCGGTAACTGAGATACAGAAAACAAAGCCAGTAAAAGAGACATTTTCATCAGAGCCAGGCCAACCAGCAGAGGTTTTACTAGCTCCATCAGCTCTGCTGGAAACACACAGTGTATTGCCAGACATAAAGTCACCGAGGTGACAAAGAAGTCAGTCACGCAGGACACTGCTTAATTCTGCAACCTTGCTTTGAGATGCAATTGAGCGATAAACCAACAATCATATTTTCTAAAGTAACGTTTTCAACAGAAAGACAATCTAGGTTGAAGAAATTATGAATACGGTCAAACAAAAGCTGCAGAGGTAAAAAGAGAAAGTATGGTGCAGCTAAACAAAAGGATATATTGATCTCAGAAAGGTATAACACTACTGTAAGCAGCATGATGATTTGTTAAAGAATAACTGCACACAATGCATTTGATCTGTGATCCCTGGGGCTCTTCTCACAGAGTGGTGAGCTGGTTTGTTCAGGGACTGGAGAAGATGATCCCGCAGCCAGTAACCAAACCCAAAGCAGATGGAACTGGGGTGAGATAACTGTTGATTTGATGTAATTTAATAGCAGACCTGAATCAAGGAAGAGCACATTTCATTTGTCAGTCCCATCTTTTGGCTGCACAAATTCAATTCAGTCTTTATTATCTGGGTGACATTTGTGTTGCGGCACAGTTCAACAAATAACAAGTCAGACAAACACTGCCAAATAGAAGAGGGTACAACAGCATTTCAGGAGATAAGACAATTACTTAACATTGATTGAGAGTGAGATTGCAGAGGGGATGAAAGATTCCCTGTGTCTGTTACTATTATACCAGGAGACACAGAGGTGTCTACAAGATGGGAGTAGTGTAATTTCTCAAAGAAGTGGATGAGAGACACACTCTATAATGCTCTCAACCTTATTTACAGCCCTCTGTGGAGGACATTTAGGTTTCCATATGCATCCGTACACTTCCAGATGTATTTCCGTACAGCATGCCTAACATATTTAATTAATCTCTCTAAGTCCGGACTGGTTGTTATACAGGACGAAAACAATGAGGCGGGAGAGTGTGAGAATTTAGTCCCAAGTCAAAGATGTTCCTTGTTCTTGTTTTTCAGGAGAAAGGTGCATCTGCGGTGCAAGAAAGTAAGTAAACAGAAAATCAATATTTCATTTAAATACAGAGTTAAAACAAAATCATGTTCATGGAAATTCAGCTCATGAAAAGCATTTTGTCACTGATTTTTCTTAATTTAAGAACTCAATTATAATAGGAAGACTGGTGATAATTATTTTACTTCCAAAAATAATGAAGATTGTGAATTTCAGACATGTTTATTGTATACTTCCAAATTCAAAGAAATCTTTATTTAAAATAATCGCAGGTTGTTTCTTGGTTTATGATGAGTGCTCTGTAATGGACAGCCCCTGATATTGTTACAAATCTACACCCAGTGGATAGTTCTGGCGATCTTTCCAATAAAAGCCAGAATACAAACACATTTCTTTGTTGCCAAAGTTTTTATTAATACGTGACAGAAAGTGCTCAGTCCCATATCTTTACTCACAAGCATTAAATTATTCCCAGTTTAGTATTCAACCCTTGCTGGAACCGAGTGATTCTGGCACAATTTCAGTAAGCTCAGACTTTAACTCTAATAAGCAGGATATTCAAGTCATACAGAAAAGAATATCAGAAAAAGAAAATGATACCCCAGAACAGTGTAGTGTAGAATACTGCAGAATCTGTTTGTAAATCACTCCACAGTCTCTCATGCATCAGAGTTGTTCCTTAATTGTATGAAACTTTATTACGAGCTAGTGAATAATTATATATGAACAACGAACATTTGCTTTATTTAAATGCCTGTATGGGTGTCCAAAACCTTTACTTTCATCCCATTCTTTCTTGAAATGAAAGAAGGATTATATGGAAACGCCAGACCGGATGAGGACAATACCCACACTCACGTATGTCTGATCTAGAAAGTACCATACCCATATAAATACACAAAAGGCACATTTGACATGTTTAGGAGTTGTCAGATGTTCTTTGTTAGACATTCTGGGTTTTGTTCATGACATTGCTTATATTATTGCATTATATAAGTTAGCTTCTCAAAACCCTGCAGTAGGTGCTGAAGACCCATTATGCACACCATAAAGAAAACATCCATTAACCAATCTCCATGCCCATTGGTGAAGCCTGTGCTGGAAGCATTTTAAACAGGAAGCACAGCTCCTTCCCTTTTCCAGTCAGTTTGAGTTTGTGTCTTGTCCAGCCGGCGGTTGTGCTGAAACAGCAGCAACTGGCGATAAGCACTGCGGAGAGCTGATTGCAGGTCCCACAGGCAGCGTTTAAAATCAGGGCCCCAGTGACCACGCAGACCCTAATCCAGCTCCTCTTGTCCCTTTGTTTCAGGGGAGAAGGGGGTGGCAGCCTCTGAAACAAAAGGAAAATGAAGACTGGGGAAGCGAGTGTCAGCACAGGCTAAGACAGACAGGAAAGCATCAGCCATATGTTACTCAGCATTCCTGCTGCACCATAGGCTATGCAGGCAGCTTCAGCTCCTACCTCCCTCCTGCAGGACAGCACACAGTGGCCTCCTCATACCCTGCTCCACGGCAGTGTCAATGATGTGCTTAGGCACTTCTGAATTAAAAAAGACTACACCCCTATCAACATGCAAACAGCCCATTGTTGCGATTAGGAACTGCTGGGTTTTTTTATTATACAGTCTGGGTTTTGATCAGAACACCGCTTGTATTAGAAGCTAAAAAACAGGCTTTTCAGCTTCACATCAGTGACTTTATGCTTCTCATTGCTTTCTGTATGAATTGAGTCATTTCTCCCTTACGGCTGACATACTTTGCTATTATTTTATTTTTTCCTTTTGGTTTTCCTTAGTAATTTAACAGTGGTGTGTGCAATGAGTACAGCATTTTTGAGCTTTTAAAGATACTGCAATACTGACCTTTGGCACTAGATAGGGAGGTCGTGCATTCCTAATTAAAGTTCTCCTACTCCCTCCTCACTCCCCTTCTCTGTCCATTACATATGCATTTAACTAAGCCAGGATACAAGCTAAGTGCATCTCAATCATGCACCAGCCCTTTAACCTACCAAAAAGAGTTTCAAAGTCTTTGTGCATTTATCTGTGCTTACTCTGGCACTACAACATTTTTTGTTTAATACCAATACAAAAACTGTATATAACTGCAGAAGAAAAGTGTATTATTGCTAGTATAGATATGGCAGCTCACTTATTTCTGAATAACCATTCTTATGATCACTTATTATGATGTATTTATGAATAGAATGATTCCAAACGCAATAAAGCATTGCTTGAGAAAATAAATAAACAGTTGTTTTTCCTTGCTTTACGTTGGTGTGTGCTACTGACATTCTAGCTTGTGATTTCCTGGCGGTGGTCACCCTCGGGTTATGAGGGTGGGCTTTCAGACAAATGACAGAAGGAAGGGTGGACGTTGGGAAGCACCTTTCCAGTCAGGCAATGCCAAAGAAATAGAAGCAAGAGAGGAAAAAGAACTTAAACTGAGAACCAACAGCCAGTGACAAATTGAAAATAAAATAAAGGCACAATAAAATAGATTTGAGAGGTAGGAGCCCATTTCTTGATAACTATAAATTACACTACCCCCTTAAATTGATATGGTGAATCATTTAGTTGAAATGATCTATATTTATAATGGATCAGGGTTCAGTGTCATGCTGAAACCCTTTGGTTACATGGTCATCTACCACAATATGATCCCATGTACAAAATCTATGGAAAAAAAAACCTTAATTAAAAACCCCTTCCTGCCAAGTCGACATTATATTTCTTGGTGCTTTCAACCTGAATATATACTCATCTGTATCTAAACTGAGTAAGCTACTAGATTTATCATTAGTGCTTCCATTAACATTTAGATACGCAGTGTATTTAAATGTAGACACTATATCTCAGAAGTAAAAGAAAAATAGAATTCATAAGAACCTCAAGGAAAGGGATAGTTCAGCCACCAGTGATTTAGAAGAAATGGTTAAGAAACCTGAGGTTTGATCAAACTGTGGCTGGACAGGGTGGGCCAGGTGCAGTACTTTGAAGGCGGACCCCACTCTTGCCTCCCTCATGGGCTGCCTCCAGAGTTAACCCCTGCAGTGCTGTTCCGCTTGCAGTTTCCATCCTCCCGGATCCAGCAGGGGGCGACCTGGTCCTCGAAGAGGTGGAGTCGGACTGGGAGAACGAGCCCACGGAACAGCAAGCCCCCCCCGCCATGCCCCTAGAGGAGACCCCCGCTCTGCAGGAGGCCAGCCAGGAGCCCCCCACCCACCCCCGGATCCTAGCCATGCAGCAGGAGGACGCAGAGACGCAGACGGAGCGCTGGACGCCCCTTCTGCAAGCCATCCAGCAGGAGGCAGAGGCTGCCGCCAGGGCGGCGCTAGAGGACAGGTCAGCGAAGAGCCCCGCCTTTCTTTCCATCGCAGTCTTCCTCCCTCCTTGTTGACCAATTGTTCTGTTCATTGACTAGCAGACTGATCAATCCAGATCAAGTCTCAGATCACAGGGACGTACTGTATCGTTATGTGTCTGTTGATTCTTTGTCCTCATTTGGACAGCGAAGCAATAAAAATAGCAAAGAGAAAGACTGGTTAATAGCACATAGTGGGGTTTTACCAAGGGTGGTTACGTTCAAACACAGGTTTTTGTTACTGTACCACAAAAAGGGAAGTATGGCTCTGTAAGAGTTCAAAGAAGAACAGAAACGATTCCCAGTCTCAGGAGTCTGTCATATATGGACAGATTAAAGGAACTGAATCTCTTCAGACTAGAACAAAGAAGACTGAGAAGAGACTTGATCCAAACATATAAAATCCTATAGGGTTTTACAAAGGATCGAGTCGTGCTAGTCTATAACACTGGGGATGAATTCAGATTCAGGTGGAAAACAAAGACACAGGATCCCTAGTAGAAGTTTAAAGGCCATTCATTTTGGACAGAGAACATTGTGGGTGTCTGCAACAAGCCCCCTTCAAGAAGGAGCTGGATTCAATTTAAGATTCACACAACTATTAAACAACCAAATGGACATCATAGGTTGAACGGTCTTACGTTCTTAAGTCTCCATGTGATTAACTGTTATATCTTACTTTCATTTCTAGTCCCTGTGCAATACATCTCTTTCTCTTAGTACGTTAACTCTCAAGAGATGCTTTAGTTTGACAAAAACAGATAAAAGACTATCTTATTTTTATTTATTATCTTTAACATGATGCCAAATGCCTGCACAAATAGGAATCCTCCAAGCGTTCTGCACCTTTGTTTTCAGAGCCTCTGCTGCTCAGAGTTGTGTTGACGAGAGCACTGATGTATTTCTGTATTCATTTCTAGACTCAGACAAGAAAAAATGGCGACAGAAAAGACCACAGAGGAGCTGGGTGAAAGGGCCGAACAATCAGTGGGAGAGCTGGACGATGGGGAACAGTAAGTTGCTCAATACCTTAACGTTTTGAACCTCCAGCTCAAATCATGTTTCATGAGTGATGGGGTTTTATTATCACAATAGTATTTTTGGCCTCTGTGTTATGTGATCATGTTCCTGTATCATGTAAAGGGGAAAAACTGAAAGTAAATCTAAAAACTACTTGCGATGGGGTTACTGGAGATTGGGCTCTGTCCTTACCATGATCTGGAGCTGTAATGGAACGTGCTCTGTAGGAATCCCAGCTGTTGCTCATGCTGCTTTCCATCTCACAGTGTAAGTATGGCGGTAGGGCCCATTGTAGCATTTTTTTCCAGAACTGTTTAATGACTTGCTCGCTGTTTGTTTTGTAAAGACTGCCCAATATCCAGGAGGAAGAGAACGAAGTGGATCCAGAGTAAGTTTCCAATTTCCACTTTTTCCTCATTCCCAGTTCCTTTTCCAAAAACTCCAGAAGTATTTCGCAGATATCACATGTGCCTGATATTATATTTCAGGCAGATCGGGTATTTGGTATTTGTCAAAACTGGGAAGACAGCTGGTGTTACAGTATATACTGTAACATACAAAGCTCAGCAAGTTGTACTAGGCTCAGTGGGTCTAATGCAGTCTGTATACAGTACAGATCACAGAGGGCAGGCTTTGACACTTTTCTTGTGCTGAAGTGTGTTTTTTCTTGGTATTTTTGTGTATGTCAGCATTAATTCAGGAAACAGTGCCTTTTCATTCTGTTTTTGACTCAAACTTAATCTTTAACAAGATATGTATTTACGTTTTATCTTAAAAATCAGATTTCTCTCAAACAGTATAAGACCTGAGATTTGTGTAGGAGCAAGATATGGGACTTTATTCAAAGATTGAGGGTAGGCAGTGTAATTATTATTATTATTATTATTATTACACCCTTTTACTTGGAATTCTTTTTGGGATCCTTTAAGACCAAAAGCAATACAGTACATACATGCAATTTTTGCAGCAGTAACCTGGTTTTCTGAGGTTTAGAGTCCAATTTTCACCCAAAACAAAGTGTTTGTTCAACCTGAGAAAATCAATCAGTATAGAAGCAGGGAGTTAAATTAATATGGGGACATCACCTAATATGAAAGGAAGTGGTGAATAACAATAACTTCCTATTTTATTGCTGTAGTTTCCTTTAAAATAACCAGGTAAATATGTAGTGTAGCTCAAATGAACTGCATTATTATAATATACCAGCACAGCCTATGCAATGCAGAAGAGGAAGAGCGCTGGCCCCAATGACTGTGTCCTGTGCTGTACAGGTTACAGATGATACGGGAGGAGAGCGAGGAGGACGACTCAAATAAAACCACAGAGTAAGGCTTCTCTGCCACACACGCTGGGCTGCAGCTGCGCAGTAGGTAAACTGCAGCCATGCCATGCTCAGGGATCAAACCTGGGTCAGCTGCTTGAAATGCAAGCTATGCTCAGCCCTGTGCCCCTAACACGGCTGCATGAGAGACAGGTCACCACAGGGGGGCAGAGTGCCAGGCCCCAGTGGTCACGCACAGTCCAGGTTTCTGCTGTAATCACATTCATTTCCATTTTCAATTTCGATTGGTCTCCGGTAAAAACTATAAAATGTGGTACTCACACTGATAACAGGCTGTTATCGGTGACCAGCTTTTGTTGAAAAAAACCACGGACAGCCTCTCCTACAAGCAATTGTTGGAGTCATTGTGACTTTTAAGAGCAGGCAGTCACCATGAATTGTGGGATGAATATTAATCATCTTTTGCTGTCTCGGCATGCGGGGGTGGAGGAGTGCAAATTCAAGGTCTCAGTTCCTGGAGGGCCCAGCATGAGCATGTTCCCACCTGAATAATCAATTAAACATTTAACCTAATAATGTCCTTAGTCTGACAGTAATAGGAGTGGTATTGAGGTCCTTTGCAATATAACTCAATATAACTTGCCTACGAATGTTGCGGTTATGGGATTAATGAATTAGATCATCCCTGTAACTGAGGTCAGGTGGGATTAAAGCCAGAAGACACCGGGCTCTCCAGGAGATGAGACTCTTAGCCTAAAGAGACACAAAAGGAGGAATTAAAACTCTGGTTAGATGGTGCTTCCCAGGTGTTATGAAACTTCTAATTAATATTCATTTCTATAACATAGTTATTTTCTATATTACTTGCAGGTTAAATCAGAGCCCTAGATTGAGATGATTAATGCATTACTTGCCCATACCAAACAAGGCATACATTGGGTGTTTACACTATGAGCCTGGATTAAAAAGCCATCTTCAGTCAATGCAAATTCAGCATCCCTCACAAGTTATCAGAGGCCTTGTTTCACTTTGCAGTGCCTTGGTGATGGCTGGCTCATGGATTTCTTAAGGCTTGCTCACAAGTTTAAGCAATAGGTGTTAATGATATCATGATAGGGTACACAGTTCCTCCTTTGGCTTTTATGATGCAAAGTAAAAACTCGTAGAATCATTCCATCATTTTGAACGTACTTTTCCAGCCCCTGTAAGAATTAAATAACAGCGTTCAGGGCGAATGTGGAAATCAAGGAATCAACTGCCCTCATGTCGCTTGTTTCTTTAGATTTAAAAATATTTTTTATTGCCACATACTGCATTTGTGTTTTTTTTTTGTTAATCAGATTGAAGGAACTAAATTAAGCAGACTGAGGTTTGAAGATCCATCTGATGCGATTGACTTTGTATTTAGAAGTGCAGTTCTGCTTCAGAACTGATTAGTGTGATAGGCTTTTTAGATGTTTCCACTTTGCTTTACACAGTATATTAAATACTCTCTATGCTTCAACCCCTAAAACTTTTAAAGATCCAAAGAAAAGGTTTTGTTTGATCAACCACTCTGAACAGAATATATTGTATCTGCTTATATATTTTGCCTTAGAATTGTTTAATCCCGTCATTGCCTTTATTAATAAAAAAAAGTCATTCTTTGCTTTGAAGAAAATTCCAAAATACTATTATCATTGTCATTATCATTATCATCCACGAATTCCCCTGGAGGATAACCACAGAACAATTGTTGTGCAAATCCGCTATCTGTCAGTTACGGAAGCTCAGACATTTCTGGAAAATCGACCGCAATTTAAGGATGATCGCTAATTAGTCCCGGTGTTATAGCAACTGTTCTCTTCCGCTCTAGCAACCACTTAGCGTCTCCCAGCAACCGCGGTCCCATCTTACCGGTTGCCTTAGTTACTTTTCCGTGGTTCCGCTGAACCGCACGCTTGGCCCTGGCACTGAGACGGGACGGCCCGGGTTCGAAGGAATCGCCCTGCAATTTAGCAACAGGAATTCCCCGTGACTAGTTTTTACAACGAGAGTCATTGAGATAAAACACTTCACGCCGATTGATCGGAGTGGATGCACATCGGTCATTTATATTGAGTCGCACATCCCCCTGAAAGCGGTTTTGGAAACGGGGATGGTTCTCTAAGTACCGGGTGAGTAAGTCTCCTGTCAGGGATGAGAAACAGTGCTGTTAATACCTCCACCTGCAAGCCGGAATGCTTCGGTTTTATATTTTTCTTAGACAAAGACTTAACGTTTTTGGATATCATTCACCATATTAAGGCATTGAGTGCTGTTGCGCAGTATAAAAATGGTGTATTTCACATCTTTCCGTGCTCGCTATAGAAATCACGAGTTGCGGGATATTAAATAATGAATTAAAGGTCAAATTCAACCAGGAGAATTTTAACGATTGTTATTGGGACTCGTCAGCAGTCTTTAGGAAGACGGAGCATCCATAGTGGTATTTAGGATAAATGCAGGTAAATTAGTTGAACACAGCTGCTGTCTTTCTGTATCGGTAGCGGTAACCTGTTAGGTTTAGACCTAGATGAGAGATGCTTTCACTTTCGCTGCCTGAATTGTAAAGAAGGATTAACACCTTTTAAACAGGCTTCGAAAGAAAGGGGAGTTTTGTAGTTTATGGGCTGTAGATCATGCTCACCAGCTGTTTCGAGACAGAGCTGGGGAAAGTTACTTTTCAAAAATCGTGCATGCCAGCTACAAGTTACTTGTGTAAGGGCAAACTAAGTAACACAAAATAAACAAAATAAGAAGAAATGAGGGCGGACTCTTTTAGAAGTAGTTTGCATTGGAACTGCACGAACACTACATAAACCAATGCAACTGATAATTTTTCAAAATTATTTACCCCTCACCCCATCAAAAATAAACCCCGCTGCCCAGTTGATAAAAACGGATCCCTTCCACAGGTGACTTGGAATAACTTGGAACTGGAATGCATTACTTTAAAAAAACAAACTTTTCCCTCCCATCCCGTCTAAAGCTGTTCCTCTGTATCAATGATCTCCTCCCAGATTCGTTTATGAGTGCCAGTCTCAGTGGGATTACTCCATGAAAAAAAACGGAGGGGGAGACAGTAATGTCCTTTTTAGGTATTCCTGTCCTCAAGTCTGCCACACGCTTTGACAGCACTGGTGTGTCCCCTGATCCTCGGCGGTAACATGGGCTCCTTGCTTTGCTCTCAGGCGCCTCCTAGTGGACGTGTGTCCTGCAGGCGGCTTCCCTAGCGCCCTCCACACCGAGCTGGGCGAGGACGGGACTCCCGCAGCGTCGGAGGGAAGCCCAGCTCCGCCCGAGGCCGCTACAGAACCGGAGGAAGAGCCCGTGAGGGAGGGGTCCCCAGGGAAGCAACAGTCCCCGGTAGGAGAGGCATGTGCCGTACAAGAGCCTGAACCAGAACCCGAACCAGAACCCGAACCCGAACCCCAACCGGAACCAGAGCCCGAACCAGAACCGGGACCGGAACCAGAACACGAACCAGAGACTGGACCCGAACCAGAACACGAACCAGAGACTGGGCCAGAACCGGAACCAGAACCGGAACCAGAGCCCGAACCTGAACACGAACCAGAGCCTGGACCAGAACCAGAGCCCGAACCAGAACCAGAAGCAGAACCTGAAGCAGGGGAAGGGGGCTCACCAGCACAGCAGCCTCAGCGGGTGCAGGAAGAGTCCCCCGTGAGGGAGGTGCCGCCTGCAGAGGACCTGAGGGAAGAAGCCGCGCAAGAGGCAGAGCCTGTGACACAGCAGCCCGACACAACAGAGGCGCTGGAGCCCCCTGCTGGTGCCCACCAGGTAATGGCGTCAAATCCTGTATCCATTGCTGCGGTCTCTGCTTGATTTCTTCCAATGGCAGGGCAGAAAGCTCTTCTCAGTGGGGCATGTTTTTAAGCACATTTTATGTGTTACAGTATTTAATCGGTACATTTGTTTGCAAAATGTTATAAAAGACCTGAAACAGAAAATGAATATTTTGACATGTCAGCTTTTTTATTGAGGGGAGAATCTATTAACGAATGTGATATCTGCAATTCCCCTTTGCCGGTTTTCTGTTCATCAGATTTAAAAAGTAGAAGCCCCAGAGTGCCGTAGACACAGATGTGTGGCGTTGCTCCTGATTTATTGCTGATCCTTTGTGTATTCTTAAGGAGGAGGAGTCCCAGGCTGTTGAAGAAGAGTGTGGCGGTAGGTTGACTGTCTTTCTTCAGGCTGTTATCAATCACTTTCAGAAAAGAGCCCTCATAACGAGCAGTCCAGCACTCAAGTCCCCGAGTCTATTGCTTTTGAATGACCGTGTTATGGAAGCTTTATATTCTACCATTCATTCCTGTTGCTTCATTTGCAATTTTGCTGTTCAGTACTGATGACATTATGGTTGCATGAAGTGAAAAATGACTCTATCCCAAGGACAGTATGATAAAAATACTGATATCAGTATCCGAACTGGTGGTTTTTTGTGACACCACATTACAGAAAGAAAGTAGAAAGGGGCTAATGATGCTTTAAATCTAATCTCGTTCTCCTCATGCTTTAACAAGAAATATTTTTTTAATCTTTAAAGACTGATTGCAGTAGGGCTGGCTGAACTTAACGTATTGTGCATATGGGAGGAGATCCTATGGCCGTTCCAGCTCATTTGCTAGTCAGTAGTTTATTGATCCGATGGGCTCATCCAGCTGTTTCTTGAAAGAAGCCATGGTATGGGCTTCAACGACATGGCAGGGTAGCTTGTTCCACACTCTCACAACCCTTAGTGTAAAATAGGGCCTCCTGTTCTCAGTTTTAAAACTGATTTCCTATCCTCACTTGTGTCTGCTGGTTCGCGTTTCGCTGTCGGTTGATTGTTGGTTAAAGATGACCAACGGGCTGATTTTGACAAGGCCTTTGAGGATGTTTAGGTCTAATATTTAACCTCCTGGAATCATGTTTCTTCTTAAATTCTTATTAAAAGTAATAGATGCAACAATAAAGGCTCCAGAGAGTTTGCTCTAGGAATCCATTCATCTGCTGCCTGTTTTTGAAAAAGGAAATCTGTGAACTGAGGGCTAATTCTGTCTCTACTCTTGTGATCTCTTCTGCTCCTAGTCTTGCCGAGGTGCTCAGCCCTAAAGCACTGGCTCATGAGTTTTCCCAGACCACACCTGCCTCAGTGTCTGACCCGCCTGACCCCTTTCACCTATTTCACTACTTTCAGCTGCCCAAGTTGCCGCAATCACCTCAGCTGCCTTGACTTTCCAAGCTGCCTGAACTGCCCCAGCTGCTCCAGCTGCCTGAACTACCCCAGCTGCTCCAGCTGCCTGAACTACCCCAGCTGCTCCAGCTGCCTGAACTACCCCAGCTGCTCCAGCTGCCTGAACCAACCTAGCTGCACCAGCTGCCTGAACTACCCCAGCTGCTCCAGCTGCCTGAACTACCCCACCTGCTCCAACCGCCTGAAGTTCCCCACCTGCTCCAGCTGCCTGAACTGCCCCAGCTGCCTGCCCTGTCAGCAGTATGTCTAAGCAACAGAACCCAGATCTGGAGTTAGACCACCTAGTCCGCGAAACATCCCTGCACCCCAGAACTCCCACCCCTTCCTCCTCCAGCAGCGCGCTAGAGCTCCCCAATGTTCCCAGTTATCACCGCTTGCCCCCCATCAGGCTCCAGAGAGAGCTGTCAGGGCTCTCCAACCCCAGCTTCACCGCAGAGGAGGGCCACGGTCCCACCCCACCCGCAGGTGAACAGCTGTTTGTGCCCGGCATCCTCACCAGTGCTGTGCTGTGCTGTGCTGTAGTCCTTTGCCATAGCTGTTTCTGTTGTCTGTGTCATTTCTGAATAGCTTTTCAATGTTGGTTTTGGTTTCTGTTTTCACCTGTTATCCAGTAAGCAGTTCTATAAGGGCTTGTCCAGATGTATCACAGAGCTGCTATTTTTGTGTTTAGGCATGTGGATAGTGAATGTTGAAATTATGTGTGATAAATAAGTAATTCATATTAATATTATAGTATTACATTATTAGGCTGTTCTTCTTTTACCATTATTTGGTTAGCCTAACAGCCACTAGTTTGCCAGTGAATGGCAAATGCAGAGCCAATGTGAAGAATCAGATGATCCAACAAGGAACAGCTCCTAATGTTCACAGTTCTTCGGCTGCCTGTAATCAATACACGTACAATTTGCTTTGCTGGGTGGGGATCTCTGGGTCTAAAGAGCCTTGTCCCTTCCTCAGAGAGCTCCAGGCTGAGCATTCACCCTTCTGTCAATGTGGAAGATGTGGATTCTGACGGAGATGCCAGTGGGGGTCACCAGAAAACGTCTCCTGTCATTCTCCCCTCATCCCCGTACACCAGCAAGACCCTCACGGTCCCAGGGGTGCCCGTGGCAGCTCGAAGGTGAGGCCCCAAGGGGGCATTTTTGACTCCTACACAGACAAATGGTGCATTTTAGCTGTTTTGTAGCTTTTTTTTACCAGTTCTTTATCATTTTTAGATACCAAATATGTGAATATTCTAAAACAAACATGCAGTTATTTGTCCCCTCCCAGAATTATTTTTTACAGTCAGGCAAACAGAGCACAATCTACAGTTTCTAAGCTAGTAGTGAATTAAAAAGAGATAAATGAACATTCCTGAAGTAACTGAGGGCAGCATATCACTTATTCCAGGAGTTTAGGGCAAGTAGAATAATATAGAGGGATGTAAATTACTTCTCTTTACCCTGGTATCATGTCTGTTTTTGTATTTTCTTTTCTTCTCTTCTCCTGTTTTTTTTTAAAACGAAGCAGCTCATCTCCAGATAAAGAGTAAGAATATCACACTGATAGCACTCTGCTGAGGTTACCAATGAATAGCTGTAAAAAATACAGCTCCCTGTATAATACATGAAAATTTCCCAAAACAGCCACCTCATCATCCTAGATTTTGCTAATTGTTTGGCATCACAGTAAGAACTTTCTTTTCATATTTTTAGTACGACGAAGCCTTCTGATTCAAATAATTTTTCCAGCGTTAAGAAATTTTGGCGTTAGGGTCATTCTGGGATAGAGCTGAATCATTGTTTCAAAGACCCTTCTAATTCAGATAAGATCCGTTTCACTGATTTCTGTAAGATGATATTTTGGCTTCTTGCCATAAATTAGCAAAATTTATAGAATGACATGCAAAGGCTTGCAAAATATAGGCATTACCCCCAATGCCATGAATGCTGGCTTGATGGTCTTGCTGAAATTGCAAGGACTGTGTTCCTGATGGGGTGGGTCAGAGTTGTGCTGCTAATTTTTAGAGCAATAACTTTCTGCGCTTTCTTCCCTTACCCAGAGTTGTCAGCCAGTTCTCGTTTTTTAACTGTTTCTGTTACTCTTGCGTCTGTCACGTCATGCGTTGTTTTCATTATAATAAATAAATGAGGAAAATCTCACTCCATTTTCTGTGTTTGTTCTGCTTCTAGAAATAAGTAAAGAATTGCATTATCCTTATAGCTTTTTAGAATATGAATTTTGTCTGAGTGTTGTTTATTTATTTTGCTTTAGCTGTGAACTAAAAGTATGTGTCACTTATTAATTTAATAGAACGTTCTTTGACAGGACTAGGATTGTGTATTATTTCATGCCAGTTTCTTGTTCTGATTATTCTTCTTAACCCTGTCCCTCTACACCTGGAGGCCAAATGTACTGTATCTAAAGACTTGCAGTCCAGCTGGGGTCTTCACAACATTGATATAATCATTGCTGAAGTTCAAATATTTACCTGCGTCAGCATGTGTAGGCTGCAAAGGAACAAGTAAAGGTTTATTCCATGCTGAAAGGGAGAAAAAAAAGAAACACAACGTTTCGGCTGTGGAGCCATCTTCAGGCGTGACACCCAGAGAAGACAGACCTGAAAAAGCCAAAATATTGTGTCTCTTTTCTTTTGAGCATGAAATTAATCTTTATTTGTTCCTAATGGACGTTGTCGGCTTGCTTCGACCAGTTTAACAGCTCTTCAAGTACTGGTGCTCCAAAGAAACTTGAAAAATCCACAGACACACCAGTCCTATAGGACTGGGACTGGGACACCTGTACTACACAATAAAAAAAGTCAGATAAACCAAGTTAGTTCCAACTAGCAGCCTTTACCCTGTACTCTAATTGTCACTTAGCATAAGAAGGCTCATGTCTCTAGCTGAAACAAGACGCATTAATGTGTGTATTCAGCACTGAATTGTGCTATTTTAGTTTAGCTAACCAGATGTCTTCGATTATTTTTCACCTTTATGCGACTGAAATCCTTGGTAGTTTGGTCCTGGAGTGAGAAATTAGAGTTTATTCCTCGGATGTTTTAGTACACAAGGTAAAATTATCTTGTTTTAGGTTATTTCCAACTTAAAGCCATGCTGCCCACCTATCTATTGCGATCGATGTAAATAATCAAGTAGAGGTGTGTGCCACACCAAAAACGTTTCGGCTGTGTGTGTGTGTGAGCGGGAGGTAGGAAGAGGCTGAGGTGTGGGCCAGAAAAAGGAATGTGAGAGTGGGCAAAGAGTGTCCAAAGAAATGGAGTTCTGAGAGATTAATTTAATGTTACCAGTGTTTATTTAATGTAAACAAGCTTCTAATGTGTATGTTAACAGGAAGAGAGAAATCCAGATATTGCTTTTTAAACTGGCATTTCTTCATATCCTGGAATACAAAGGCTTGCGTTCCCATGACCCATGGCAATGTACAGTACGTCAGACCCTGAACAGACCCTTGTTAGAGAAAAAGCCACCCGACAGACAACACAGGCTTATCCTGTGAAATGCATCTGCTGTGTTTTCCGTGCTTCACTTCAACTGTCTTTTATAGGTCGCTTCACTCCTCTCTCTGTCTCTCTCTGTTCTTGCTCCCTCTCTCTCGCACTCCCCCCACCCCACGCCTCGCGTGCGTCTCCGTGCGAACGGATCCGCGGGATGCTCTAGAGAACAAAGGTTGCAGAATTTCTGGACCAAGATGTAAGACGCATTCCTCCGAAAGCCAAACAATCAAAAAAGGAAAAGACCCCCCAAAAAAACAGCATGTTTGTCGTCCACCCCAGAACTCATCAGTGGTATCCACTATCTCTTCCATTTTTTCGGAGTTTACCCCATCACATCAGTCCATGCATTGATTTCCATCCTGGAAACTTGGGGGCGAGCTATTTCAAGCATGCAAAGCTGAAGACCCTAGTTCTGTTCATGAAGCGCATGCTGTCCTGCCATCCATATCTCACCGGAGATATGCTGGAGTAAGGTCTGGTAGATCAACTGGCTTCTGCCCGCATCAGTGGAGTTGCTTGCTTGCTGATTAAACTGTGGCCAAGTGGAGGAAGGCTGGGACATGACACTCACATTTTCTTACAAATTCGAAAGTGCTCTTGTGCTTTTTCCAGCCTTCTAGTTGACACATCCATTTTGGAAAACCACAGGGCTTTCTACTGAAAAAAAACGCATTCATGTTTCTTTTCTGTTCCTGATAGATTCAGCATAAATTTAAAGGATCATCATACTGTATATGTTAAAATTGGTGATTTTTCATTATGATAATTTTTCTTCTGATTTTGCTCTCCTTTAGATTCTCTGGCATAATGATGTAACATTCCTTTACGAATACAGGAAAGGGCCAAACATACTTAGTGAGCAATGTTTTTGAATTTAGATCAAAGATCTGCAATGTTGTCAGCTTCCTAATAATTTGGACTTCCAACAGGATAATAGGCTTTGATCAGGCTGTGCAGCCATATTCAGTATATTAGAACCCGCTGAAACCAGCCTGACCCCAATCTTATTGTAATCCCTTTGGTCACTTTGTGCCAGTTTTAGCAATGTGAAATGATCTATGAGTCTCTACAACAGCAGGGTCTCAACCTTTCTCTGTCCCCCTTCCCACTCTCCTGTCCAGTGGTCCGCCGTCTCACCTGTCCCTCTGTTCTGTGCTGGTCAGAAAGAAGCTGTACTCCCAGGAGGAGAGCATGGAGGACGCAGAGACCACAGTGAAAGCCTGGCCCAGCCAGACCAGCCTGCTGTCAGAGGATGAGTGAGTGAACTTGCGATCTGTTTGAATGACACGTGTCCTATCAGCCTGGGAACCGCTGTGGGAAAGACTAGCAAATAGTTTGTAAATCTGTATTAAAAACAGATTCAATAGCTTACGTATTATATGTCTATATATTAAAGATATATGGTGCATCATTTCTTATGTTGCACTAAAAATAAGCTGTAAAATTGTATATAGTCGAATTCAAGTATAGTCAGTTAAAATTTTAGAAAATTCTAACGTTGCACTTTATGGATACTGTATGCAAATATTAGTCACTTATCTACTTTAATTTTAAATTTAGGGAGACTTGTTTATGCTTAAATATATCTGTGTACACTTTTAAACTGAACTAGTTACTAGCTTAGTAACCTCCATATGTGCTGTTGAACGATCATTGTCACATTCTTTTTAAGGTAAAATGTGTGGTATTTTTACCTGTTAGCTGAGAGAGCGAGGTCGAATTTTGTCTGGCCCATGTGTGGTTTCTGACTACACCCCTCATCGGTTAGCTGTATTCATAAGATCTGCACCTCTCTGGGACTGAGGAACCCAGGAAAAGTGCCTCCCAGTAGGACTCCTTGAGTGTTTCTGTGCGGCGTGGCACAGACAGCTTGATTTCAGTGGACCCGCTCTCCTGCGACAGGATGAGGGAGAGGCCCGCGTCAGCCGCCAGTCAGACCAGCACCATCGTGAACGAGCGCCTGCAGGAGCTGGTGAAGATGTTCAAGGAACGGACGGAGCGCGTGAAGGAGAAACTCATCGATCCCGACGAATCCGACAAAGACAGCCCTTCCGCCAGTGAGTCTCCAAGACACCCACATGAATGCACGTGGCATCCGGGCCTATGGTCACACACTTTTCAACCACTGTTATAAAGGCTGGGTTCAACTCCAAGACCTTGCCAAGCTCTGTCTAAGCTTGCAGTTCTGCATTCCAATGATAACAGAGGCATCTAATACTACCCCAAGGTCCTCTCTGTTTTAAATAGCCCTGATCCAAAGCAAGATACGGACCTGGTGTGATTCCGTGCTCATCTGATCGGGGGGTTGCGACAACCAGGTTTTTATTCCTTTGGCAGCTCCAGAGAAGAAACTCCCACCTCCTCCCCCTCCCCCGGAGAAGAAAGAGGAGCCAGCGCCTGAGAAGGAGGGCGAGGAGCACTACTGCGAGATGCTGTGCTGCAAGTTCAAGACCATGCCCTGGATGACAAGGCTGAAGGAATACCGCTTTCCCCAGAGCATCGACCCCTTCACCAGTGAGGCTCTAAACACCCTTCTCTCATTCTGTACAGCCCAGGTATCAGGACAAAAAAGCACTGCTCATAACAAGTCACGGTGGGCAAAGGGTTTTGCTTTTCCATAGTAGCTGTGCACCTAGCTTAGGAATGTGCTAAGCTGCATAGATAAGTACTGTAGGAAATAATGCTGGTGAATTCACTTGTGTCACAAGGAGCTTTAGTGATTAAGAGGTCATTCAAAAGCTTTCTGTTTCTTATATTTCTTGGATCCTTTTTGGTATCATACCCCAGCTTTTCCAGTTTCGTCCCTGCCAGTTTCCTCATGCTGCTGACAAGAGAAGTGACTGCCGCCCTCTCCTCTCCTCCCCAGATCTGATCTACGTGCTGTGGCTCTTCTTTGTCACGGCGGCTTGGAACTGGAACGTGTGGCTGATCCCGGTGCGCTGGGCCTTTCCCTACCAGACCCCTGACAACATCCATCTCTGGCTGCTCATGGACTACCTGTGCGACACCATCTACATCCTTGACATCCTGGTCTTCCAGCCTCGTCTGGAGTTCGTCCGAGGCGGAGATATTGTGGTGAGCGCTCAGCATGACGCACAGACGTGGTCGACCCCCCTTACAACTAAGGCGCTGAGAGCCGATTAGAGAATATGTGCTTTTTCCATGTGTTATATAATAATAATTCCTTACACTTATTGCTCTTTTCTGGGCACTCCACTCAAAGCACTTTACAGGTAATGAACACTCTCCTCCACCACCAATGTGTAGCCACCACCTTGCAGCTAAAGTGAGCCAGTACGCTCACCACACATCAATTAGGAGGAGAACAGAGTGATGAAGCCAGTTCATAGATGGGGATTATTATGAGGCCATGGTTGGTAAAGGCCAGGAGGAAATTTGTCCAGGACAAGGGGGTTGGCTCTTCTGTATGAATTTTTACATAGGATATTGATGGTTCACTTTTATATTGTGCAACTCATGTCCATATGTTAACACTGAACACAGGGGTTGGCTTTTTAGATCGCATGTGATTGACAGCCACAAAAGCCTGTACAAAAAACAAGTAATTCCAGGAGCCAAGCCAACAGGATAATAATAAAATCTCTTCACTGACCAATGATCTGCGTCTGAAGGGGATCATGTTTCTTTCTTCTTTTATTTTAGTGTGACAGAAAGGATATGAGAGAAAACTACATGAAATCCCATCGCTTCAAGGTAAGAGCAATTTCAATACACTAGGAGAATCAGAAATAAGCTTTTGTGTAGAACAAACCAATGATTCTCAACCAGTGGGCTGTGAGTCACCAGTGTCCACTAGTGGGTCATGGAGCTGATAAATACTGAGCAGAAGTATTTACTGAGCAATACAATAATTCATATAATAAACTAGAATAGTGGTGATTGTATATCACTATCTCCAACTGTGATGCAGCAATAAAAAGTGCAGGATTAATTACGTTTAGACTATAATATGACCTGTCAGTGATCTGTGCCCACAAAAACATTGAGCTTCTGGGTTTCAAAGAATATTGCGCTTGACTCGTTTGGATATCATTAATTAGAAACAGATGTGTTCACAGTTACAGTTGTTTTGAATTTCAAAGGGCAGAAGGAACTTGACTTTTTAGAGGTACTGTAGCTTCCTACCAGAGCAACAGCAGTGTTTCCAATGAATACTACCCTGTAAGAAAGTCATCAGGTGTCTGGTTCCTTTTACTGCCACATAGCTGCGTCAGGGATTTCTCCTGTACCTGTAACAAACACAGAACAGTAGAAATAAGCTGCACAAAATGATCAATTCCACCCTGAAGTGATCTGATTTTTTTCCCAGAAGCAATCCCAAGTGCCTCTCTGAGGGTAGCAGTGTGTATGTTTACTTTTGATTAAAACTGCAGAAAGATACATATAAGTTCAAAATACCCTGTGTAACCATAGCTTGTTTCCTCTCACCTTTTTGTAAATTATTGTTTATGTAGGCCTTGAGACATCCTGGATTATACCTTGCTGTTTTTTCACATAAGTGAAACTATGCATGTATATTTCTGGTAATCTGTGTTTGATGTGTTCCAACTGGAGTCTGACAACAATACCAGCCAAGCCTCTTGCCTTCTGTGTTTCAGATGGATCTCATAGCTCTTTTCCCTCTGGATTTGTTGTATTTAAAAGTTGGAGTTAACTCTTTGCTGCGATTTCCTCGTTTACTGAAGGTAAGGAATCCCAAGAGTGAGAAGTTGGTCTCTCGGTTTCCATGTCTTGTTCTTCCAGACAGAAGATACTGTATCCTGGGTCTGCAGGGCAGCAGCCAGATGTGGCAATAGATAGGAGGCTTGTATGGTCAGTCTTGTATTTAACCTCTGTAAAAAGGTTTATCAAGCTTCAGCACCCCACCTACAGAAGGCAAATAAATTGACAACCCAAGGCATATTTAGAGACAAAACCAAGTCCAAAACTGAGAAGCACCATGAGAATCTGAAGCTGGGGTTCAACACAAGCCAACTCCGAAGAGCTTGGGAAATCCAAACTATAAAGGTGTAGTAAAGAACAAAGTGAGGTCAGGAATCTAGGAGGCACAAAGGTCAGGAACACAGGAACTCTAACGAAGCTCCAAGCAAATTCTATACCTGATTTCAGAGCATAATCCAAGCAGACCCTAAGTAGCCTGAACAACCTGGGGCAGGCCTGATCGTAAGTTGCCCCAGATGGTACAGGTCCGTTGTCTGATTGCATATCCATGGCAGGCAGCACTGACTGACAGGTGAGAAAAGGCATGGCCAGCTGCCATGGCAATGCTAGCTTACTTTGCAGTTCTCCATCAGGAGTAAGCATGACAAATGCATTGTTCTAATTGTTTTTCTAGTTTCAAACTGGTTTTCTGCATCTGATGTTATGAATAGCTTGCTCTAAAAGAACTGCTGTTTGTGCACTCTTTATATACAATCAGAATATTGCACTGTATGCTCATCCAGGTTAAAGGACTAGTCCGTATCTGATCAAATGTGTTAATGGTAGATTATAGGTACTGTACATGTTACCAAATTTGTCATAGAGAAAAAAAAACACCTACTGAAATTATACCTTCTCAATTTCTCCAGCCGACCCAGTGTTCTTTTTAATCATACAGTACATGGCTTTCTTTGAATTCAATGACCGCCTGGAAGCAATCATGAGCAAAGCTTACATCTACAGGTAAGAACAGTGTGAACTGACCATTGTTTAGTAAGTCCAAGGTAATCACAAACATCGTAAAGAAATAGACTAGATGAAAAATAAAAAGTGCAGAAACAGTGAATATTTACATGATGTGCTCTTCTTGTAGTGAAAAGTATTTACAAAACAGAAACAGCCAAACATTCAATAAATATTAAAAGTATAGTTTCCCCAGGGAACTATAAGGAAATTCTTTCTCCAAGGAATTTCTGACACGTTAAGTTGCATTGGCCAAAGATAACTTAATGTTCGGTAATAACACGCAGACAAGCACAGCCAAAGACAAAGACTCTCTGCTACACCTTGAGTGCCAAGTTAAGTAATTCTAAATAACTTAAATAGCTCTGCCCTCTGGCAACTTTTGATGGGCAGGTAAAAGATTTATACCAGAGATGAGTCAGGGTCTATAACCTGACACGTAATGGCAGGACAGCAAGGTCAACACTGGTAATACTCTTACAAATAACTTTAACTAATTCAACAACAAAATAAACAATGCAGGTTCACGGTAAAAAAAAAGGAATTATAAAATATTATAAACACACAAATATGATGTCCTTCCCTCTATATTCCAGAACGATTTTAATCGAATAGATAAATGAGCAAGGCCTGTGAAAGACCTCATCAGAGGTCTTTCTTCAGAGATAGATGTGCTTCTTTTCTAAAAGAAAAATGCGAAGCAAGACAAAAAACTTGCAGTAAAAGCTCCCGCTGTCCTCTCTGTGTGATCCCAGAGTCATCAGGACCACTGCCTACCTGCTCTACTCCCTGCACTGCAATTCCTGTCTCTTCTACTGGGCGTCTGACTACGAGGGCCTCGGGTCCACCAAATGGGTCTACGACGGAATCGGGAACAGGTGGATTAGCTTACTTTTCTCTTGGCTTGACGCTTTGGCTGCTCACATTTCCTGAGAGAGCCCCAGCTGCAGCCCTGTGAGCCCTTTCACCAGCTCAGTAGTCACGGGGTCACCCGTCGTCATTTGTCTTTACTACTTTGTCTTTACTTCGCTCTGTCTTGAACGTGTTTGGCGCTTTGCCCTCTCCAGCTACATCCGCTGCTACTACTTTGCAGTGAAGACTCTGATCACCATCGGGGGGCTTCCAGACCCCACGACCCTCTTTGAAATCATCTTCCAGCTGATCAATTACTTTGTTGGGGTCTTCGCCTTCTCCATCATGATTGGGCAGGTAGGTTTGCCCTGTGCTTTTTTTCTTACGGTAAAAACTCAAAGCCCAGCAGGTCATTCGGAAGTCCTCTCGGCTCAGAATAATCCACTAGAGGTTCTTGTACATGCGGTGTTTCAGATGAGAGATGTGGTGGGAGCTGCCACAGCTGGCCAGACATATTACCGCGCCTGCATGGACAACACCATCAAGTACATGACCTCCTACCGCATTCCCCGTGACGTGCAGAACCGCGTCAAGACCTGGTACGACTACACCTGGCAGTCCCAGGGCATGCTGGGTAAGGAATGTTGAGCATTTCATTACTGGAAGTGGCTGTGTAATTAATGCATGTTTATGAGACGGATTTCGGCCAGGCTTTGCTTCAGCAGTGAGACCTGATACTTAAGTACCATCATGTGCTGTGCTCCTACTCTACATTCCTTCTCCCCCACTTTCAGATGAGCAAGAGTTGCTGATCCAGCTCCCAGATAAAATGAGGCTGGATATTGCTGTGGATGTCAATTATTCCATCGTCAGCAAGGTGGCGCTATTTCAGGTAAGTCCCTCTAGCTGGTAGCTTTCGGATATTAACTCTAATAAATGCTTGAGAAGGAGTGTCATTGTCAGTGTCATTTTGATTGGTTGTTTTCTTCACTGCATCATAAAAGCCGAGCTTCTCTCCCTCCGTCTCTACAGGGCTGTGACAGACAAATGATCTATGACATGCTGAAGAGGCTAAAGTCTGTAGTTTATCTACCTGGAGATTATGTCTGCAAGAAGGTAAAGGGACAACTGGCCTCCCGTCTTTTCTCTTTGCCACACAGCAGGGGATGTGTCCGGAGTAGCCGTTAGGGCTTGGCCAGAAAGCTCAGGGATCCACAAACCCAAGTCATCACACTTCTCCACCATGAGGAACTATCCTGATTTTAACTTCTCTCAAACATCCTTACTACTGCTGAGAGCTGAATATCACACCTTTGCTGTCCAGTTGGTGAAATCATCAGTCTGAAATAATGACCTACTTGGCCTCTTCCCCATTCTTCATGTATGCATATATTGGATACCTGCCCTTATGATGTGTGTAGCACTGTTAATTGCCTCATACAGAAACCAAACAAACAATATATTTCCGTCTAATTCAGGGTGCTAGCCATGTCGCAAAGGACAGGGAGGCAGAGTTCAGACACACAGCAGGCCGTGTCCGCTGTGGTGTGACATCAGCAGTGAACAGCAGTGTGTGTGTGAAGAGGCCCCTCTTGTTTTGCAGGGTGAGATCGGGAGGGAGATGTACATTATCAAGGCAGGAGAGGTGCAGGTGCTGGGTGGTCCAGATGGGAAAACGGTCTTTGTGACTCTCCGAGCAGGTTCTGTGTTTGGAGAGATCAGGTATGTTTTCCTCTTTTTTTCAGAAAAATAATGCCCGACACATTCCTACACTTATTGCTGAAATGACATATATATTGTAATGTGCAGTCTGAACCAGCCATATTAAACCTTGTTAGTTCTGTCATTAGTGACCAGTTCAGGAACGCTCAGGTGAAGATAAAGAGGTTTTGTCCTATTTTGGAATGGATGCCTCTTTGCATTTCAGAAACAGTTACCCTCCCAGTAGCTTGCCATTCGATGTGCTGTGACGTTTTTCCTATTGAATCTAAAAAGTTGTTCAAATCTGAAGTATTGTGCTTGTGTGTGTTACCTTACACTGCAGAGGTCTGAAAGCAGGTTTTAGGTTCTAAGCCTGGAACGGGTGGTGGGACAGACCTGCTGATGGCTCTCTCTCTCTCTCTGCCACATGTCTCCTTCTTAGCCTGCTGGCAGTGGGAGGGGGCAACCGGCGCACAGCCAATGTGGTGGCCCATGGGTTCGCCAACCTGTTCATCCTGGACAAGAAGGACCTGGCCGAGATCCTTGTGCACTATCCCGAGTCCCAGAAGCTGCTGCGGAAGAAGGCCAAGTCAGTGAGAGGGGGATGATGAGCAACAGCTGTCTCCCACATAGCACAGATTAGGGTCACACTGGGGGGACCAGGAGTTGACCTCTGAGCTACAGAGGTCCCTGGGACAGGCATGGCTTTCCCATCACCAAGAAGGAGGATTGCACAGCAAAAAGCCACCCTATCCCCACGCTCAGCTCAGCAAGTGTGACGTACAGTGTGATTAGCCTTATTTCACTGTTCGGGGGGGATAGAGACAACAATAAATTCAAGTGACTGCTACTTTGTTTCCATCCCTTAGGAAAATGCTGACCAAAGACAAGAAGCCCACGGACGAGAAGGCAGAGCAGAAGACAGGCAAGAAGGCTATCCCCCTGCAGCCAGAGACACCCAAGCTGTTCCAGGCCGCGCTGGAGGTCACGGAAAAGTCAGGGATCAAGGGCACTTTCTCCAAGCTGAAGCAGAAGTGGCACAAGTCCAGCTCTGTGGAGGTACCTCGCTCATAGCGATCATCATAGACCCAGTTTCCTGTGAGCTGTTGTTCTCCTCCCAGAACGTCAGGACAGATACCACCTGTCTGAAAGAGTGGGAGACTGGGTAGAACCTCGTATGATTACAGTATGTAACGTTTTGTTAGACTTCCCTTTACACTATGTTATGCTTTAGCACAATTTCTCCTGTGTTGTATGACTGATTTTTCGGAAAGGTTGTTTCCTTTGCTTGGACCAGATTGTGACACTGCTTGGGCAATGAATGACAGATAAAACGGCAAACATTTGGATCATGGTCCATTGTTACAAGATAGAAGTCAAATCGCTGGCTGCTCTTCTTGCTGCCTCAGTAATTGCAAGTGGGCTAAGGGTTCATGAGGAAAGAGCCAGCTGTGCTGTAATTGCGCTGGCTGGCAAGTGACATTGCTCCCCACCCCAGCTCTGTGTGACCAGGCTGTCCTCTGCCCCTTCAGCCCTCCAGCTCTGTGCCCGTGCCTCCCGGGTCCCCAGTGCACCGCCGTTCCCCCATCCCACGCGAACTGCCAGAGGTGGAGGAAGAGGACATAGTGTCCCAGGCCTCGGACAGCTCCATGCTGATCCGGATGAGCCCCGGGCACCACGGCCGCGAGCAAGTCCTGACGGTGGAGGTGTCCCCGAAAGAGGAAGGAGAGCCCACGGGGGAGGCAGCACCCGCAGCAGAAGGGGATCCCAAGGGAGAGGGGGAGTCCAAGAAGTAGCTGCACCACCATGGGAGGAGACATCAAGATCCTCCCTCTGGAGTCTCCTGGTCATCCAGCAGAGGAACACTTTTCCTGCTCCCCCTCGTCAGTGGAGTCAGTTCAGTCCTGTGAAAACACATTCTTGCGCACCTGCAGGTTAACAGCACTGACAGCTACAGTTACAGCCCTTCATCTATCGCTGCGGGGCCGCTGGCTTGCAATCATAATCAAGAGTGCAGGGGCTCTTATTGCAGTGCTCTCTTCAATGCTACAATTTCCACAGTGACCGATTGCGGCACCATTTCCCTTCACACTGTGAACATGCACTGTAGTTGTGCTTCTAGAAATGTAAATAAAAGCACAAAGATTCTTATGAGAGGAGAACCAAACCAGAGGCGGCCAATTCAAACCATCTAACTGTTTTTTTTTAATCAGTTAGTAGATAATGTAATTGAACTTAAAGAATCCAGGGGGACGAAGCAATAAGAAGGAAAATAAGAAACATTAAGTTACAGTATACTTCCGTCGCACTGTATATTGTACTCTTTCTTTCTAATCCCACAAGGCAATATAGGCAGAGGTAAGCAGGGTGCGTGAAGCTGTTGCTCATCTAGTCCTCCAGTCATTAGCGTATGCTTATGGTTAGTGGAGAATCCCGAAGTCTGGCATTCAGTATTTTGTCTCTCTTTTCTACTGATCCAGGAGCAAAAAACTGCCAAGCTAACCTTAGAATAGCCTTTTCGATGGCTTCTGATCTCGTCCAGAACAGGCGGCTCAGGGAGCTAAAGAGCTAGACTCATTATCTTTACCAGTCACTGTTGTAATCTCAGGCTTTAGTATTGATCTGCTCAGGCTTTTTTGCACATGATGAAAAATCCTCGCATTTTAGAACTGTAACTAGGCTGCCAGAAGTAGCCCCATGTTTCCTTGTGTTTCCGGGCCCTTATAATATCAATTTGTCTTAATTAGACATTTACCCAGTGCTTTTAAACACTCGCTGGCATTATAACTTCTTGCGTAGCAAGGGACTGACATGCGTCCATTTTGTCTTTACACAGGTGGTGGGAAACACACAGACACTTCAGCTCATTCTTCTTGTGCAAATGGAAACATTTGTGTAATACAGTTAAGTTCCCTAAATAACACAGGATGCAATGAAATAAGCTCTCACACCTTGTAATATTAGTAGTTAATGCTAGCTGGTTCTCCTCTACCATTCTGGGTAACATGTTTAGGTCATAAAAGGAAGTGAAAGAAATAGGAAATGTTATGGCCTGGACCATTCCAATGGGGAGTGATCACATTACAGAGTTCTATCTAGAAATAAAGTTTAGATGAGCTGTTTGATTAAACAGCGCAATGCACTCAGTAAAGCTGTGTTCCGTTTACATTAACGATGAATGATCAGTGCCAGTTGCTGGTGAATTATACACACTATTCTCTGTGACACTGCCAGCGATGTGCTTTCTGTCAAAACAGGAGGGGTCTACATTTACAGTCTTGGCAGTTAGCACTGAATACATGTCTACTGGCAAAAACATAGAAACAGCTTTTTGCTAAATGATTACCTTATTTAGGTAAAAATGCATAAATCAAAAATCAATCAAGAAGCAAGTGAACATGCTAAAAGCCACTTGCCTTTGCAGAAGAAATGGCACTCACCCTTGACATGCATGTGTGCTTTATTTTGCCAGTGGCTTTAGAAAAGGAATGTGTTCAACCAGAAATATGTGCAGGAAGGAGGGAAGGAAGTCAGAAAAGATTTGCATTGTTTGGCAATACTGAGGAATGAAGGGAACAGACTTGAAACAACGGAACTGTGTGCCCAGTTGCTACAGTCCTGCCACCATCGTGTGTGATCAGCTCAGCCCTAGAATCACGTTGCTCTAGACTAGTCTTCAGCAGATGCTTTATAAAACCAAACCTTCCCAAGCCAGCTGTAAGGTACTCAATTATTTCTTGTGTGCAAAGCTGCCACACACCACTGTGAGGAACTGCTGTAGAAGTTAACTCCATGCTGCAGAACTATACTTGGAATGTACTTTTACAAGAAATGCAAGGAAAGTGAAGCCTTTTCTCTAAGTTACAAAGAGTAGCATCCAATATGTTGTTCACGTGAAAGAAACTCTAACACAGGGTTGGGATTTTAAAATGAACAGTAAATGTAAAATAAGTAGTTTACAATATACTGTAAAGCACTTTCTTGTATCATATAACAGATTGGAACGGAGATTGTTGTTCTGATCAGAGTACTGTGAACAAATGTTTCATTTATCTAAAAAACAACTTTATAGTTTTCATGAATAAGAAAGAAGTTTCATTTTTAGCTGAACCCTGTGAGCTCTTTTCCTGCTGAGCCTCAAGTCTCAGCCTTGCTTAGAAACAGCAATAGTAAATGAACTCAGAAGACACTTCTTTGAAGAACCTATAAACAAGAAATAATATGAAACAAATGTCCTCATTTTCACAGACTAATAAAAAAACAATGAATTTGTCATAAACTAGTGTAGAGACAGGGATGATTATGATGGGTCACACTGCGTCTTTTTAACTGGATGTTAGGTGTCCAATCCTGACTCTGGTGGGCTGCTCTGTTCTGTGGGTTTCTAGAGTTATTTAAAGTAGCAGCATATAAAGTTGTTAAATTAATCTAACAATAATGAGTTGATCTAAGTTGTTAAAATCTGAGCTGTAATGAATATCAGAAATGACACTAACTCTGACACCCTTGATCTAGAGGAAATAGTTTGATGTAATTTAAAATGTCATGAATTTTGTACATTTTGCAAGGAATTATCATTGTTCTTGTTGATAGTGAAACAAGTTGAAAACCAGTTTCTGGTAGTGCCAGTTAAGGTCTCTAGGCACCCCAGTAGAGTTTGTTTTTGTAATACAGTGAATGTGATTGTTCATCAAAAGCTTATTTTTATTATCTCAGTGTTGCTCACAGGATGCAGCTTGCTGTTCTGTTTACACCTTTGGACATGTCTTTTTTATATTCTACTGCTGGTAAATAAAAGATATCTGATTCATAAAGGTGTCAAATTGAGATTTTGTTTCAAGAACAATTACAACCACAGCCCAGTGACATCACTGACCCCTCACAGGTTCGATTCCAGCTGATGTACCTTCTGCGTGGAGTTTGTGTGCTCTCTCGAGTTTGCTTGAGTTGTGTATGGACGCTCCAGTTTCCTTTCACCATCCAAAGGGACTCCAGCAATGTTAACTGGTGTCTCCAATTTGTGCCTGTTGTTGTGTGCCCCTTGATGGGTTGTAGTCTCTGAGCTGCTGAATTCATAAGGAATCGATGGCCTTCTAATAATGAATGAATTGTTAGCTTCAGTCATCTTCTAATGTGTAAAGAAACAACGTCACGGTGATTAAAGAAGTGAGGAAGGCAAGTGTTCTGCAAATTTCAGCAAATCAAGGGGCCTGGAATCCGAAATTGGTAACTTGAAAGACGAATATAAGGATTTGTTGCGGAGAAACAGTCTAGACGTACACAGAGGGGATAAGGGCTGATAAAAACCAAGGAATCAAATTATCTAGTGACTCGAATTCAATCATTCATTTCAGAAATGTGGAATTACCTTTCTCCTTGTAAAACAAAATAAATACGACAGCTCGGTGTTGTCTAGTGGTTTAGTGAACGCACTGTCGATGCTACTTTCTTAACATTTTCCTCGCGTGTGTTGTTAATATCGGTGTGGAAAAGCAGGACGAGGGAACGGTGACACGACGAGACTGCCTGAGAACCAGTTGAAGAAGAAATTTCCCTTTAAATCAAGGCTGTGAACTACAGTACGTCACTGCTTTTGTGTTCAGTCAGCTGGCCGGCTTCTTTTCCTGCAGGATCTCTTCAGTGGTTGGTTGACCAGACTTGCGGTTCATAGCGGTGGGGTGGAAGGAATGTTTTTTGAAAAGTCTGGGTAACTTTTTGAAACGAGTATACAACTTGGAAAGCGGGCAGGGATAGATACCTCGCTACGGAACCCGAATTAACTAAAGCGCAGCAGAAGCAGAGAATTGGTTGGGGGAAAAAATAAGCATTGATTTAAACCACAACGGGAAGTTCGCCAGTTGGTCCGGCAGGTAAATGTGCGTTTTTTCTAAATTGTTAACGCTTTACTTGAAGCAAAATATCTGTCTGACTCAAAACGTTACTTTAATGACTGTTTTAAATCAGAACAGTGGATTAAGACACGTGAATCGTATCCACCAGGCATATACAATAATTACTGACAAGTTGCAGTACATTAAATAACTACTCCACAAGATGTTAGTGGATTTTTTTTCCTATCCAAGTTCAGATGTATTCAGTTCATCGCAAAGGTCGGTGAAAAGCTGTGGGTGCGAGACACAGACTGAAGAGCCGATAAAATTCAGTATTTATGTGGTTTCAAATATGACGTTTTTCCTCTGTGAAGTCGCCCGATGCTGATCAATCTATATTCTTTTTTTTAAAAAAAAAAAGATTGCGGCTGCAGCTGCCCCGTTAACAACCGGTAATTGTCATAATAACATCAGAGAGTAAATTCCTGTGCTGTTTTTCTTGAGATTCCCCCAGGCGTCGCCTGTCAATTTTTTCTTGTCAGTTACTGTTAGCGCTGTTTCACACAGGCGGTGTGAAAAGTGCTTTTTCAGTGCTCTTGCTGTTAAGACTCAGGAACAGTTTGCTCAGTGCGTTTGGCGATGTGTTATACTCAATCGCTAAACTCGAAGTGCATTATTCTTCCTTCCCTTGGATGCCTGCAGCTCTTTTCTCATGCGGATACTTTTTTAGCTGTGGTCTGGTTGGGGTGTGCCCGTTACACACATCATACAGAGGTCTGGTATAAATAGCGTCGCCAAATATACTGGTAATAACATTTTAACCAAGTTTGATGCTTAAATAATTTCACTCCGCATCGGTCCGGAGAAGGGGCTGCGGTTTTATTTCAGCGGGGGAAGTGTGATGTGGAATCTGGAGGGAGCCTGTATACGTGGTGTCCTGTCTGTGATGAAATACTTGTTTCTGAGCTGTTAAGTTTTAAACCGTGCACTGTGGGCTGTCCCTGGGCCCTAGAAGAAATGGATACAAGTTAATGGGTGAAACTGTCTACAACTTAGATCAGTGGGTTTTTTTTTATTGCGGCTAAGTGTTACGAAGCTGCTGTTTAAAACTGCCATACAGTACCTCTGTCAAGTGTGAGAAAATAAGCACAGGACGGGGAAGGAGGTCTTGCAGGTCTGAGTGTTTCACACCCTGAATGTTTTGACTGTGGGGTGGGTGCGGAGCATCGATTAGACATCGATGCGTCTATAGTTGTTTCAGGAGCTTCTGTGTTTCTCGGTGGTTAAGTGGAAGGGTAGACCTGTTTTGATAGTTGGTGTGCAGAGGATGTTTCTGCCCCTAGGGGCACAAATACCACCGCTGTTCATAATAAAGAGTCCTGTTGCCCTGGAAGCTGTTCAGTGGTTCCTTTTGAAAGTTTAACAAGAATCCTCGGCTTTTTTTTTTTTAGTAAGGCTGTGGAATATGTTTCTGACGTATAAAAAATGATCCCCGTCATTTTTTGAAGTGCCGATAAATCCCTCCTTGCGTCACGCACAGTTGCCACTCAGGTGAAAGGAGATCTTTAGGGTCATCCAGCTGTGCCTGAGAATGGGGGGGGTTCATCCCTCCTTCTGCCTACATGAAATTGAGAATTTCCAGATGTTGTGGAAGGTGCAGGGCGTAGCTGGAGTTTTAGTTTCCTTAAGGTAAGAAGCAAAGGATAAAACCGAGTTGTTGGTGAAAGAGAGAGATGTATGCAGGATAGACTTTTCCAGAAGAAGCTTAAACAAAGGTTCCAAATGAAAAACAGCTATCTGGTCCATTTACTGTAATTCATTTGGCTGGGAGCCACTACTTTATCTAAGGGTCCTATCCAGCTGTGTGAATAATTGTGTTGAAAGAAGTCAGCGTGTTAGCTTTGACAACGTGTAAGTAGGATGACAGCATCCTTCAATATGAAATCGATCACCTGCTGAGTTCACTCCTTTTGATTTTAACAAACAACATCCAGAAATTTTTTTCCCCATGGCGGACATGGTCAGACTGTGATTTCTGGACCTGAACCTGAGTGGCCAACCATTCAGGAGACATAGGTAACCCTCCCTCCCCCAAATAAGACATCTTCATCACACAGAAAGATCATTTTAATATTGTTTTAAAGCGTTTAAATAAGGATGTCCATGTTTTATAATTTAGGTAAGCTTTCATGATGAAAATTAGGCCACGTTTCACCCATGTCCTCAATTATCTCAAAACATTTTTTTTTCATTTTGACATTCATTGCAGTTCAGACCCTTATTTACGTCTCAAGGTCATGTCATTATTGCTGGAGGTACAAGATACCCCTGACCTGACACCCTGCGCTCCAGCACCTCTTCATGTGACTGACAGCTTCACTCTTTAACCTGCGCTGGTGTTTAAAGCTTGGAGGCCACTGCTCCAGGACTTGAACTTGAACTTTATTGCCATATATAACCAGTACATGTACCGGTACAATGGAATTCTTACTGACAGAAAGTCTCTCGATTGTTTAAAAAGTGTAAAAACACAAAGTGCAGACAGTGCATCAAGACAATATACAAACAAACAATAGACAATGTACAAGTAAACAGTTAGAATGTAAACAATGCAGACGTGTGAACAATGACTGCAGATGTGCAATAAATAAGAAATTATAATGAGGTAGATGGTGTAGGTGTGGTCAAATGTGTTCGCCAGTCGCACTGCTTGTGGGTAGAAGCTATTGAAGAATCTAGTGGTAAGTGTCCATATTCTGAGGCCTTGTTCACCTCTCCCGAGCTCAGGCTGTATGTTCTGTCTGTTGCTGGGGTTAGCAACGCAGACGTCGGCTCCTAAATCCACAATGATGTCATCACAGTGTTTTGGAACAGGAAAGGATCTCCCTTTGGGTGCAGGAAGTTGACCACTAGGTCATGTTACCTCAGATCAGCAAACAACGTGTACCCCAGCCAGCAATCCCTGTCCTACACCACTGTGACGCAGGCGGTGTCCCCCCCAGCTGTGAGCCGTTTGTCACTTTTTGAATCATTGAGTGGACAAGCTGGTGGGAAATCATGAGCTTCATCATAAGAAATGATGAGAAAGGGGTTGAAAGCACAGCAGAAGTTGATCAAAGGAGTCTGTGGACTGCCCCATGACTTGAGAAACACAATCTCATCAACTGCGTCGCGGCACTTGAAATCTGTAGAGTTAATGAAGTCGCTCGCTGTGGAAGCCATTAGTGCAAGTGATGTTGTAGCCTTCAGTGTCTCATGGCTCTCAACAAAGCTTAGCACTGGGAGATATTTAACGAGGACCAGGCGTGTCAGATCAGCTTAACTGGCAGGAATCGAGGTGACAATCTAAGTGTGGAGTGAGGGCAGGTGCACAGTGTGACGTAGTCATGTTCTGGCAGTTTGGAGGTGATAGTTTTCAAAATATGTTTTCAGCATTGTAGTCTGGGCTAATAAGCAAATGTCAAAACTTAAAAAAAAAGTTGAGTGTCCTCATTCTCGTCTGCAAAAAAATGACCTGAACAATACATGCACTATTCAGGCAATATAGAGAATTCATGTGGAAGATTGACCTGACACCCTGTATTCAAATGTCTGCTGTCTCCATCAATGGGCACAGCACAGAGGCTTCGTGAGATGTAAATAAGGGTCTAAACCATGATGTGTGTAAAAATAAGTTAATTTATTTTGAGACCTAATTATTTCCCCAAATGGCCAAGAATGTATGGAAATACTGGTTAAACTCAAAAGGAGTGACATCAAAAACAGCCATTTTTTCATGATTTCTTATGAATCATTAGTGAATGAAGTGCCTCCCGTTCAGCACAGAAATGCAAGGAAAGTGTCCTTTGTGGTTCTTTCTCGATCTGTTACTCAAAGGACAGCAAAGTCATTCCTTATTTTCTTAAAGCGGTGGAAGAGCTCGTTCCCGCCCGCGCTCCGCCCCATGCTGTCAGAGTCGGTGCTTGTGAATGGGAGGGTGAGGAAGAAAGCAAAGCGACCTGTTTGATCCCGGCTATTGACTTGCTGAACCATGTGACTGCGAGGCGTTCGGACTCGAGCTCTCCACGTGATCTCCGCTGCTCATTCGGCAGTCCTGCAGTGCGAGGGTCGTGTTCCTCCCACTCTCTAGCCGGAGGAAGTATTTAAGAAAAGAAGAGCCACACAAACGGCCTTTTCCTGCGATTTGCCGCAACGTGCTGCGGAGAACGGGAAATAAGGCACATCTTAACGTCAAGACACAATTTCAGTTTTATGATGCTTCCTTTGGATGGTTTTTGAAGCATCTGGCATTCAGCTTGTTTGCATTTACAAAGTTTAAGTATCAGCTCTATGGCTGTGCAGTTCGTTGCTCATTTCCCTGAAGTGCCCTTTACACTAGAGTTAATAACAGTCCATTATTTGTACTCAACGAATGTGTTTTTGCGATTACCTTCATTATAGTAGTCTGACTGATACGGTTGTTTTTGTAAGCAGCAGTCTGTGCTGTGCTGTGCTCATTATGTTTGCAGATGCAGGGAAGGTTAAGCCAGTCTGCATAGTTGGTTTTTATGCATCATTTTCTCCAGCCATTAATCAAGGATATTTCATGGTGGCGTCAGGCAAGGTTATTTTTGCAGGATGTTATGGCTACAGAAAACCCCTCAGAGTCCAAATCACCAATAGTTCAGTATGACCTTCTAAATTGCTATAAACCGCGTCGCTCTTTGAAAAGTCTTGGATAATTGAGGCCGGTGGTGAGGTCCGTTGACTAAAAATAGAACGTTATTGAGGTCGCGTCGCACTCGGAGATAACCAGCAGGTGGCGATGTTGCTACTATTCTGACTTCCTAGCAACCCTGTAAATACAATACAACATTACATTCCTCAGACGGCTTGCTCCAACTGCATTTGTTGCTACGATATAATATTAATAAAAACACAAACCTTGAAACAAAGTAAAATCCATTTTTGTGAATGATCTGCTGCTCTTGTATGCACAACAGCCTGTTGTACAGCTGCAATTCACAAAGCGAGCGGATCATACTTAAATTGGGCGGCATACAGTACATTATAAAACAAAAGAGGCTTTGAAATATAACAGTTACTGCCGTTAGTGGCATTTTGTAGTTCATTTGAGCCTGTTTTCCATTTCTGCTTTGCTGTGTCAAACTATAAAAAAATAAGTGTAATGAAAACAACACGAATTGCCTATTTGGTACATTAAGTCATAGCTGTGGGTTTCCTGTGAAGTGTTGTAATTAGCTAAGCTACGGCTTTATGTCTGCAATTACGTAATATTGTCTGTGTGAGTGTGTGTGACATAAGCATCATTTTCCCTAGTTCTCCGTTTCTATAATAGAAAGCTGTTAATTATAAAGCTCCCCTGAAGGGAAGAGCAGAGGCATGCTTGAGGATTTAAAGCAGTAGTTTACACTGTCTTCTGCTCTCAATTAGTGTGTGGCCGTATCTTACAAGATCAGACCTGCTCTTACAGAATCCTCCCTCATGAAGTTGGGAGCCCTGGAGAAGTGCAGTCAGGTCTGCAGTGGCAGCAAGCGGTTGAGTCTCCCGCACCCCTTTAAGACAAACCGTGGTCTTCTCTCCTGGGCCTGTGCCACATGCGAGTCAGCGCCTGTGTGCCTGTGCGCCCAGCGATGAGCCCTGGTCTCCAGCGTTCACAAGCCCCTGTGATTTGGGCTTCCAGTCCGCCCTGTGATGTGGTCTGTGCTGTAGCACTTTAAATCCGCCGTCGAGTGGAGATGTAATTACGGCCTGTGATTTGTTTATTTTTCTTCTTTTTCTTCCTTCAATTAAATGCCAAAATGTGCCCAGAATAGCTCTTCTGTGGAAGAGAAGGGTGTGTGTGAGGCAAGGGGAGGGTTTGGGAAGAGATTAAGAAAGCAGTGATTTCAAAATCTGCTCCTCTTGCTGGTATGTAAATATAAAGAAGTGGCTCAGGTTGCCAGGGAGACACGCTTCCACATGGAAATCTTGTTAGATTCACAAACCTTTGCTTATTTTCTCGTAGCAAGCTTTTCTGCAGTTGAATAGAGGTAGTTTAGCACATCGACAGAGAATTGGAACCTTTACCCGCTGGGAAGGTTACACTGGGAAGGTCATGCACTTCTGCTGCCTGAATGTAAGAGAGTCTACTTTATTGAGTCACATTTGTATCTGTGGCATTTAGTTCAGCCTCTTGTGTGCTTTCAAAGTGCAGTTACCAGGCGTTACAGCAGGGGGCAGCTTTTAGAGAAAGCTACAAAAATCCTCTTGCAGCTTGTAAGATTGTTACAGAGTCCATTGTGTAGCAGGTAAGCTGCTTAGCTACAGTGCTTTCATCTTCTTAGTACATCCCGTCCAGGATGTGTCTGAACTCGTTACGGAGGATTTATGTGGGTAGTGGAAAATCGATTTTACTGCATGGATTTTGATTGATTTGAACATGGGCAGCTGATGGTTCAGACTTGAAAATCCACTTGGAAATCTTGTTTGGTTCACAAACCTTTGTTTATCTTCTCAGACCTTTTTATATTAATATACATTTTACATTTCCTTGGTCCTCAAATCTACCCTGCTGTACTCTAAACTGCAGGATAGTATGTTAAAAAGTTAGCTGGGTCATGAGCAAAGATAGTTATCAATAGCGTTCTGGTCTGAAAATGTAAGGCCATTTGCACCCTCTATCCATTTCTGTGGCTGAGACATAACCATTAGTACCCTAGACATGTTACAAAATTAAAGAAAAAGTCAAATGTTCTGTTGTTGACTAACTTTTAGTTAGACATTTTCAGTTGCTGTAATTCCATTTTACAGTTTAACGGGAGATATAACCGTTTTTATGCAAATCCTGGAAAGACCCATAAATGTCTAAACTGTAACAAAATATTTTTGTGCTAAATTAACAGCCACTACAGTTCTCAAAGCACAAGAGTGTAAGTTTCCCATGCAGGGTCACACACACAATGTCTGCTCACACAATGAATGAGGTCATTCTCCAGGCGGCAACCAATCAGAAGCCTGATCCCTGTCTTCAATGTCTGAATTTGAGACAAGGGAAGCCACAGCAGATTTTTTTGCAAATGCAAATAAATGTGACATCAGTGTCCACTGCCCCATGCCTGCGCTTATCCCTGCAGCAGATGGACAAAGGACTTAGAGGGAAGGACTGTTGGGGATTCGAATGCAGAGTGAGATGATATTTGCCTTGGTGACACCCTCGGGCAGCAGATAGAGAATGAACTGAGGCTTTCTGATGAGCAAGTGAGCAAAGAAACGGCTCTCTGTCGTCACAACATTTTCAAGTATTTTGTGAGGCAGGACAAGTGGACAAACCGGTCGGAGAAACATTTCCCGGGCCGGTTTAGAAAAGGCAACAGGGTGCAAAACAAAAAAACTTATCAGCTGAATAACATACCGAGAAAAAACAACAGGGAGGTACAAAAGCGTGGGGAATATTTTTTTTCAAGTTTTCAAAGAGCACATTTTTTCGAGCACATTTTTTCTTGACGTTTATCTTGCCTTTTTTCATGAGCCATCGCAGCTGGAAATAACACGACTTCAGGTGTGTTATTTCTGCCTCAGACATCAGTGATTATGGTGATACCAGCAGCAGGTTCAATCTGAGAAACATTTTTTTCTTCTGGGTGTGTGTTGCCGTGCACACATCTTATCAGTGGAATACCTTCTTTATGATTGTGTTTACGTGTTGAATCGAAAGCCTGGAGTTACGAGTGCCCTGACCTTAACAAGCTGAAGCGATATGGGCTTAGGAGTGGCGCCCAGGGAGTCGGGACTCTGGACAGACTCATGGCTTTTCTCCAGGGCTGGATCGATGCTGGCAGCTGTTGAACACTGGATCAGTGGAAACACAGGGCCATTAGGAGACAGGATTGGAGCTCCTGTTTGAATCTGGAGTGTTTTGCTGAATATATCATTTCTTGCAATTTGCTTAATGCTTTACACCTAGGAAGGGTCCCAATTCTTTCACCATAAAAATACTTCTCCTTCTTGGGAATGCAAGCTGTCGCCATCCTGTATCAGTGGCCCTACAACACACTTGGGTAACAGGAACACGGGGAGCCGTCCAAACTCCCTTCTGGACCTTCTTGGTTTCCTGCTGGTGCTGAATCTCAGAGCTGTGAGTGAATCCACAGGGACTTGTTGGGTAACTTGCGCTGGCTGTGCAGCCAGATCCTTATTGTATTTGGTGGATCCATGGTGAAGAAATGAGACCAAGAAGTCTGTGATGGTAAAAATCAACATGGTGGTGCTTAAGAAAATCTGTCTTCTGCTTCCATGACTTCTTGAAACGTGAACATCGTTCACTGGGCTAAACACCTCCGAACTGGTTGACTGGACAGATTTTTGCGAGGAAAGTCATTGGTACCTGCATGTTCTTTATTGGGACCACGCTCGGAAGACTTCAGATTCAATCTCTGGACTTCACTGTAAGCAAATTCCCAAATGAAGAATTGTATCTTGGCAAACACAGTATCGCCCATGGGTGTGATATGGGTGCATTTGTTGAAAACACTTTCATTAGATTACTTCCTGCTAATTTGTTTATACTGCTGGGGTTGGAGAGCTTACTGATTAGCCTTTGAGTAAAACATGCAAATCAGGAGGAGGGTATAATTTTCCATAGTTCAGAGACCGAAGATCACAGATATATCGGAGACGATGACTGTTGATCTCAAAATCTGGAAGAAACAGTTTGCTTGAAGACACTCTTAAATTATTGTGAGCCTTTGAAAAAGAAAAAAGCATTTGGATTGATCAGCCTGGAAGAATTTCTGAAGCTGTGAACTCCTCTCATGTAAGATACTGGGTATAGGGAGCAAAACTCTGGACTGAGCTCCAGACCAGTTCTGGGTTTTCTTGGCTGCTGCGTTGGGACCTGCACCCTTTCACTGCGGACACCGTCCTGACAACAGCCTTGCCTTTCGGATTTGGTGACCTAAGAGCTTTCTGCCTGCTTCCCTCCCCAGTAGTATCCAGTAACTGTGATATCGGAGCAGGCAATCTGCCCTGTCTCTTTTTAGGGGTGCAATGTATGTCCTGTGCACTCTGGTGGTGCTGTCTTTGCACAGCCTGTTCAAGGGGCGAAAAAGAGGCTCAGAAGTGGAGAAAGTGAAGCATTCCGACAGGGAGAGAAACTCGCCCAGAGACTGCTGCACGGACAACCACAGCCCAGGATATGAAGCCCAGAGCCTGTGCACCAAGAGTAACAGAACCACTTTGAGCAACATGCCTGGCTGCTGCTACAGTACCTGGGCACAGGTGAGAATCCATCTTGCTTACAGCACAGAATAACCTGGCTACTGTGCAGACTGTACAATATTCATTTTCCTTTCTCTGTCTTTTGGGGGGTATTGGTTACCTCTTCCATCTCTCTGTTTTTGTGCATTTCCCTTTATTGGTCAAACATGTTTTATAGCGTCACAAATTACTTGTAGATTGTTTTTGTATACTCATTTGTTTCAGCGTCTAAGTAAATAAACTACTCGACACGGAAATTCCTATTTATGGAGAAAGAAATGAAAGGTGCACAGTGCTCCATCTGTTTTATGCAGGATTCATTTAAGGGATTATTTGCAAGCGAAGTCATTTTTTAATTAAATGTTGTTGTTGTTTTGTTTCTGGGCAGGTACTGTAGAATGGGCTAAAAAACAAAACCCTTGTTTTTTAAAAAGTACAGGAGGCCTGTTTATTCTACCCTTGAAGGAAAATTAACTTAATGAGTGTAAAATCTGAATTGCAGACAGTAACTTCACACCCTGACATATCTGGGTGTAGTGTCCAGGAGCAAGCAAGAATCTCCGTGCATAATTCTTAAACGTTAGTGCTGGTGCTGTCAGAGTGGGAGTCTGCAGCTCTACTGTTTGCAATCATCTGCAAGTGCATGAGCTTTTTTTGCCTTTGAGGATTTGTTTAGGGTTTGTTTCAGCCTTTGCCAGCTAAATTGAGCTCGAATCCTTTTCAGATGCTGATATGCAAATACAGCTTGTAAATTCACCAAGGGAAAGTTGGGGGTTGACTGTGGGCTAAGGGGCAGTCTCGCAATAGGCAAAATTCTCAAATACTCAAAATGAGGTTGTTGCAGGTTCAAGTTCCAAGTGTAACTCTGTGCCTTTGTACTGTTGAGCACAGCACTACAGAAAGTATCGTCCGAACAGATCAATACTTTTTCTGTTGCTGTTGTTATTCCCCCTTGCGACAGACATCCTGTCCAGGGTGCACCCCGTCTTGTGCCCCTGCTTGCTGGGAAAGGCTCCAGCTCCCTCACGACCCTGTATTGGTTATGTAATACGTAGATGGGCAGTTGTTGTTGTTCCCTAAGTGATATCCAAGTACAGAACAATGCATTTTAGGATATTGTGGTGTTTGTGCATTGTGCACCACTGAGTTTGCCGAGTTTGTGTGTTTTTCTGGATTTCTGGGTGTGATGCTGTCTGACTTAGGACAGTCACATTGTATTTTCTTAATGGCTTTCGGACAGGGAGGATGATTGAGAAGCCCAAGCCTTTCAGTGCCATGTTACACTGCCTTCATGATAATGCTCCAGAATTTAAAAGGCAGATTACCACTGTGGCTCAATAATTCATGTGGGGTTTGGTTTTGTTTCCGTTACACCTGAACGACAGGAACTGGCCCTATTGAAGCACGCCTGTCTTGCTCCTTCCTGCAACTAGCCTGTGTTGAGATTCTGTTCCGTCCATCAGCCCAGTGACGCTCCATCTGACATCAGTCAGAATACATGAGGATGTCAGTTGTTAAGAGCAGGATTGCTCCTTGCTGGGGAGCATCCTCTTCTAACACCTGGCCCATGAAGTCAGAATATACCTAATTCCATTGCTGCATTCCACTGGTCACCCTGCGCCTGCACCGGCATGAGCTTTTCCTTCATTGGGACACTCCTTGGAATAAAAAGTCTCCGGTCTTGCTGATCTTAACAAAAACTTATGCAGTGAGAAATAATTTGCATTATCTTCTCTTATGGAAAGAGGAGGGGGACTATTAAACAGAACTCTGTCTGGTGTGACCCCAACATGTACAGGCTGCTTCTGGTAGATGTAGGTTTTTGTTAGGATTGTGAATTTTCATGCCTGGAATTTAACAAGCGACTCCCAGAGGTGTCACAAATAGCAGGCAATAATAGAGGATTAGAGACCTGAGGTCTGATAATGTATTATACAGCAGGTCTCTTGCTTACAGCAGGAGGAGTCCCTTGGGACTGAACTAATGGCAGTAACAGGAACCTCCCTCATGGCAGTTTTTTGTGGAGCTGAGCAAAGTGTGTGTCTATTCGGCAGCAGCTCAGGACTTAGAGGCGCAGTTACCTCCTTTACTAAATATTTCAGGTTCTGGGAGGAGGGGAAAGGAGAAGCCGGGCTTCATTTGCCAATTAAATATTAATTTTGAGCACTGAGGTGTAGTTGCCAGTGTAGGGGTGGGGAGTGGGATTTTGTTGCTGAGGAGTGATGGGATACTGGGTTAGATTTCCTTGTTACTAAGTAACAGGAGGAAAGCAGAGCACCGAGAGGCTAGTGAGAAGAGCCCGGCTGGTTTATCGGAGTGGTGCTTTATGTAGCTGTGTGCTCCGTGCTGCACAAGGGGCTGGCAGGAGATGTTGGCGTGATGGGGAGCTTGGCACCGCGGCCCTGGAGGTAGGTAACCATGCTGAGTGCCTGGTCTGTGCGCCGCAATAGGAAAGAGGAGGGAGAGAGGGCTGGATGGTTCCCTTTCATTCCTTTGTATAGTGTACACCACCAGTGTGGCTGCTGCTTTTGTGTTTCATGCAAATTGAGACTGTATGGTCTTCAGTGTGTCATTGTGGCCAGTGCTATTTATGTGTAGTACTGTACAGTGCTATACATTTCTGTCAATTATGTTGCAGTTTGTGTCCTGACATGTAGGGGAAACACAGAGAGGAGCTGTCAGCTGAGGATGGTTTGCTTTATCCTTTCTGCATTCTTTCCCCTTCTTACTTGAAATACGTTCGGAAAACTGCATGGTATTGCTTCTCCTATCTTTTATATGCAGATGTTTTAATAAGAAGAGTTTTCTGATTCTTTTTACTGGCATAAAACTAATGCTGCTTTTGTTTTTTTAATTTTGTCATTTTTGTTTTGGGAGATGTTTTTTTTATTAGAAATCAATTCTTCCCAATGCATCTGACACTGAATAGAGTGTTGTTTTGTTACTATGTTTTGTTCCTATAACAAATGGGGAAGGAAAGGATTATTGTACAGTGTATGATCACTAAAATTCAAGATCATCCACACAATCTGAAAGATGTTATAAACCCAGCATTGCTCGGGTCATATTGTTCTGTGTGGTGTCGTTCTGCAGATGTTTACTAATACATTTCTATGAGTCTGATTTTATTTTTTTCATTTTTTTTCCCTGTATCATGTACAAAGCTGACTTTCAGTGGGTTTTAGTGCAAACTAGATTTGACACGGATGTCAAAGAATTTAACACCAGAGGGATGTGAGGGATGTATTTAGCCTGACTGAATATTTCATGTTTTCATTTGCAATGCAAAGCACTTCCTTTGAATCTTTAAATCTGTGAAGCGTGGCTTCTGATCTTCAACTTTCCAGTAGAAAAAAAAAATTGCAAAAGTTCCGACCCAGTAATTGTTTACCCATTACACTGAGGAGCTTCCACATCGTTGAAACCCAGCAGGGTCTGGATATCGAGGAACAGGATCAGGAGCCCCAAGCCCAGTGCACACATTATAATGTAGTGGAAACACTTCTGTGTCTCACTGTTACACATACAGTTCTGTGGGACTTACAGGCAAGAGTATCTGCCAGATGGAGACACTGTGGGTGTTAATTAAAAGCCCCAGTTTGTCTGTAATGGAAAGACACATGAGAATGTAATGTAGAGCATTGTCCTCCTGAAGCAGTGAAATATTTTCTAAATATGTGAGAGAACCTGCAGTGAGAAATGAGCTAGAAAAGTTACATGGATGCTTTTTATATTAATTACCCTGCTGGAGATTGTAAAAAACTTTGAGAGTTGGATGCTGGCGCCAGTGGACAGGGGAACTGATTTCCCCCAGTAAGTTATTTCTCTAGCTAAAAGGTGTGCAGAACAGGAGGGATGTCTCATGAATGAAATGCAGTTTGGGTTCTTCTGGAATCGCCATGGAAACTCCGAGGTGTGTCCTTTGTAATCATGGCTGTGATGACCCAGGTGTGATTCACTATTTGGGACAGGAGGCCCGGATGGTCAGGATGACTGATAGCAGGGTGTGGTGTGATCCAGCCTCTAGCAGCAGTGCTGGAGTGCTCTGAACCACATTCTTCAGACGGTGACTGTGCTCCCAGATACTGCGTCTGCCTTCATGCCTTGAATGCTACAGGAATTGCGACTGTCTGGGAGCAATAGGAGCTGGCTGATCGTTATCAAATAGACAATGACTTGAAACAAAAAGAGGAAGTCGTGGCTTTGCTAACGTTCTTTCAGAAACTGAAGGGAGTGCCTGAGGGAGTGAAGGACCTAAAAGATATTTGAGAGATTCCAAAGTTCAGGGCAGCTCAATGTGACAGCATCGAGCTCCTGTTATGTAACTCTTTGAGTCATTTTGCATGTCATAATATGACACCTGAACGTAAGATCCCTCTTTCTGAATTTGCTGGAATAAGCCTGCTGTGGCACAAAGTTGCCACACAAAGGAGTTGTGGCACAAAGGGGAATAAGATACATTTATAAATAATTCCAAAGGCAATGCTTTTTGTAGATTTTCATGTCACTCTGGATTAACACTTGTATTTAACCAGGAACTTGATTTGTGTCATCTCAGCCCTGAGTATGATTTGTGCTCCTCCGGTAAGCCTTTGTGGAAAGGGAATCTCGCTCGTGACCAAGGGAGAGAGACCCCCAGGGACGGACAGGGCAGTCTTATTGAAGCAGACCTGATTCAGCTGTGGGGGTGTGGTGGCGGGTGTTGGGTGGCACATACAGGGAGCCTGTGGTTTCCGAGAGCAGGACGTCAGGGTGCTCATGGGAGGAACTGGGCAGCCCGTGGGGTCCGCTGTGAAAGAAGCTGTATTTGGTTACTCATGTCAAGGTGAAGGCTGGTGTTGTGTCTCCTCTTTATAAAGGTATAAAACTTTTAAAGCTCACAACCGAGGGACACGAAGCAGCTCCTGCTGGGAGTGCGGGGCTCAGGAGTACAGTGTGTTACTATCGGCATTTGGAAAGTCATTTTTTTTAATTACCAAGGCGCTTGGTAATCTTAATCTTATTCTTAATGTCTTGAACACATGCTAGTGCCTTTGTACATTACTCAACAAGTACAGGAGGTAATTTACAGGGGAACAGCTTGTCAGAGGGGGAGAAGTGGCTCTCATTGTAGTGTGTGAATGTCTATCACCACAGCTCTGCCAGAACCAGGAATAAATATATAGAGCAAACCTGCAGCCCAGACCGCACTCAGAATGAATGCCAGGGAGCTCGGGAGAGCGGTTAGCTGGGAGATAACTGAACTGGGCTAATGAGATGCGCACACACACTGGGGAAAGGAAACTAAAAGGCGTTTTTTTTTTCTGTAGTTACTAATGTAGTCGACTCTGGTGAGACTTTGTTAGGAATAACAGAATGCTTAAAGAGAGCGGGTAGGGGTTTTATTTCAGACTTTTCTGTCAGACTGGTCGGTTTTTATCAGGAGATGCTGTTTTCAACAGAGAGCTTGTTTATTACCAAAGTATGAGAACCATCCGTGATGTTATAATCCTTTATTTTTAATATTTGTTTTTAATGGAGGTCGTAAGAGAGACAAAAATCCATAGTTTTCTCTTAAATTGTATTTTTTTTTTGTTGCTGTCTCAGTTCTAAGTGCTGCTAAGAAACCTTAGGCTGTAAGTCAGGTTAAACCTGATGGTCCTCCCGAGCTGCAGTGAAACAGCCCCCAGTGAAAAAACAGCTCTGCGCTTTTCATGTATTTTAATACTAAATACCATTGTGCATGATTAACTATGATTGTGTGATTTGTATTTTTTGGTTTCGTTCTCCTCGGTAAAACAAACCTAAAAAGGCTCTCCTTTTCCTGTGTGTAGATGTTTGTATGGTATCGTTTCATCTTAGCTATGTTGAAAATCTCTGCTTCTCCTTTGCATGAGGGACTAGAGACAGTGTTCCGCAATAAACTGGAGACCCAGGGCCAACAGGGAGCTCACATGAATCAGGTCCTAAGCACTCAGTAAACACTGAGATTGCAGCCCTGCAGTTGCTAAAACAACGAATGGCTTTAATTATTACTGGACAGTAATTCAAGGAAGTAACTGTGAAGAATAAGCAGATATTTTTTTTTGTTTACGTTTTTTTCTTACCTTTTAAATACCATCCCACTGTTTGTCATAGAATTCATTTTGTGATGAAAGGTGAGAAAAAATCCTAAGAATCAGTAGCCCCCCCCCCCCCCCCCCCATATCTACCCATGTTGAATAAGCACAAGGCCATCTGTTGGCGCTTAAGGGATAATCTATACCTGAGCTCTTCAAAAGGACATCTCTGTGTCAGTGGGAGGGGCTGGCTGGGCAAGGTGAGGGCATCATGTGCGTGACCTGTCAGTGGGCACATGCCAGGGCTGCTTCTAGTGCGCCAAAGTCTGCCATGCAGAGCTAGCATGCTGGGGTGGCTGGGATCTCTAGTAAACAGAGGCTGGCTTGACCTGAATGCCAACAGACCTGGGACTGTGAAGATGGCACACTTAGACTGGAGCCATCGACTCAAGGTAGGCAAGGGGCTTTCTGCGTCTGCCATTCTCAAATTAGTTCTGCACGGTGAGCTCCAGGACTGCACTCTCGAGCAGGGGACTGATCTCCCCATTCCAGCAAAGGACAGCAGTCCGAGTGGGCTGGAGCAGTACCTCTGGTTACATCGATTTGACATGTTCAGGATTTGTGAGCTGGCTATTCTACATCTCTGCTTGCACTGTTTACTCTCTTTTGCTAGGAAAAAAAATGTTGGCAGCTGTTGTGTGTGTGTACGTGTGGGGTAACACGTTTCCTGTCGGCATAAAATAAGATCATATGCTGATACACCTTCTTCTAATCAGAGGGCCATGTGACTGTGCTCAGTGCTCACTTTCGGTCCCTAGTTAGTATACAACAGCCCTGCTTTTACTTCATCAAATCAGCAGTCATTGAACTCTCTAACAACCCCATGACTTAAATATGCAGACTACTAAAACCTGGGTACGCCTTGGGTATATAAACAATACACTGCTCTGATTACAGTGCAGTATTTTTCCAGGATACATTAACTTTGATTAAAACAGTGACTCAAAATTGTCCAAATGCCTTGTACCAGACTGTTTTTATTTCAGATGAATTTTTGTGCTCTGGGGAAAATCGAGTTCCCCTTTAAATTTGCCGTGCCTGTCTTCTCTCTCCTGTCTGTGTTCTGGTAGTACATGCGACAGGGGTAACCCGGCTCAGGACTGACTGGTGTGTAACACTGGCTGATCCCAGGCGGTTGTATTTATCGTGAGCTTCCCTCAGTGTAAAGCTGTGAAAGACTGAAGACTGCTTTTCAGGAGTTTTTATCTTCTACACTGTATGCGTGAGGAAATTGCAGAGGAAGACCCTTGTAAGGGCTTTTGTGTTGTTGGTTTTCCATGTGGAAGGCAGTTTGTCAAGAGGTCATCGCCAATCCGCTGTGCTTTTTCTGACTCTCGCTGTGAGGGCTGCAGCCTCTCCTGTGCTCTGCGGTTCTGTTGCATTATTTGGCTAGTCAGAGTCCTTCAGGGAATCTGTTACACTATAACTAACCCCTGTCCGCCTGCTAATCTGCTTCAGATGACCCTGAGCCCCTTGGCAGGCCCAGGCCGTGTGGTTAATGTAGGCTAGGATGCGGAGGAGGGGTTCTGCTTCACGTCAACCACCGTTGACCATGTATTTTTATCGGCAACGCTTCACTCACGTTGGGGAATTACTGACAGACTCTCCTTTGGGGAGAAGAACTTCCCTGCTTCGTTTTAGTGTCTGTCCCTCCTCCTCTCGAGATTGTGGTGTAGGAATGTGATCGACACATGTCCCACCGTCTCCCTCTCTGTGTACTGTAGTCTTGAGCGGAGCCGCTGGTAGGTGAAAGCATTCAAGCATCTGGCTCCCCCTTGTGGCTGATATATGTTAGTGTAAATAACGTTTTTCACTTACGGACTGCAAATGTCAATGCATGTACAGTAGTACGCCCAACCGTGTGTGTTGTCATATGTAATTTAGAGTGAGAATTTCCAAGTCATAACATAAATTGAGGTTGCTTGTTAAATTAATTTTACACTAGTTCAATTATGGGCAGACATAGTCTTGTTGGGGAACATATGATAACCTTTGCAAAACAACATTGAAGTGGTTTAGGAAAGAACAGTACCAAATGGTCAACCTCGCGCTTTTGCATTTTTTTAAGCAAGTTTGGATTTATTTAAATAAGAGGTGCATACGGTACATGACAAACATTCAGTTTTGTCTCGAGTAGTATGTGTTCCAAGCATGCAGCCATAGTGGTAAAGTAAGGAAGGTGTGTGTGACATTCCAGCTCTAACGCCCTGCTGGTATCTGTCCCCTGTCAGCCGGCCCACTGGCCAAGCGCTGCCCTCAGCCCCACGGTCATGTTCAGCACACGCAAGACCTGGGACCTCGGCCACGCCCACACCCTGCAGGAGCTCTGGAAGAAAGACCTCTCATTGGACGGTGAGTGTCACGTGACGCAGGTAAAAACTAGCGTGGCAGCATTTTTCAGATTACTCTGTGATTTCCTACAGGTAGGAAAGGTGCTCTTTGAACTGAATGTGATACCTCAACAGCATGCCGAAGAGGTAAAGCCTATTTTTGCACTTTTTGTCTCCGAAGTATAAATTCCTTAATTGCCAAGACAATGTTTTTTTTAAAATCTTTTAAAGATTTACTTATATTCTCTAATGTGGGTTTATGGACAGTTTTGCTTCTGATGAAAAAGCTGATTGTTTCTGTGCAGAGCTGAAAGTGCTCTCAGGAGTTGCTCGGCACTGTAATCGGATTCAGTTAATCTCAAAGCACCATCAAGAGCTGTTGTTAGGTTCAGAATTAATTTCAGCACTCATCTGAAACTGCCTGTTTTTCTGGTTTTGAATGCTGTCTTGGACTTGTCTTGCAATTGTACATCTCCTACAGTAAAGACATTATTCTGTGTGACTGACACTAGGTGTCCGTTTTCATGGATGTTTTTGAATGAGTTCTTAAATCCCAGGGAGATAGCTCTTTCAACAGATTCACAGTAGAAATCTATTCGTCATTCCCAGGAATAAGTGAATTTAAGATGTTGCTTTCCCTGATTTTTCTGTAATTTTATTCTTTATTTATAGGCTAGGTAAACTGAGAGAATTAGCTTTCACGTGTCTTAAGCGATTATCTCCTGCATCTCTCCAGTCTTTCCTTCTCCATTTGCAAAAGCACTATTCTTTGGATTTCAATCGACCCAAAAAGAATTCCGGGGTTTTTTTTTTGCATAAAGATATTGGACATTTCGTGCCATGAAGTATTAAACCACTTAAAAAGGAGTGAGGCTGGTTCTAGAGAATCAGTACTAGAACCTCTCTGTTGCTGGCGCTGTAGATAAGGACAGGTTAAGCTAACAACCCCACTCTTAAATCTCACCTGCAGGTTTGTTCGGTTAACCATTAATACGAAGGAAGAGGATTAGAGAGCAAAGCTGTACTTTGGGCTGTTTTGCCTTGTCACTTCATACATGGGGGTCTTATGTTTCATCTTTGAGATGTTCCAAATTAATGTGAAGATTAAAAAAAATCCCTGCCATTTTAGAGTTGAATGCATTTGATTTGACAAAACGGAATCCTGTATTTTACCTGTTCTTCAATAACAGTGACCTTTTTAAAAATGCCTCAAAGCTGTGCCTGAATGACTGGGGAGCCCCCTTGTCTTTGCACCCACCTGCCTGAGCTTCTCTGTGCTGCGTTTGTCCCGCAGAAAGTGCTGTGGATTTCCTGATGAGTGACGGAGAGGAGGGCAGTGCCTTCATCCCTCTGCAGTCCTCTGTGTTCCCGTGTCAGAGCATGACCTCTGACCAGCCTGAGCCCAGTGCCCCCCACAACCAGCAGCTCCTCGTACAGGTCAGGCTGGCACCCTCCTGCAATACCACAGCCGCCGACTGCAAGGTCAGGGGTCAGGGGTCAGGGAACTCTGTGAAATCGCTCCGCGGCTAAGCAGTTGAGCAGGGGTGTCTAATCCTGCGCCTGCAGGGCCGGTGAGTCTGCAGCAGCACCTGAAGAACTGGAACCTGTTGTTAAAGTGATTGATGAAACCAATAAAGAGCTTCTTTAAGAGCTGAGCTGGAATGAAAGCCTGCAGAGAGCCAGGCCCTCTAGGACCAGGATTGGACACCCCTGAAACAGAGGGTGTGATAGTCCCATAGTGTGGTTCCGGTATATTTAAAAGCAGTATGCCTCAGTGCAGAAGTTCACTGGCCAATTAATAGTGCCCCCAGTGTAGAAGTACCACACTATTAATGTGGTCTCGCCAGGTTATGGCACCACACTGTAATCCTATTAGTAAGTCTCTGCCCCACATTCCTAAGCACAGTGGTCATCCACAGCTAATGCATTACCCATAAGCTCAGTGTCTGCTGACAGTATCCGCAACAGTGAAATTCCAACATGTTCAGACCTGACACTGGCTGCGAAGGGACTAGGACTTGTATATCTGCTGTGAGAAGCAGCAATTATCCATTTTGAATACTTGGAGGCAAAGCTTCAACACCCAGATCTCTAATTTACAGTTTGCGTAGGTAATTTCACGTTGCCTTAGTCAGCTAAGTTCAGTTTGTTCCCAGTGGCATGATTGCTAGGCTGGTCTACCAGGCAGCTTCAGTCTATAGTTCTTGCACAGCAGGCAGTGGCACTATGTCTTTTTTTATTTATACATGGATGCCACTGTTAAGGCATTAGCTCAGCCAATTAAAGCCTTTTCCCCCTTGACCCATATGCCTTACGAGCAGAGCAGGTGTGGGGTCATTTTGACAGCTGAGATCACACTAGAGTGAAAACTGGATTGTGCAGTAGAGTCACCTTGCTCTGGAAGACTTTGGCTTAGGACAAATTTTAGGCCAAATTCTCTGAAATTTTACCTACACTCTGCCCGCCCAGACATGAATCACACAGTCTAACGTGAATCATCAATCAGTTGCAAATTTTTTGCAAACTCCGTGACAGCTTAGCTGGAGTTTTTTCTAGAAAAATAGAATGCTGTACTTGCTTACACACCCAGAATACAATACAGTCATATTGTTATGGACATTAAAAATATTTTAGCTGAATGCTACTGTTCACGAGTAATGATTGGAAGATACATTAATGTCTTAATGGCATAGAAAACTGAAATGTACCATTTTTCTCTGGGTTTGTATCTTGTGTGCTTCGGACTTGAATTTCAGGTTCCTAGCAAAGGCTTCCCTTACAGGAGGTCTGTCCTCAGCCCAGACTGAGAAAAATGTTTTACAGTGCATCTGAAGTTTTTTAGGTGAACATTCCAGAATTAATTCATTCATTTGCACTGCTCTGTGAAAAGGTTGGGGTTCCTTTCTCCCTTTTTATTATTGTGCTGTTTCTCCATCCTTCCATTTCACTGTTTCTCATTTCCCTTCTGTCTCCACTGTCTTCAGGAAGTCACCTTTTCCTGTTCCTGGACATCTACAGCTTATGTAATTCGTCATGTTTCACATGTGATTTCTATATACACTACCTGTGAGGTTTTGTGGTAGAAATCCCTGTTGATGCCTGTAGCTACAAAGTGAAGGACTGTCACATTATAATAGTGGTGTTACTTACTTGTTACCCACAGTTTGCTTAGCTACCTGTACCCTGATCCTGTTCAGTCTTTTCATATATCCAGTTAGATTTAGGGTTGCGCTGTACGTGAATGGGGCTATGTTACACTCATAGCACAAAATAAAACTAGGAAAACCATACAGTAAAATAAAATAGAACATAAACATACCAGGACCACTGTTACTGAGCTGTGTGCATCAGCTGTCTTGTCCTTAATGGTGTCATTATTTGCACCTCACTGCTCTCTGCCTGGAATTCTCTTAGCTTTTAGCTCAGTGTTTCATTATGAGCTGTTACAAACCATGATGCATGTCGCTCTGTTGCGTCCTGAAGTTTCTGTGCTGGAGTTATGATGGTGTTATGTTGCTCCATTCAAGTAAGGCGTTGCCACTGTGTGATTTGGTGTGTTTTACTGCTCCGGTGAAAGAAAGTACTGTGTAGGTAGATGCTTAAAAAATCATTTTCTCGCATATGAAAAGCCGTAAACTGCATTTGTTGTTGTTAATAATAATAACATTTTGTTTTATATAGCGCCTTTAAAAGTATCTTCTTACAGTGCATTGAATTGGAAGTGGGAGGAAAAATTTACGAGGAGATCAAATTAAAAATCAAGGATTTAGAATGTTCTGGAGTTTCTGTGGCTTTTGCTCTGAAAATAATGTGGAGAAGAATTCATCTGTTTCCCCCAGCTGTTAGACTCCATTTCCTGTGTTCTTGTTAACATGAAATCTCCCGCTTAATTGATTCAGCACCAGAAATCAAATCTGCCGTGAAAGCTGCAGACTGACTGAAGGAATTAGTCCTAATTTGATATAGTTATTTCCCGCTGAAGCCCTGGAATGCGTGTTAAGAAATAGTCACCCATCTGAGAAGTTGTCTTGTAGCAGAGAGAAGAGCAGTGGTGGTGTGCGCGCTGCCTGGCGCCGCGTGACGGTGCCGCCCCTGTGCCCCCCCAGGCCCTGCAGGAGAAGGTGTGCGAGTTCCAGGCCCGGCTGCTCAGCGAGGAGGCCGGCCGCAAGCTGCAGCTCCAGCGGCTCAGGCAGAGCCACGAGCAGCACGTGCGCGAGAAGCTGGCCCTCATCCGCAGCCTGCAGGATGTGGTCCGCGAGCAGGAGGCCCAGCTGCGCAAGGGAGAGGCCGTGGGTAGGTGGAGGCGCCGGGCGCGGACCACCAGAGCCAGCGGGCTTCAACACGGGGGGCTCTGCAGTGAATTACCTGTATGTGTAATACAGCTACGGCAGAACGATGTTTGTGGGGCGAGCTGTACCTCTTATTTGTAAAAGAACAGCCCTCAGTTTCAACGCCCTCACTGTGGCATAAGGAATCCCTGAAAGAAACCAAATCTAGGACCTAAATCTTGGACATCCGTCAGTGGGATAAGGAGCTATTGTTCGCCTCTACTTAATTTTGCAATGTCATGTCCTGTGTGTAGAAAACGTCTGGCTGTGGTCCTGGACAGTCCCAGTCCCAGTCCAGTGAGTCTCACGGGTCACCTTTCCCAAAGGAACACCTGTAAATTACTGATGAGTTAATCGAGTGAACGATCAGTGAACAGCGAACGATCTATTTCTAAATCACACATCTGTAACACCTGGAACAATTCGACTGGGAACACCTGTGATCAGGTGATTTATTTTCAAATTAATAAAAGAAAGGAACTGGAGTTCCCTCAGTGAAAAGACTTGCTGATGTGATCAGCAGCTTAGAAGAGTCCCTCATGTTTAAGATCAGCTGCCTGGTGGTGCCCTGTGACCCTGGTTTGGGGATCAGAAAAGGGCGGTCGAATGGTGATCTTTGAAGCCTGCTGGACGGGGGAGACTACTGTCACGAGGGGAGGGGAGGCAGGGAGACAGCTGGCGTTGGTTCCCGGTGACGCCTGCACGCTCGTCCCTCTCCGTCCGCAGGGAGCCGGCGCTCCAGCCTGGGCAGCAGACCCGTGCCGTCGGTGCAGCGACTGGCGGAGTCCCTGAGCTCGGCGCAGGAGGAGAAGAGCCGGCTGCAGGAGGAGCTGCTCCTCGCTCAGGACAGGCTGCGCTGCCGGGACAGCGAGCAGCAGGCCACCATCAGCCGGCTGCGCGCACAGGTAGGGAGGAGCTCCAGTGGGAGGCCAGGGCAGCAGAGGAGAAGTCTGCATCAATATAAGCAGCCCCAAGCACTTCACATATAGGCCAGGGCAAACTGTAGCCTCCGCTGAAGGCCAGCTCCCAGCTGGGTGATGGGTGGCAGCCCCACTGCACAGAGGATCAAGAGGCGACGTGAGAAACTGGAATTCTGCTCAGGTTTAACATCCTGTCTTGCCAGTTACCTAAGAGTCAGGACCTCCGTTTAACTTGTCGTCTGAAGGGCAGCACATCGTATACTACAGTGTCCCAGGTCACTGTCTTAGGCCGCTTCTGATGCAGAAGGAGGAGTGCCAGCTGCAAAAGACATTTGGTTTTCCTTAGAGGCCTCCCATCCCTGTCCTGACCAGGCCCAGCCTTGATTAGCTACTTCGACTGGACTGAATCGGGCTTCACGCTGGTAATAACACCGCTGTCAATATGGGATTTTGATGACAGTTTCTCAGGTGCTTGAAATCTTGCAGATTTGTGAAATTGTCTTTAGATTAAATTCCATTTCTCGAATAAGAAATCATAGATTTAAAATAGCCCATTAAAAAGTTTCAAATAAGGACATGGAAGGGTAGCGTAAAAGAGCTAGAAGACTCCAGTTTTCTCAAGGTTAGAATTTCACATCTCTGTGTTACAGCAAAGTACAGTGAAGGCAACTTCACCCTAATAGTGGGGTGTGTGGGTTTGGCATGGCCTGGTGTGAACACTAAGAGGCTGAGTCCTGGGGAAGAGTGAGGAGCCTTCTTGAAAAGATGGGACAGCCTGTTTTTTTCCGAAAAGCTCAGTGAGAATGAAGAGGTGGAACACTGGTTCCTCCCTCTAAAGAAACAGTGCCTGCTGCCCCACCTGTGTTTCACTGGTCCATCCTCACCCTGCAGCCAAATGTACCGTCCTGCCCAACGTCTAGAGCGTGTTTTCCTCGTCTTCCCTGTCTGGGATAAGGGCTGGGGCCAGGCAAGAGCCCAGAGCAGTCCCCCCCACACACACGCCTCCCACCCCCAGGCAGTGAGCCAGGCGCAGGCTGACTGCTGTCTGTGATCGGTTGGCAGGTGGAGGATCTGAAGGAGAAGCTGCTGCTCCAGGCACAGGAAGTGAACAGGCTGCGATCCGAGCTGGTGAGTTGCTGTAAGCCAGCAGTTCAGAGAAGCTGCACAATTGATTGTGCGCTGTAGTGACTGGGGAGGACAAGGGGGTGAAATCCTGCTCATCACATGTCTGAATGTCTCTCCCATGTCTTCTTACTGCATTATCCACTGTAAAATATGTCAAACCCTATTTTAACAAGTGGCTTATGAAAGATTGCCGGTGTTTTAATACCCAGAAGTAAAACAGGTCTCTTTGGTACTATGGTTTAGGGCTTTTCTTAGATAAATGATAAGATATGCAAAATAAATTTGTGGAAAAATGCCTGACGTATTCCTGCTCACACCTGAAGAAGCCGCAACAGCAGAAGAGTTCTTTCATCTTTCCTTTTTTCTCTGTGGAATTTACCTTGACATGCTCATTCGTGGGACGGCAGGAGTGCAGTGGTCCTCATTGCTGCCTCACAGCTCTGGGGCCCTGGGTCTGAGTCCTGGGGTTTTATTTGAGTGGGGTTTGTATGTTCTCCCTGTGTTCACGTGGGCTTCCTCCCACAGTCCAAAGACATACTGGTAGGTTAATTGGCTTCTGGGGAAAATGGCCTTGATGTGAGCGGTTGTGTCTGTGTGTCCTGTCCAGGGTCTATCCCGCCTTGCGTCTGTTGCTTGCCAGGATAGGCTCCGGCTCCCCTCCAACCCTGAATCGAGCGGAAGGGTTAGAAAACGGATGGATGTTCCTACGCAGTCTGAATTCCTCTGATGCACCTCAGCTGTTAGATACAGTATTGTGTGCTTGTGTTGTTTCCCTTCAGGGAGCAACAGACCTGGAGAAGCAGCTGGAGATCCTGGTGTCGGAGAACGAGCGGCTCAAGCAGGAGCTGACGCAGGCAGAGGGCCAGGGCGCGTGCCCGGCTCGCGCCGACTGCCGGCACAGCCAGGTGAGCCGGACGCGGGTCTCTCTGGCCGCCGCGGGTGCACGTGTGTGTGTGGGGGGGGGGGGCGTGCCCAGCGTGTTCCTGAACTGGCCGTGTGCTGGGCTGCCCCTAGGACGCAGAGGCCCTGCGCTGCCGGCTGGTCCAGCGGGAAGCCGAGCTGCGGGAGGAGGCCGGCCGGGCGGCGGAGCTGGAGGGGCAGCTGGAGGAGGTGCGGCGCGAGGCGGGGGAGCTGGAGGGCCGCCTGGGCCAGAGGCTCAGGGACTGCCAGCAGGCCTTGGCCAGGCAGGCTGCCCAGGCGCCGCACGTCAAGGTCAGTGGGGAGGAGCTCTTGCGGGGGGCTGGGACATGAGTTTCTGAACACAGAAGGAATAGTGAAGCGTTTCATCAGTGCAAACACTTTCTAAATGATTAATGCCAAACAATTCACTGTTGCTTATTTTAGAAATTAAGTCATTTAAAAAGGGTCCTAAATTAAAGTTTCGGCGATTGAGAGAATTTGTCACAGTAACTTATTCATTGCTTGTTCACTCACAGAACATAACAGGTGTTACAAACAAGGGAAAGCCCTTCGGCCCACCTAGCCTGTTTGGCAGTTAGTAGATAAATGATCCGATGATCTCATCCGACTGTTTCCTGAAAGAAATAAGGGTATTGGCTTCAACGCGACTGGGTAGCTTGTTCTGCATTCCCACAGTGCTCCTGTTCTCAATTTTAAATGCACTGCCATCTAGCTTACGCTTACAGAGCAGTGTGTGCAGGAGTTTATTCCTGTAGTTGCAGATACCCACAAGTGCAGAACTATGCCGGTAGGCCCTGGCATACTGACGGCTCGTTTCACTCCCTCGCGTTCTGCAGTACGTCACCAGGACGGTGGAGGTGGAGTCGGCCCAGTCCAAACAGGCCCTGTCGGAGGCCCAGACCCGGAACAAGGTCCTGGAGGAGCAGCTGGCATCCCAGCGGCAGCATCTTCGAGAGCTGGAGGGGCAGCTGCACGACTCTCAGAGGACCTGCAGCCAGCTCCGTGCCCAGGTCTGCAGGCCCCGCCCATTCCCAAGCCCCGCCCCCTCTTTTTGCCCTTGCATTTCCATCCCTTCGCCTGTTGGTGGCGCTGCCTCTCAGGTTGGCTGGTCATTGATTTTGATTTGCATGTTGCAGGAAAGGACTGCAGATGTGATGGGGGAAAAACACGCTTTGACGTGCGGGGGGGGGGGGGGGAATTAAAGATTTGTGAAGCTCTCCTTGTTCCCAGAGCCTGTAGGCTGCGTGTCGTGCTGTAGCCCCTCAACACAGCCCTCTGACACCCCGAACCTGAGCCCTCTGTCCTCCTGTCAGCCTGAACTGCAGGAGCCTCTCCTCGTAACAGCTGTTTCCCCTTGATTTGCAGCTGAGCACGGACTGGAGCCGCCTCTCTGGCCTCCTCTCTAGTGCTGCTGGGAGAGGCAGTTGCGAGTTGGTCCGTAGGTTGTCGAAGGTTGGCCTTTTGTTTGAAACTTGGTGGGTCAGGGATCCCTCAGTAAAGGGCAGTGGTTACATTGGAAGCTGGTAGATTAATTTCCATCAGTCAGTGGGAAGTGTAAAGCGTCGGTTGTAAAATAGATTTATTATATTTTAAAACATTTTTATTGCTGTTGTCCTGATCACACTTCTTGAGGGATCATTCCAACATGTTCGTTGGTGACAGGGACAGCAGGCAAAGGCAAGCTGTCTCCGTCTCTCAGAGATGTCCCTGGCTCTTTTTTTCTTTTGAGTTCGAGATAACATCTGTAATGATTCTTTTGGACTTTCCCGTATTGTTGAGTTGTGTTTATCATAGCACCTTTCTTTAAAGAAACGAGGGAAATCTAGCTGCTCTTTTCCTGTCCGCCATGTAATGTCGAATAGGATTCACAGCGTGTCTGTGCTCTACCTTACATTGCACTTGTGGATCCTGTGTGGAATCCCAGCTGCACTTGTTTCTGCTGCTGTATATATGCTTTTGCTTCCCAGTGCTGTAATAGGCCCCTTCCATTCACTTTTACTGACTGTATACTGGATTTCACCTCCGTTTTGCTCCAAAATTAGGTTTTGGTGTTTTTTATTCGAAGAGGATTTCAAAATCCTTAAAAAAATCAAAACCCTGTTATTTACCATCGTATTGATTATGCAGTAGATTGGAAGAATGTTTTAGTTTGCCATGCTCGTGTTAGAATCGGCTGAGCTGTGATCTCCATGGTGCGCGCAGGAGGTGAACGAGTGTGCGCAGTGCTGGCAGAGCAGTGGGGACGCGGGGGCGTGCTTCTGACATCCTTTGCTTTGGCCTGTCTCTCAGATCCAGATGTACGAGGGGGAGATGGAGCGGGCGCAGGGCCAGCTGGAGGCCGAGATGCAGTCCCTGGAGGAGGAGAAGAACCGCGTGATCGAGGAAGCCTTCATCAGGGCAGAGAGCGAGATGAAGGCTGTGCACGAGAATCTGGCCGGTGAGATCACAGTCCTCAGCCCAGAGCAATGTTCAAGCTCACGTTTATTTGTCATTCCAGCCTTATACAAGTATACAGTGGAATGAAATATCGTTCCTCCTCGTCCACGGTGCAAATACAGGCAGGACAGACGGGACACTGACATAGACATTGTAGACAGGATACGCATAGTGCAAAGTGCAAATGACAAGGTAAATACATAATACAATCTACACAACACACTGGGGGGATTTAAACCCTGTTTCTGGAATTGGGGTGGGCGCAAGTAGATTCCAGGGTGTTGAAGAGCCTGAGAGCCTGTGGGAAGATGGCTGTTACCAGAGAAGTACTGGCTCGTAAGTCTATAGCCACTGGTAACAAGGAGAGATTTGTGAATCTTACCCTGTTTCCAGTGGTTATAGACTTACATAGATCAGTGTGTTCTCAGATGTAAGAGAAGTCAGTGTAACATAGATATAAACACAAACATTTAAAAAAATGACCCAGGGTGAGAAGTCAGGGTTGCAATAACATTGAAGAAGACATTCATGCTGGTAATTATATGCAGAACTGCATTTTTCTTCAGTTCTGCTTAAACGAATGCTTTGAATATCTTTGACATCTTCCATGATAATCACTCCTAAAAAAGTCTGTGAGATTAAATCTTCAGGGACTTGCTTTACTGGTACCTGGTGTTCTTTATTTTGATGTCATGTCTGCTGTCCCTGAGTGGATGTGCCTTATGTCTCCTGTGTAGGGAGTCTGTGGGACCCCTGCATGTCTGTTAGCTGCTCTGTGCACCTCTTACCCTGTCCCCTGTCCTCTGTGTTCAGGAGTCAGGATGAACCTGCTCACCCTGCAGCCAGCCCTGCGCACTCTCACCTGCGACTACAACTGCCTGAAGAAGCAGGTGCAGGATTTCCCCTTCATGTTGGAGACGGCGATCTCTGAGGCCAAGCAGGAGGTGAGGCTTGGCTGATCCTGGGAAAATCCCTCTTCTTCCGGCTGCTGGGAATTGGGACAAGAGTGACATGTCCCATAACAGCAAGACTGGGTGGCCTTGGTTCACCTGTTCCTGTCCTGCTGAAAATCCTACTGCCGTTTAATCATTTTAAGATTTCTTCGGGAAGTGGTAAGAAGCACACAACTGAAGGACAGCCGTGGTCCAGGTTGATTCAAGCCTCATGGACTGGACTGTAGCACTGGAAGGGTTTAAAAGTGGGACAGCTTGGGTTTTCTGACCATTGGAGAGCTGTAGTGGGAAATGTGCGGTCTAGCGTGCCACGTGGGTGGTGTTGCGCTTTGGCGTGAGAGAAAAGGATGGTATGTGGGCTATCTGGCTGTGCCAAGGGCTGCATGCCGCCCAGGCATCACCTGCTCTGCTTGTGCCCACAGATCTGCCAGGTGATCGGAGAGGTTAGCAGTGCCAACCAGGAGCTCCTGCGCAAGTACAAGAGGGAGATGACCTTGAGGAAGAAGTGCCACAATGAGCTGGTCAAACTAAAAGGTGGGAGTCCAATATCAACCTCTGAACATTAAAAGGAGGGTGTCCGTATTCAGTCTGTTTGCCATTTTTAAAAATATGCTGCTCTTGCATGCTACTCTGTAGATGATGACTACAAAGTTCCTATTTGTACAAGACAAAGGTTACTGATTCAGTTTTATTTAGTACTGGATAAATATTGCTTTGTAGCCCACTAAAGGACAGGATCATTCTAATTGCTGAAGCTGAATTGATCTCTGAAGCTTGTCTATGGACTGTGCACATGGGTTGTTGATATACAGTCCAGTAGTGATTTTTTTAGTAGAAGTAGTGAAACTTCCATTTTCATCATTCCTTGTCCTCATTTCTTTTTATTTTCTCTCCATAAGGAAACATCCGTGTTTTCTGCAGGGTGCGCCCAGTCTGCAAAGAGGAGCTAGACGCCACTGAAGCCAAGAATATTGTGACCTTTGACCCAGATGATGACGCTGTCCTACACTTATCGCACAAGGGGAAGCCAGTGATGTTTGAGCTGGACAAAGTCTTCCCCCCACAGGCCACACAGGAGGAGGTGAGCACGGACACAGACAGGCCGGACACTGCTACCTCTTTGTCAGCAGGAAGCAAAGACTAACGGAAAATCCCTTTTTTTGAATCGCCAGGTTTTCCACGAAGTGCAAGCACTGATCACGTCCTGTATCGATGGGTACAACGTGTGTATATTCGCCTATGGACAGACGGGATCGGGGAAGACCTACACTATGGAGGTACAGTCACATCTCCCTTGTTCTCTATTGGCTATGTTACACTGATTAGAATATAGATGTCTGCTTGTGGACTGTTTCATCCACATGAAAGTCAGTGTTCTTTGGAGTGGCTTCCATAAGGCACATGTCCTGAGATCTGCAAAGCCTGACCTGTTGAAAATCTCCTGCCCGACCCCATCAGAAAGAAGGTGCTTTGTTGAGACCAAGGCGATGGCAACATGCTCTCAAAGTGCTTTCTAATGTGATTTTCCTTCTCTCTTCTACATCAGGGGGTCCCAGACAATCCTGGCATCAACCAGCGTGCTCTCAGGCTGCTGTTCTCGGAGGTGGCAGAAAAAGCTCCTGACTGGGACTTCACCATCACCGTCAGCATGGTGGAGATCTACAACGAGACACTGCGGTGAGTTATCCCTCGCATCACGCCTCCCTTTTTCCTCCAGCGTTCAGGCACACGTACACCTTGACCATCGGCGCACAAGGTTGCGCACTGCCTTATTCAATTAAAAGAGATTCAGCTCATTCGTCCCTTTATTTGGCTTGACGCCTTTTCTGAGAGAGCACTGGAGTAGGCTGGGTAAAGGTCTTCAGTTTCCACTTACTGCTCCCCACCTCCCGTGACATGAACCTAACGTTTCAAATGAAAGGAAGAAAGCATGGACATCGCACACCTCATTCCCACGAGAATCCGGTCACAGTGTGAGCCTCGTCCGTTTGCTTTAGGAATCTGCTGGGCGACAACCCCAACGAGAAGCTGGATATTAAGATGTGTCCGGATGGCAGTGGGCAGCTCTATGTCCCTGGACTGACGGAGTTCACCGTGACGAGCGTGGAGGACATTAACAGGGTGAGTCTCAGTGAAACAGCCCCACGAACAGACTGCTTCAGCAAGGCGTGTGTAGACATGACTGGTTTTTGTCTCTGTAACATTTTTTTGGTGTTTTACAGCATGTTTTATTTTCCAGTGTAAAATACTAGAAGTATAAGAGACCATTGGTAAGAACGTTCCTTCTTGTTTGGTGGATTGTTTCATGCAGCTGGTGTAGCGTTACTGATCAACTGAGTCTCTTATATTTCTAGTATTAGTTTGAACTCATGTGAAGTGACTTGACTTAGTTTACCTCTTATGTAAATCATCCTGAGACATTTGCTGTACATATTCTGCAATTTGATTGCAGTATTTTAAATGAAATTCTGTCAATGAAGAGGTCAGAATGGGTTTTCACGCCCTTAGAAACTGCTGGTTCCACACCTGGGGACAGTAAGGTTTGCTGTGCTGATAGTGAGTTGGAGAAGCGCTGTTGGTCAGGAATGCAGGCCCTGGTGTTTTAAGTGTTGCTTGCCACCCACTCCAGGTGTTCGAGCTGGGCCACATGAACCGGGCGACGGCCTGCACCAACCTGAATGAGCACAGCTCCCGCTCCCACGCCCTGCTCATCATCAGCGTCACTGGGGTCAACTCCACCACCGGCCACCGTACTGCTGGTCAGTACCTGCTCCCGGCCCCGCCCCCTCTCTCTGCTCCCGGCCCCGCCCCCTCTCTCTGCTCCCGGCCCCGCCCCCTCTCTCTGCTCCCGGCCCCGCCCCCTCTCTGCCATTCCCCTTTCCCAGCTCCTGCCCTGCTTTGCAAAAATAAAATGCCGTAACAGGGTTGGATTCTTAGTTGAAGCAGAGGTGAAAATTTCTGTAATAGGTAAATGTTTTAATATTGTAATATAACCGATCTGACACCATCTTAAGGGCAGAAAATCTAAATAGTAATCCTCCTCTCTCCACACTAGTGTTAGAGAATACTTAGTAATGAATAATACTTAATCATTTTCTTGTGAATTTGTGAATAATTTGATGGTGGAGAATTAAGCCAAAGCTTAAAAGACCAGTATTTATTACACATCTTCCAGACATCTTATGGTGGTCATCTTCCAGAGATGCCAGACTTGTAAGCCATGGAGTCAGACGGTCTCCAGCATTACTGGTTGGGTGTCCAGACTTCATGGACTGGCCGTGTGCTCAAAAGCCATCTGCTTTAACAGACGTGTTCCCCCTCAGCAACCGGAGAGACTTTTCAAGATGCAGGGCCACACAAAATACCAGCCCGCACGATCAGTGGACACTCCGCTCACAGCGGTGTAAAATGCTACTGTAGGTGTTTCTGGTGGGTGATTAGAAAGGCCAGGTCACTTGCAAATTGGCACTGGATGAAAATTCTTCCGATCCTTCGGGCACAAATTAAAATTGCATCGAAGCAATCAGACTGCTGAGAACACCTGGGCACTTCCTTAAAGACGAGGCTCCGAAGCTCCGTGTGCCGTCCTGCTGCGTGCTGCCGAGGTGCTGACGCGCGCTGGTCTCCGCAGGGAAGCTGAACCTCGTTGACCTGGCCGGCTCAGAGCGCATCGCCAAGTCGGGCGCGGAGGGCAGCCGCCTGCGGGAGGCGCAGTGCATCAACAAGTCCCTGGCGGCGCTGGGCGATGTCATCCACGCCCTGCGCTCCCGACACGCCCACATCCCCTTCCGCAACTCCCGCCTCACCTACCTGCTGCAGGACTCGCTGAGCGGGGACAGCAAGACCCTCATGATGGTCCAGGTCAGCGTTCAGGGCAGCGCGGCGATGCGCGGTAGTGAACGTCGCGGTCTGCGCGGTTGGCGATGCGATGAGTCGCACATCTTGAAGGTCTCGGTGCCACACTGTACAAGTTGTTCATAAGGGCAGTAGTCAAACCATCGTTCCCTGGTTTCAGCTGTGTAATGTGTGTAGGTGTGTAGGTATAATATAGTCCGTTTTGGGAATTATCCCTCAGTGTGTGGTTCATTCTGCAACAGCTTTTTGAAATAACACTGTCGTCTGGATAGGCGCTAGTGCTGGAGTTGTGATTGGTTTCTCCTGGGATTTGTGGGGCGGAGTCCCATGTTGTTCCCTAGTCGCTTAACGCAGTCCTCTCTCCTGCCCTCCCTCACAGGTTTCTCCCCTCGACACCAACGTGAGCGAGTCGCTGTGCTCGCTGAAGTTCGGCCAGCGAGTGCGGACAGTGGAGCTGGCCAGCGCCGCGAGGAAGCAGGCGGAGAACTCCTCTGCCTCCTCCTCGCCCACGCACGACAGTGTGGAGGTAAGGCCACTCCCTGCTCTCTGCCTCCCCACCCGGTCTTTCCAGTGCCCTTGGGAAACAAGTGGAGGAACTCCAGGATTAAAACTGGGCAGTGTGCCTGTTCATCAAAGCAGGCCGACTCCCACGCCGGATTATTTCCTTTGATCTCTGTGCTGCAGGCCTGACATACCTTGTGCCTTTTAGCATGTTAGATAACTGTAGAGCTTTTAGGAAATAAGATCTTCGTATAGCAATGATGAAGGATCCAAAGACACTCCCTTGTTTTTGAATCCTGTTTTGAAATTCCAGCCACTGAAAGCTTTTTGTATTGTTATAGCCTGACGCAAACTCGCAAACTCGCATTTACTAAGGTCAGGGTGTAGAGAAATGAGTTGCAGTTCGGTGAAGGATTGAAAGAGATTTATTAATAATGAAGATGCCTCCTGGAGATCAGACTGATAAGAGTAATCCTCTACCTATCTGATCTGCTTGCCATTGTTCACAAACATCCTTTTATACTTTAAAACACCTCCTCTATGTACCTAACATGATATTGGAGAAGCACATATGTTAGGATCAATATATTTAGGGTTGATCTTTGATTCTTCCTATAGACCTCCATATATGCAAGACAACAGCGTGCTTGTTCAGCTTATCTGTCAGTTTCTTTTGTTGCAACAACTAGTGCTTGTACAGTGTGTCCTTCACACAAGAAAGTCTTGCACACAGGAAAATCTTACACACAGAAGTCCTATAAAGGGCGAGGTGGGTGTCTCTGTGAGCACTGATCAGCCAGGGCATGCTTGTGTTTGCAGCTGGACTCTCCTCCTGTAACGCCGGTGCCCATACCCAGTGCCCGGGCGAGCAGCCTGACCACCACACCGATGCCAATGGCCAGGCCGTCAGGGAGCACCAGGAGGAAGCTGCAGCAGCCGATTCCAGGTTTGTCACTGCTTGCTCACTTCCTCGCTGGAGTACCGCTGTAGTGTAGCCCTGTGTGATGCTGAGCAAAGCTCAGTGCAAGTGAAAAGTCTGGGGTTGTGCATCGTCTTCTACAGATGTGCACTGTTGATACTAAGAGATTGGTGGTCCTTCCTTTTCTGTGTTGGAACTGAATGGGGCTTTTATAACTATTGCTTGTGCCTAAATGTCTTATAATCTCTGTCTTTAGTCTAAATTCTAAATTCTGTCTTTAGTCTAAAACAGTCTAAATTCACGAATGTTTTTGTTCCCCTTTTTTCTTGCTTTTTCTCTGTGCAAGATTCATTTCCAAGAACTTAATTTCCCCCAAGATCTTCTACACTATTTGCAGCCTCTTTCTCTGGCTTGGCCTGCTTTCACATCTCTTGTTTATTGACTAGGAATAACTGAGCTATAAGTTGTCCTTTAAAATTTAAATGTTTTTTTTGTAGAGTCTTTTTTCTCCTCTGTATTACCATATGATTACTGTTCCTGAACTTGTGGTTTGCTTGCAGCATCGAGTAACATTTAAAAAAGTGCAGTTACAAGGTCTCAAGGGGAAGGTATGTGGGATTTTCTCGATTCCCAGCTTTGCATGGATACCTCATTGCATGGTGCCTGTAGTCCTAGAAGCATTAACATGGCTTCAGCCAGGGGATGCTTACTTTTAATACTTTTGTTTTGGTTCATGCAGCACATGGCTCCATTGCAGTGTTAAGGTTGTGCAGAGCTCTCAGAATCTATTACGCGGATGAATTGTTCCAAGAGACTTAATCTTTTTTTTCCATTCGTTCGTAGGGAAAATGAAACTCACCGCCTAACTCTGGGCAGCCCTGTGGAAACCCAGACCCCTCAGTCACCTGTCCAGCCAGAGTGGGAGTCGGATGGTTCCAGTGAGATCAAAGATACTGGACTACTGGGGGTCCTCCAGTCTCCTGGATTTAGAGTTGGTGATCTGTGACTTATTGAAACTGAAACTCCTAGAGAGAAACTCACCCTTTTGAATAAGCATCGGGAAACCTGTGTTCTTCTGCATTTTGAACTCTTTTGAGCGGGTGCTGCGCATTTTATTTTGTTTTGGAGAACCACAGAGGATACCACTTGCCCTCAAATGCTGCTATTCCTCATTCTTCCTGTGATAAACTGAAAGGAAGGCGATTTCTCCAAGGAACTTCTCCATTCTCTGAAAACGTTGAAGACCCTCTTAAACAGCATGAAGACAGGGGACCAAAATGCTTAAGTCTTCCAATCCCAGAATCACTCCAGTCCAGCTTTGTTGGAATCAGAGCTAGCCTTTCCCTCTTCCTGTCTTAGTTTACCCCATTAGGAAACCTTGTTTTCTACTTTTTATAAGAATCAAGACCGGCAGATGGAGGTACTACACTCACAGTATTTCTAAGCAAAATGCACTTTATTCAGTCTGGTAAGATGACATACCTGCATATTGTTCTTTTTATACTTTTTGTTTAAAATTGTTCTTGCTTTTCTGTTTTTTTATATGAGTTCTCATTCATCAGTCCAAGTTTGTACACTGAATAAAGCACCTTGAGGTTGTTAGAACAGCTGGATTTTTAATCATTTTAGATGTAAATGTGCTGGAAGAAGATTGTATATCATATGCATATTGCTCTGTACAATTATTACAGTCTTTACATTTCCAGAGAATCGTTTATTAGGATATTAAGTATGAACACCTTGTGGGAGTAATGGATTGTGGCACTTAGAAAATACGGGAGCATGTCTTTCCTTTACTGCTCTTAAGTGCTTTTCTTCTCAAAAGCAGTTAAACTCAGGATGTAGAAACAGAAATATTTAAAGAAATTGCAAATAAGAATTTTGACATTTAGAAATTAATAGCAAATTTGCTTCAAATTACAAAAAGGAAAATGAACCTCTGTATTCCCACTTAAGCCTGAAATCTATATATAAATTGAACAATTTCAAAGTATCAAAATCCTCAATTTACCTGGAATGTAAACAAGTGCAATATGCAAATACTTATTAGTGTATAAATGGTACAGCTGTAGGTTGCTTTTTTGTGCATAATGATGTTTTAATCAAAATTAAAAAGCCATATTTTTGAAAACCATCCTTTTTCCTCCTTTTTTCAGACTTGTTTTCTGTGTGCAGGTTCAGCAAACAAAATCACTTCTGTAGCAACGTGGCCTGAGCTAGCAACGAATCAGTTTAAACGTAAATGCGCAGTTTTTCATCAAAGCTTAAAAGCAGAATCCACTAATTTCATGTTTACTGAACATAGGCATGCCTGCGCTAGCTCATCAATGAGTTCAGTGTGTTCACGTGCAGTAGGTATATTAAGTGACGTTAATTTGTCATGACCGCTTTAATTACAGTGTTTAATGGGACTCAAAGAACAAATGTAAACTTGTTCATTTTGTGTTATGTATATGAAGTTTTGTTCTGTTTTCATTTGAGTTTCATATTAAAACTTGTAAAATGCTTTTGTACATTTTTTTAAAATAACCTGGGACTGAAATTATTTTTTCCAATCGACAGATTTTTTTTTGATTTTTCTAAAAGCTGTTCAATAAATTACAAATTAATCTTTGTTTGTTGTAGATGTGTTTTTTTACAGACTTCTTTAAGACTGGCAAGTCATGAATGACTAGAGAAGGAAATAAAATCTAAAATGTCAGTTTAATAAAGTTTCCTTTCGTACATTTAATGTTATTAGGCGTCTGTGCCAATTGAAAAACGGAACATTTTAGTATTGAAAAGGGAAATCGAATAAAATCAAAATAAAGATCCTTGCACTAAAATGGCATTTTAAAGTTCTAAGCAACTTACCAACGATTACATTCAATGTGTACATCATCTACTTACACAGACATTTAAATAGGTAAATTAAAGCTTTTTCATGGTGTCTTCTACATGAAATAATGGATTTCACACTGTAGCCATTTATATATATATATTACGGCGCTCTCGGGTTCAGGTGGGTATGCGCCCCCGAGAGCTCTACACTATATAGCGCTGCTGTATGTGTAAATCCCACGCCATTTACTTGTACGTAAACCAACTCCGTAACGTACCCCCCGAAACGGCACAAACGATGAAGCCCACCGCACTCGTTAGTGCTGCGTTTGTATCGGTTTGTGCTGTTGAAAGTAACTTCCAAGCTGTTCTCAGGCCCGAGCTATAGCGCCTTCTTTGTCAGGTAATTACTGTACGTGACCATGCAGGCGGCTTTGACCGCTAGTAACCCGTTTGGAAAGTTCAAGCACTCCGCTACTGGATGCGAGGGTAAGGATGTCTGTATTTTTGTTTCTGTTTGCCGGGGTGGGGGTGCTGATGATTTTGCCTTTAATACCAGTATTGTCTGTGCGTTTATGTGAACAGGAAAACTAAGTTTGTCTCCAGTATCATACCGTAATCACAAGAGTTGCGGGTTTAGCCTTAAAAAGCGAACATTAGCAAACAATTGCATGTTCTTGAAAAAGGCTTCAACTAGCACGTCTTAATACATCGCAGCTGTGTCAATATTTTTTAAATCTGAATAAGTAATCAGTTTCACATTGTGTCCGTTTTAAATATACAAATCGAGGGACGTTTAACGATTCGACTCGTCTTTTTTAAACCACATATTTAAGATTGCTAGCATTACCAAATTTTAATATTACAAGATCGCTGTTTTACTATTTATGCAAAGCAAATTCGGAACCGTGAAAAAGAACCGGGGAAATAGTTTTTTTAAGTGGCACTATGTACAATACTAAGTTGCCCTTGGTAATTTATAATACATCTGCAACATTGGAAACTCTTACACACGCAGACCTCGGAAATATTTAAAATATTTTCATTTTTACATTAAATTGAACATATATCTAAGTTTAAAAAACATCATTATCCTTGTCTTTGTATTGAAGTATTGATGAAGTCACCTCATTGAAACTTTAATTGAACATTTACGATTTGTTTTCAGTTCAATTTAATTCAAAATACTTTATTTATCCCATGGATTCAGATCATGAACAGTAAAAGGTTAGCATAATATTGAATTTTGAAGACTTTTTAAATTAATCAAAATTAATTTGCATCTCTCTCTCTTAGAGAGATAATATATGTTATTATGAAGCTCTTAAATACCTGTCGCACACTGCTTCCACTAGTTCATTACCAGACATCTGATATTCATAGCCAACATGTTTACCACCAGCACTCTTTGCACTTGACTACAGTTACTTTATTTTAAAGTATATTAAATGATGGCTTCTCTAATAGTAATAATAAGGAGCGACATGATGCTCCACTGGTTATCTAAGCGAAGACGTGTTCACATTGTATTTATATGTATTGCTTTTCATTTTTAAATCTTTAAACTGAAGGAACCTTGTCAAACGCTCATGGAAATACTATATATGATATCGTGACACCTACTGGTATAAAGTAACCAAAGGGATACTCTGCCAAGACACCGGGTATAAAACATTTAGATGCGTTTAATCGTTTATGTAGTTTTTATAAAGTTGTCTTGTATAAGTATATATATGCATATGTATAAGTTGTTTAAAAAAACAAAAACATCAACATTTTAAACTGTCGGACTTCATGTCTGACACGTGATATACAGGCTCCCCAACTCTACTGCAAATGTTTATACTTTATTTTTCACTGTCATTCGAAAAGATAAAAAAGGCATGTCCAGTCGCACAAAACGCTAGAAAAGCGCTTTACAAAGGCGTCTTAGAACCTTTATTGCACGAAAAGCGAGAAAACAGGGGGAACCGCCTCGTCTCGGGACTGTGACTTGGCTTTAGACTGAATAAGAGATGCTCATGCCCGGTGTTTTCCGTGGCCGGCCTGGTGGCTCCGCGGGCTGAACCATCGGACACGTCTAAAGTTTAGAAAAGCAGATCGACTCCCGCTGAGTGCCGTGAGTTACAGACGAGCCCCGAGCCTCCCCGTCAGTCTGAGATCCAAGCCCCGGGTTCGGCTCTTGCGCTGGCGGGGTGAGTTTGTGGAGGTGGCTGTTCTCTACCACGCCGGCCGTTTTGGGGGGCTCCATTTTCGGGGCCCTTCAAAACAGGGGAAAATGGGGGGTTTAAGTCCTTTGTAAATGAATAGTTCTGAATTCTAAAAAGCAGCCCCTTATACCACTGAGACACCTGCAGGACAGGTGGGGCACTAGCAGTGCAAGAGAGGTGCAGTCCTAACTAGGGGCGACAGGGGTCTCTCAGCAGCACCTTTCTCTTGATTCAATCAACCGGCCGCAAGCTAAACCATACCGGCAGACAGCCTCTCAGGGGAATGCCACTGTTGAAAATCCTTAGCGGTTGTATACTTTATGTATGATTCGGTGAGTTAAAGTTTCTATTTATCTTCAGTAACATCCGTGTTGAACCCTTGTAGCGGAATCCACAGCTGTCATTCAGGAGCCGAGCCCGCCTCCAGAGTGACCTTCCTCAGCGGACACGCCCCGTCCACCTGTTCCACAGGTGCGCCCGGCAAGATGGCGGCGGGGCGAGGTTCTGCGGCGTTAGGTGCGTGTGCGTTTTATTTCTAATTTTCTTGTTTTAAGAGCATAAAAATCAAATCTCACTTTCAGAAAAGCTAGGCAAAAATGTGTTGTTGTTTTTGCTTTTGTTATTGCATTTGTTTCGGTTTAATTTGTGTTTTAGGACGCCGAAATTTGTGATCTCTTTGAGCGTGCTCTCGAAGTCTTAATTAGTATGTTTTTGTTAAGATATGGTATCTCTAGGTCTGTTTCCTTTATCGATAAAAGGTTGTAGTGTACCTTCAAACATTTGCTTTATAAAGTCAGCAGCTGTGTAATCCCCTTTTGGGATTCGGGCTATAATAACGCTTTCCGCTCCAAAATGATAAAATATTGTAAAAATATATTATAAACTAATTCGTTTGTTGTTTTTTACTTCTCCAGGTGACAAAAAGATTTCAAGAACGGGCCTCCAGTTATAAAAAAGAATTTTTCCAAGGTAACGTTGTTCCTACCTTCCGTTGTACTATTAATATCTGTGTAACTCGACAGGGAAACGTGTATTTTCCAACATTTTAACACCAAAACATGTTTATACTAACTATGTAACTTATTTTCGTTTCGTTGTGCTTTTGTTGAACAGAAATAGAAACTCTAAGGCGCTGGTTCTTTTATTCACATGGTGACTCCAAAATAATAAAATACTGTAAAATATATTATAAACTTATTCGTTTGTTGTTTTTTACTTCTCCAGGTGACAAAAAGATTTCAAGAACGGGCCTCCAGTTATAAAAAAGAATTTTTCCAAGGTAAGTTATATTACTACCTTCCGTTGTACTATTTATATGTGTGTAACTCCACAGGGAAACGAGTATTTTCCAACATTTTAACACCAGAACGATTTATACTAACTATATAACTTATTTTCGATTCGTTGTGTTTTTGTTGAACAGAAATAAAAAAAACTCTAAGGCGCTGGTTCTTTTATTCACATGGTGACTCCAAAATTGTAAAATATATTATAAACTAATTCGTTTGTTGTTGTTTTTTACTTCTCCAGGTGACAAAGATTTCAAGAACGGGCCTCCAGTTATGAAAAAGTTTTTCCAAGGTAAGTTATATTCCTACCTTCCGTTGTACTATTAATACCCGTGTAACTCGACAGGGAAACGTGTATTTTCCAACATTTTAACACCAGAACGATTTATACTAACTATATATATATTAATACATACTATATATTTAGTTTCGTTGTGCTTTTGTTGAACAGAAACTCGAAGGCGCTGGTTCTTTTATTCGCCTGTTGAATCCATTGGGTAAAGAGATAACACGAACACATTTTAACGATGGTTTTCAGTGCGGGGAGTTAAATGTAATATGATACAGGCTGTAAGTAGTACTTGATCTTAAATTTACAAGTAGCATTGAATTCCTACGTGGCTGAACCTATTTTCGAAATTCTGGGGTAGTGGGATTGGGATTTACAGTATGTGAGATTTCTCCTGAAGTTACCTGTTGGTTTATTGAATTTGAATTTGAGCGTGTTTTTATATTTCTTTATTCAGGCAGCTTATTTAAAAACGTTAATAGACTTTAGAACGTCAAGTTAATCGATTCAGCAAATCCGATATCTTGTTAATTTGATCCTTTTTCTTTTGCCTTCAGTTCTGCGGCTCCTGATCCTCAGCGCTCCGGCGATCTCCTCTCCAGCAACTCGTCGTGCTTTGACAAGTGTGCTTCTCCTTCAAGTTCATTTTTGAAACCAGCGGCTTGATCTGTAATGTTTTCGACTCAATGATGTATCTTGACCTTAATGTAGTGAAGTTCTTGACCAGCTTGTTTCTTGTTGACTGCTGCTACTGTATGTGCTGTGCATTCTGCAATAAAAGCTCTTGATTTTTTCATGCATTGTCTTCTATTTTTTCAAATCCTGCGAAGGGTTGTTTTGCACTTTGCGCCACGAGCCGCAAGGGGGCACCCTATCGCATTTTGACTTGAAAACTGCGGGGGCTACCCCCTTTTTAAGTGTCTCCAAATTTTCCCGCCTTTTTAGATAGTCTCTGGGGGGTTAGGGTCCCTAGCAGCGAGCGCAGGTACAGCCCCGGGGGGAGGAGAACTGAGGATAGCTCTAGCCAAGCCCCCTCACTCCCAGTGGGAGAGGAAGGCGGGCTGGTGATGGCCTGGGTCCCGAGATAGACGAGTCACCCGGGGCGGACTCAGCCCATCAGTCACAGCTTGTAACTAAGTCCACCCCAGGTGACCTGCCTCTCTGCAGGGACCAAAGCCATCACCAACCTGCCTTCCTCTCCTGCTGGGAGTGAGGGGGCTTGGCTAGAGCTGTGGTCAATCAGCCAGCCCCCGCCCACCCCCTCTCCTAAAAGGGGGTGGGCGAGGCTTGGTTTGATTGATGGGAGGACACCACACCCTGAAAGAGACCCGATATATACTAAGTTTTTTGGCGGGAAAATCTGGACCCACTTAACAAGGGGGTAACCTCTGCAGTTTTCAAGTCAAAATGCGATAGGGCGTCCCCTTGCGGTCGGGACTTCAAGGATAAAACAGCCCATCGCATGGTTAAGAAACTGCAAAATCTCTCCGCCAAAAAACTCACCAAACATCAAGGTTTTTCAGGACCAAGAGAATACAGAACTCTGCACAAAAAAACGAAAGAACAAAATCAAACTTCAACAATTTATTGAGCGAAAATTGCATACAAAACAAAGCATTCCAGTAAGGACAGATGCACAGACTTTGAAGTGAAAATTAACATGCATTTAAATTACAAAGTGTCAAAGCTCGGCTATATTAATGCTAAATGCTTTTACAAGTCAACAGAGTACGAAAAGACTACATGGAAAAACACAGAAACATACAGCACGTTACTGGTTCTCCAAGGCATCTGTCGGGGCAGCGACCAGAATGAAGACTGGAACTTCGTTGGATTTCCTGCAAAAGAACAGAAATCTGTATTAGCTGTGCTTTCTGTTACAACCAGGTTCTCGAAATTATCCCAGCTACTTACAATAAATCGAACCTCTGTATTGACTGACACGTTCAGAAGATGAAACAGTTGAATACCGAAGGCACAACACAATCAATACAGCTACAGTGTATCGATTAGATAGAAACTACCACAATCTGATGTGCCTTTTTACGATTTTTTTGCTTCGTATATTCTTTTTTTGAAACAACTTAGTTAACACATGAATAATGTATCCAAATCTTTATAGGCTCCCTTGTTTTAACATTTAACAAAATGGTTTCTTGTGAATCTGTATTATGCGCATCAAAAAGGTAAAAAGTGATCGCAGTTTTAGCAGAAAATGATTTCTATAAACCGCAGGGTTACAGTGCTGTCGGGTCAAAAGTACCCTCGCCGTGAAGAAATCTAGTATCTCCTGGTTTGAGACTACTTGTGACAAGGTGCATCACGTTTTCCAACATCAATTTTCGGGAGGTGCAGTATATACTGTACTTCAGTTTGATACGTGTGGTGTAAACGAATAAAAAGGTTTATACTTACACAGATAATTCCCGCAGCTGAGCCGAGCATGTCCTGCCCGAAGACACCAAGCTGGAAACACAAGAACAGACGCATTTAGAGGAGCATTTAAAGACAATTTAAAACAAGTTTTTTTCGTTTTCACCAGGGCAAGATAGTGCAGAATTAAACTAAATACGTGTAAACAAATTAATAAAACGTTTATACTTACGTTTATACTCCCATTATTTAACGCGAGCCATGTCCTGCCCGAATACACTAAACTGAAGACACAAAACAGCAGAATTTAGAATTTAAACTAAAAAGTATTACATTTTACCACGAATATAAGAACATATCACCCAACATACTCTAGAAAATAATGAAAAAGCTCTACAATTCTATGTAGGCAACTTTCGGTTTGGATAAATGCCCACGTTTGATTTTGTGAACCAAGTTAACGAAATGTTTGATAAAGAAAGATTAAGATATACAGAAAGCGACGTTTTCATTCTGGCAAAACAGCAGTGTCTTTACTCCTACAACAGAGCTTTTCTCCATGTAAAAGGAATAGACGCGCTTTCTGTGTAACACAAGTGGCTTGTTAAAACTAACAAAAGCATTTTCTAGGAAAAGAAAAGACATGAAAACTGCTATATAGCTCCCAACGAAAAGACGTGTTTTACCTCTTTCTCCTGCGAGATTTAGACTTCATAATTACATGAGTAAAATTTTATCTACGTTAAAATAAACGAAAATGAAAAAATAAGAATAAAAACCGTGGAACAAACTCGCTCAGCGTCCTTCTCTCCCGCAGAACCTGGTGGACAGGTGCGCAGGGCGTGGCCTGCGAAAGATGTCACTCGAGTGGGCGTGGCTACAGGCTGACGGTACAGCTTTCCTTTGTCTTGGCTCCTCCTCCTCGAGCATGCGTTCAGAACCCCCATGAGTTACAAGTTTCAAAATCGCTTTTTTCCCATGTCCACCTGAGTAATCACAGTTAGGCTATTTAATATTTATTAGTATCTGAGAGCCACAGGAATGTGAATGAAAGAATTTTAAAAAATGTAGGCGAGCTGTGGGGTCTAAGGATCTTTGCAGGACACTTTCTGTTCTATAACCTGATTTAACTTAACGCTGCACCAGGAAGTCAGTTTTAATCTTTAAGTGTTTATCACACATAATTTACCATTTTTGTACTTTTTAGCTACTCATGCAACTGATATGTTCATTTAAGAAGTTACAAGAACATGAGAAAGTTCAAATGAGAGGAGAGTGTTCAATCCATGCAGCCCTTTTGGCTACTGGTATCAGTTTGATTCGATCACCTCATGAGACATGATTGCTAGAAAGAGGACAGGCTGTTGGTTTCAACAAAATGGCTGGATTGCCTGTGCCACTCTCCCACAACTCTTTGCATAAAGGAACTTTTGAATACACTTCCCCATGACATCCACTCACGTTTCCCTTGGTCCATGTCAAAGTAGTTCACACTGTATTACTGTAACTTAATTTTGGTTACTACTTTACTCATTAGTTTTTCAACACTATTGCACTGTACTAAAGTACATATTATATTCAAATAAATTCTAATTTCTCAGTCTCAGTGCAACCCAATTCTAAACTTTAATTCTTCCCCTAAGCATTATATATGGATAAAAGATGAGGAAAACTGGAGTTCACAAGAGAGGAGGTGGAAGAATAGTTATAAGAACCCACAGCGACCCCAGACAACTTGGTTACACTCGTTAAACCAGACGAACCCTCCCTTCCTTTTGAAGAGTCTGAACCTACCTGGCAGGAGATTAACAATTTCCTACAGAGGTCAAGAGCAGGATCAGCACAGCATATACACCAATGGTGTCCTGTAAAAGTATCATGAATACTGTGAGAGGCTCAGGCAGAGACTCTGGCAGCTGTTGAAAGCAGCAGGGAGGAAGAACTAGCTCAAAGAAAGCTGGCTGATTGCACAGAGGCGTCTGACGCCACTATGGGCACCAACAGACATATCTAACACTCCAGACACACCCCCACACTCTCCTCTCCTGCTGATAATCACAGCCCCCTCATCTGAGCAACCAGACGCCTACACCAAGATGTCTGGGCCCCCAGCTCATGGACTCTCAGGCCACAGTCTACAATCCTCCTACGCCTCTGTCCTCTCTCATCTCCTCTGAGCTCATGCCTGAGGTTTCTCACATCGCCGAGCCCTTCACTCGTGGTTTCCCGAGCTCAGTGAGCTTCACATTCAGCAATCAGTATTATTTTCTAAACAAAGAAACTATTAGTAAAGCATGTTTTTATAATAGGTCTGTGGCACTGACTTCCTCCTTTGCGATAGATCAACCGAGAACACAATTCCAATCATAGCAGGCACTGACAAGAGTTGTGACAAAGTAAGAGAAATAATATCGGGTGGTGAACTGATTTAAGAGTTAAAAATTACAAGTCTATATGTGTAATGGAATATATATAAACCAGAATCAAATCACTATCCTTTCATCTTAAACTATTTCTTAAATAACCTGAGGGATGCTAAAAGGTTTAGAAAGAACACACCTTTAAAATATATTTAAGCAACGTCATAGTGTCCCTGTGACCTACATGATAGTTTTTTTTAGGAACCTTGCATATTGGCTCAAGCCCAGACTGTGGTGTTTCTCTGAGCCAAGATGGCTTCTGAGCAGGCAGGGATCTGGAAGCAGGTGAGCATTATTGAGGTGGACACACCAGGGCATTCCACATGAGGATTGTAGGGCTTTCGGGATTGGTTCCCATGCAATTAACCAAGCCCCCGTATTTAACGAAGAGGCTTATAAAAGTGAACCCTTGGTGGAAAACATTTAGATTGTGTTTTGAGTTGGAGAAGAACAGGAGAATTGTTTCTTGTGAGTTGTATTGTCAGTGTGCCTGTAGCTCTGGGTATTGAGATCTGTTTGAGAAGAGCAAGATGTCAATGGTTTGGAAAACTCAACCAGAACACCATTACTGAAGTCAGCTCATCATCTGTGGGACTTGAGAAGCTGTACTGTGACTTGGAGATGCAGTAGGAAGTGCTACACGTACAAGATAATGTGTGCTTGCCAGCTCCTGGGTGAGTCGATATAGAGAAAATGGCCTTTGCAGATCTCTTAATTAGTAATACTGACTGGAGATGTTGCATGCAAAAATAAGCACATGTTGTCCACATTGCTTTCTCTATTTCAAGGACTTGCTTTAGATGAGGGTTAGCTGGCTGCTCTCATGTACAGACTCTGAAGGCTGTGCAATCTTAGTCACGAGACCATGAAACTGAGGCTTCATGGGTGTGGGCATTACCTTGCGTTGATCTGTCCAGCATGTGTTGGCAGCACGCTGTGGCAAAGACTAGATTTCCACAAGAACACCATTCCAAGGGACTAGTTTTGTAGGCTCTTGAGGAAAGCTGTATATTAGGAAGAACCTAGTTGTGTTCCCATCTTGGGGATACAGAAACCCAGCTTGCTGCTGCACAGTCAGTGAGGAGCGATCCCTCCACTGAAATCCCAGGTAGGGCACTGCTATGGTTACTTCACTGCTGAAACGGGCAGAAATTGAAGGTCCTTTTGGGTAAAATGACTGGGTTATTGGACTAATGCTTTTGTGCTGAAGTGAGTTTCCTAGCAGCAGCAGTATCTCCACTGGACAAGTGTGGGATGGTGTGGTTATTTTCCCAATGATGGCTCGTGATCTGGGTAAGGTTGAGGAGCTTGTTCCCTCAAAGCTTGTAAATCCAGGGTAGGGGTGTTGTTGGTATTGAACTGCTATTCTAAGACAATGTACAATGACCACATGTCGGGACTTGTTTGTGTAACACCTCTCCTTTTCTCTTGAAAACTGTGCTACAAAGAGCCCTGTTGATCACATGGGAAGGAGGGAGACTGGCAACTGAAGCTCTAGAATGGGACATCCTCCACACTGCATCTGTAATATGGTTTGTATGGTGATCCCTGAGCTTGAGAACTGTATCATGTCTGCAATAAAGTTGAGATGTCCTGAAGTCTCATTGTAAATGGCCATTAGCTTGTCTGCTGGTCCCACTAACAGGAGGGATTTACCTTGAATGGTCTCTTTTGTTGCAATTTTTTTTTTTTTTTTTACATCCGCTAGATGGTTAATCAAGGTCCTTAAATTATCATCTTCTAGTTAAGCATAGAACCTGCTGGGTTCAGGCTCTCCAAAAGGGGTGATTAGAGCTCTTGGCTTAATCTAGAGCATACACAGGTTTTCCTGAAGTGCAGTGAGGAGTACATCTACTCTAGTGGTCTTTTACCATTCTTCCTTGAACATGGGCTGTTGAATGAAAGTTACCATTCTTCTTTGGATAACTACCCCACTTATGTCATTGTGGGGGCAGGCATCCATGCACTTGATAATTGAACATCCATACAGAATGCAGGGGCTTTCACAAAGCTTGCATGAGTGTCACCTATACAACCATTTCCTGGAGACACTTGAGCTGGGAGACCGAAGCTGCACCTTAACATTGCAGGACCTAATAGCCTCCTCTTTGTGGTTTGAGGGGTTGTAGCCATTTCACTACTGCATAAAAAATGTCAGACTAAGTCCTTTTCTATAGATGGTACTTTACATGTCAGCTGGCATTATATTTGTCAGGGAAATACAGCACAAATGGGAGACATTAACCATACTGTAACAATAGACCCTTTGCTACCTAGAGAAGTAAGAAATTAAATGAATATGAAACAATGTCTAGGTTGTTAGTCTAGACTAGATTTTAGTGCCCCTATTCTTACTTTCTATAGACCTAGCATAAACAATCAGGTGGATGATATGAACACCTTACAGAAGGTAAGATGGAAGAGCACCACATCCAGGTCTCTTGCACCCCACACCACTTGCAGTAATGGTATGGACTTCTAGGTTTCATACCAGTTCTGAGTAGTCAGACTTGCTTAATATAGATTAGTTGTTTTTTTTATTTGTTTCCTTGCTGAAGTGGTGAGGAATTTTTCTTGTGGGGGCTCAGAAACCAGAAACACGGTCTGTCAGCCGGGGGGAGGGGGGATTGTTCCTTTATTTGCTATTGGCCAGTTGCTCATATACCGAGGAGCTGTTCCTATTGGTCAACAAGAGGAAACGTCAATTCCTATTGGCTCCACACAAGGAGCTGAGCATCCAATTATATTGTTTTCTAAGTAGCCGGTGCCAGCGCTGGATGATGATCTTCATAGACTGGTCTATGAAGGAAATGTATGTTTCTGAAAGTATAGAACGGATAGGATTACAAAGACAAACTTTATTTAAATTAAAAGCAACCTTCCGTCCTTCCCCTGAATCATTTTTACATCTTCATACAGTAAATGCTCTTAGCATTATAATGACCGCAAACAAGTTAGAGTAGAGCTCTCATAGGTGTCTTGTTTGAAAACAGAATCCACCATCCTTGTGAACAGGTATAATATATATTAGTTTCTCGTATGGTGTTTATTCCGACCATACGTTGTTTTGTGCAAACTTGGCCGTTTCGGTTTAAGTGCCGAGGTGCGCCCGTCATCGTATACACATCTAGGCATAATTTTAATAGTGTGGGATTTAAATCAGTTACTATGCTCATTTTAATCCCTAACTATAGATCACGTCATTGCAATGAAAACTACGTAAAAGGCCGTCATCTACAACATATGAAATGTTTAAAAGGAATAGAATTTTAATTTATAGCCTTGTGTCGTTGACAAAAATAGTCAGTTATTGTCTACACTTGAATCATGACGGTTTTAAAAAAAACTAGATCTATGTTCAATTATTTTATGTAAAAAGTTTAAAATATTTCCGATATTTCCTTTCATGTGTGAGAGACTACCAAGGTCAATTTAGTACATAGTGCCCCTTAAACAATTTCCTAGTGGAATCTTTAAACGTCTCTAGATTTGATATTTAAAACGGACAGAATGTGAAACTTATTACTTCTTCAGATTAAAACAAAATGTTGACACAGATACAAAGTATAAGATGTGCCAATTAAAGCCTCTTTCAAGAAGGTGCAAATGTTCGCTTTTTAAGGCTAAACCCGCAACTCGTGCGATGACGGCATGATATTAGAAACAATTTTCCTGTTCACAGAAATAGACAGAAATTACTGGTATGAAAGACAAAATCGACCGTCCCCCGGCAAACAGTGAAACAAAACTGCAGACATTCATACTCTTGCATCCAGTGACAGAGAGCTTGAATTTTCCATAGGAGGTTACTAGCGGTCAAAACCGCCTGCATGGTCACGTGACCCCCCCCAAAGGCCCTATATCTCAGGAACGAAAGCACTAACAAAAGCAGTGGGTGTCATCGTTTGTGCTTGAGCTGTTTGTGGCTGGGATAACAGCAATCTTGCCGTTTCACATATACATTTCAATCATCCTAAACCTGTGATCTAAAGAGAAGAAACTATTCAAAAGGATAACAGAGTAACTGATCATTTTGTGCATGTGCTGGAAATATTTTGCACTATATACATACAAAACATTTAAATATACATTTATTACTATAATAAACCTATAACTTTAACCAAAATTTATCTAAAGTTAATAGTGATGGCAGTAACTATAAACCAAGTGCTAATATTCTGCTTGAGAATTCTGCTAATATTATGCTTTAGTTTGCAGATGGAAATTGGGTTACTTTATATTGTTCTTGTTGGAGTTAAAACTGAAACCACTTTTCATCCGATTGCTCCAGTTCACCTGTGAGGTTTCACCACAGCGTGACACAAAAGCTTAAATGTAAAATCATAGCTACTAGGAGAGGGTTCTCCCAATAATGATCCGAGAGAGGCCAAGGTTTTAACAAATGTCTACAGGGCCTGGAACTGAATAATCAATAAAACTGAATATTAACTAATTTAGAGATCATTAGGGAACATGTCATAATACTGTATCCTTCAGCCTCTAATTACTGGTCTTCTCTTAAGCATATTCCTTGCTTAATTCACCAGTTTCTTAGCAAATGATCCTAATCATGAAACAACAAGCAATCTAAGGTAACCTAAAAGAACTGGTCCTGGAGATCCCCAGTCAAATGTTTGGAACTACAGTAGGTACTATAAACTAGAAGAAATGCAGCATATTGTATTTTCATATGATGACAATTTGTATACAACATGTCAGCAGAGTCTGTATACTTTGCAAAATAGTTTTATTTTTTATGCTCCTGCCCATGACAAATCCAAGCTGGACTATGTCCTCAGCATCTCAGAAAATGTAAAAATAATGAAAACATTAAAACGTGATCAGAACAAAAGAATAGAAAAACCTGCCACATTTCAAACCCATCTTCGTGTGGCCCATGGTCACAGGGTACTGAAACACAACTGTCAACACCTGGAGCCATCAGACGATCCTGCAGCATTGTGGGTATTCAGCGGAGCACAGTCCCTGCCCTCAGTGCATCACAACTCCTCCATCAGCTTTCTCTGCTGTGTCCAACATCCAAGCTCAGTGATAAGTGCTTTGCTTTTGCCATTTTAAATCATGGCAGAGAGCAACAGTTTAACAAGGAGGAAAGGGTCTGGGAGAGAAGTACTTTCAGTCCAAAGGAGTCATGAGTAGCTGCAGCTCCTTGAAGGCACTTCCATGCCGTCCCACCTGGCCAGCTTTATTCTTCACAACGTTACTCAGGTTCTTCAGCTGCTTGTAACATGCCTTACACTTCTGATGTCTGCGAGGGAGGGTATCAGACAGTTCAGAGGAAGAGAGGTTAAAAATGCATGCAGCAACAATGTACGCCACATCAATAACATTTCTTATCTTAACATTAAAGATGTTTTTTTGATATATGCAATCCATTTATTCATTTTCTAATCACTTCTTCCATTTCAAAGTCATGCCAAAGAGAGCTATTGAAGAGACAGTAAAACTGTCCTTTTATTTTCCAAAAGACAGGAGTTCTCACCTTTCTTCCCTTGTAATATCAACCCCAACAGAAGGGGGTGCAGTCAGAGTGTCAGAAATCAGGGGCCAAAAACGTTTCAGGATGAGTCTTAATGAGGTGCAGCCTGTTTGGACATAGCTGAGAAGCACAAGGAGAGTAACATTTTATTCTTCAGGGCAGAACATTGTGGGAGCAGGTCTTCAAATTTTACTTTAAAATGGATAACAGGATTCAGTACCAAACGTCCTGATCATCTGATATTATAATCAGTAGCATTACTTTAACAAGCAAAATATATTTAAGGCAAACAATTTCCAAAAAATGAATTTTGATAATATTGAATTAATCCAGTATTATCCATTTTAATTAAATAAAAATGATTCTGTTAATATTAAAAGTGGATATAAATGAAATGGAGCTGGAAGTTTCAGTAAGGAACTTGCCTTGATCTCTCTGGATTGTCTACTCACCTCTCATACTTGCTTTGCAGCAGCTCCTCAATCTGGGGGAGGATAGATGTGCAGAGGTCCAGTTTCCAAAGCGATCTTGAGGAACAGAGAAATTATATTTGTCTCCAGCGTTTATCATAGAAGTATGAGTTTTATTGACTTTTGGGTTTTAACTGCACTTCCTAGTTTCAATGCGTTTCTAGCTAAAGAACATCTTGCATCCCCAATCAATAAGTTAAGCAAAAGCTGTGATCTGTAGCCTAAACACAAATTCTATAAATGTTAATTAAAGGCAGTTTATTGGAAAGCATTCAATGTGCAGCATGATTTGAATATCATTTCCTTGCTTTTAACCTTAATATTTCTCATAATATCATAGTGCAAAAGGTACATTTGCTTTCATTCCCTAGTATATTAAAAGGCTGGGGAAGTGAAAGCAGCAATGTTATAACTCAAATACAATGTGGAAAAATGTAAGAATCTGCTTCATGAAAAAGAAGCCTAGCCTACATGTAATGAGATGCTATCCTGAAGATCTGAATACATCAATTTAGAAAGCACTGAAGCACCACTCACGGTTTAAGGTTGATAATGTTTAGGATGTCGACCACAATAGAAAGATCATTTATGGAAATCGCAGAGTCCAGGGAAGTCTGAAACAGGAAGGCAGCAGATAAAGTTTAAATCAAGCAGGTAGTTGTCTACCTGAAAAGTCTGAATTTTGTTACTCAAGCAATGTCACAAAGTCACAAATAAAATCAAACTTTTTTTCATATAATAAAAAACGTACAATTGAATAGTCTTCACAGGCTCTACACACTTGCCTTCATATCCCCACAGCTCCACACAGCTCTGACTGTATCCAAGTTCTTAAGGCGACTAGACAGCATCACACGCATGGTGTCATGACCTTTTCTTATCTGAGTCAAGGCATCATCATCGTTCAAGGCTGGTTGCTTGTTACTTTTTGCTGGCTAAGGAGACAAAATCAACATTCATTAAGGAAAAAAAAAATGTATACACCTCACCTCCAACAAACCACACACGCATTATAGGACCGGTAGGAAAACAGACGTGTCCAGCTGTAGCTTTGGCTCCAATGCCAAGAAAGAAGCGCTTGGCAGACGTACTGGGAGGAAGTCAGCCACATTCAGCCCAATGGGTTCATTCCGTGAGGCGAGTATGACAGCAGGCTCAGCAGGCTTCATCCCCGCCACTGGCCGGTTGGCTGGGTTAATCGCAGGCAATGGGCGACTGGTAGGGGGCGCTATGGCCGGATCCACCCGACTGATAGGGGTAGATGTTGTTATGGCTGGTATTTTAAGAATCTCAGGCTGTAATGAAAGGAACGATGAATAATTACATCACATAAAATCATATACCATCCATGCCCTGTTTCAGGAGCCTGAACAGCTTTTATTCTTGGTGTTCTCATGTTCCACTGGTTGTGCTTTTACTATATATCTGATATATCTGCAGAATCCCAGGATTTATCTCTCAGTTAGCTTATAACATTTAAAAATGGAAAAAGGTTTATATATTGGAACACAAATCCAGAATATTAAATAAAATATACTGTTTTTATTAGCTGCTGTATTTTTTCTATAATTAGAATTTGTGGTTCAACACCTACTGCATGTTTGTCTGGAATGGGAGTTATCTCAATTGCAGAGTTTGGCTTCACTGGAAACGTCTCTATAAAGAAGAGAAACAGGCAATGCCAAAAAATATATTGAAATCAAAGAACTTCAATTAAGATGAACTTATATTTCCTCTATTAACAGTGTACTAGTTATATGCTACCCTTTTACATTCAAGAGGAACACCATAAAAGGCTACCCATCAAAGATTAAAAAAAATGTCCCCGTTTAAGCAAGATAAGGATTGGAGAGAATACCCTAAATGAAAACATCTAAACCTGTAAAATGTCTGCTTAGGTACTTCCACACATCTTAGCTTAAAAAAGATTTTTTAAAAGTGGAAATAAGTTGAAAGTGGAGCATTTCCCACCACTTGCTCTCATAATGCCAGTGCTCTGTGAGGAAATACATTTCTCACATATTTCAGGTTTAATAATAACAATATGCACTCATACTCAAGAATAATTTATCCCGTGAAACCCACCATCTTCCAGGGGTGCAGGGAAGGGCTCACTCTTCTTAGGGGGGGTGCGAGCTGTGAAGTGAACAAGAGAGTCACATATGTCCACTGTTGCACAGACGGAGAAAAATAAGGTCAACAACATTAAATACTGTGAAAATTCATGTTGACCCAAACATGGCGTCCCGATGTTCTCTGCAAAAGGTCAAAGCACATGAAATACTGAAAAATGAAATTTTGCCGGAAGACACTGAGCAAACTGGGGACAATAACAGAAAAGCTGTGAATAAAGTAGAAATAAGAAGCAGCAGCAAAGGGAGATGCAGGTTTTGGGTGCGTGGCTGCGTACATATTGCACTCTTTGGCTGGAAGATCTCCTTGTAATCCTCCGCATTGCGGATCTCGGCGGTGGACTCCTTCTCGTCGCGCTCCTCCTCGCTGCTGGGGCTGCGCCTCTCCCCTTCGGGGCTGCGGCGCTCACTTTCCGAGTTCTGCTTCACCCTGAGCAGGGACACAGTCGGGCACCATCATACATTTCAGGCTTGAAGGAACACGCGTACGGTTGACAGGCAGCACTGACGATGATGCAGAATACACTGTCTGATATCAGGGGAAAAACACCTGAAGACTAGGCCCTTTGAATACTGCGAGATTTTAATATGCATCAGTTTCAAAGCATATAGGAGATATATACTGTATGTAAAGATACAAACAACAATTGTAGTTCATTTCAGAAAAATAAAACGTGATGAATCGCAGGTAATTTAGTATGCAGAATACTGGCTTAAAACCGCTGAGTACGGGATGGGGTTGATAGAGCGGTACTAATGCCATCTTCACTGGCATAGCAGAGGCCGCTGTAGGAGTAGGGATAGTTACCTCTGTTTGCTACAGGTTGTGAGTGGACGCTCATAATTGCGCCGAATTGTAGCACCCTTAGCAGGGGGCTCACTGAGCGGCTTGTCGTCCTGAACCAGACTTTGAATCACAGAACCTGACTTCTTCACTCGGTTCAGGTCCACAACATGGGAGGAGACGACAGACTGACTGATGGACACTCCGATCTCAGGGCAGAGGGACAGAGCCAGAAATTACTGGACAGCATAAGATTTTATGCAGGGACATTTTATATCTGACATTAAATCATACATGTGAAGGATTAAAAATTCACAAATCCATCTAACATTTTAGGAGCATTTTGCTATAATCATTTAATTTATTAACTATGCAATTATTTTTTTACATCTATCAAAAAAGAATCAGGACAGCATTTGTGACTGTTAAATCTATTAAATACATAATTTAAGCTCTTGACAGTATTAACCAGGATACAACTTAACGAACAGCACAAAAGTACTTCTACAAAAAAAAAAAACAGTAGCTTTGTTGTGAAAGCAATATCCATCACTACCTTTAAAATAGATCCGCCAATACATGTGAACGCACCTCACTGCATGTCAGCACTATGAGAAGCCCAAGAACTCAGCAGTCTGAATACATACCAGCTGGTTGTTGCAGAGGGCCAGGTCTGCCACCTTACCCCAGCTCACAGGCACCACATCAAAACAGCGGTCTGGCTCCCATCCATACACCCTGAGGCAGTCCTGGGAGCCACTGTACAGGCAGCATCCATCAGGGTTAAAGGCTATACATCTGGAGGTTGACCGGAAGAAAGGTCAAGTCAGAGAGAGCTCTGCAGAAGGCATTATTAAGGCAGAAATATTAAATATTTTACACAGTGCAACACAAGCTTCTGAAAGCAGACCAAAGCTGATCCGGGATAAAAATGCACCAAAGATTCGGTTTTACAGGATTGCTAAAACTATCCTGCAGGGCCACATAGTAAGGAAAGGAAACCCACCTGACGGGGCCCGTCTCTCCTTCAGTGGAGCCAATCATCTTAAACTTTTCCAGATCCCAGAGCTTTATTGTCCTAAATGAAAGGAGAAATGCATGATCTGTTTTTGAAATTGAATTTGAACAGTGTAATAGATTTTAAATGTTGTGATGCTTTCTGTGCTTCACTATGTGAAAATCCCAAAGCATTACATATATTATACCAACCTAATAACCACATTCTCTCTTCCTATTTGTCTGTTAGGAGAGTAATTTCTTGAAGGCCAGACACGCGGTTATATACTTTGTTAATATCTCTAAACAAACAGTGTTCATAAACTTCAGAAACTGTCAGTTTCCCACATTCTCCACAAGCAATGGTTACAAAAGGGGTTGCACCAAGTAAAAGAGATGAAGAAATCCAGCGTTCCTTCCACAACTGTACCTGTCTGAGCTGCCCGACGCCAGCAGGTACTCATTAGGATGAAACTTGACAATATTGACAGGGCCTGTGTGAGCTGTGAATTCAGTAATCATCTTTCCAGCTGTCAGATCCCATAGCTGAAAAAAGGATAAAAGGTCTCAAAATGACTCCTGCAGAAGTAACAAACTGTCACTTGATTATAGTATAAAATGTGAACAGAGGTGCCTCCTTCTAGTGTAAATCCATTAGCAAACATTCAGCATTTAGACCCATAACTCTATCTCTGGGGACATTAAAAAGGCCATGATCATAAGGGGATCATTGATTAATAATACAAATAGTCCATTTTAAAAAGGCTAAAAGTGCATATATTGCTACAAACCATTTACTGTACACTTGTATTCTGAACTTTTGCTTGGTTTGTTTTATTTAAAGGCTTTTAGATGGATAACCTAGTCAAATGCACATGCACAAATAAAAATGCTAAAGAAAGATAATGCACAAACATTGTGAATTACACAAAACTGATAAACTCAGGTGCAAGCCTACTCTGGAGCTCTTACTTTTACTGTGCTGTCATCACTTGCTGAAGACAGCCATTTCCCATCTGGACTGAAGGCCAGACACCTGACAGCCTGGGTGTGTCCCTGAGGAAAGAAGAGCACGGTCAGCTGAACATGCACACCAAACCAGGGAACACCTTCACAACAGAACCCATGGTGCACCCAGGATGGGTCTTTTATCATCAACAGGAAACCAGAATCATGAAGGGCAAACATTACAAATACAAAATAACAAAAAAGCACTTCTCATTTACTGAAAACAATGTGCTGTGCACACCCCCTGAAATGGAAGTTTAACACTACTTTATAAGCCCAGAAAAAAAAACAAATAGAAAAATATTTTGCATTGCAAAACGTAACACTAAACGATGACCATGAATGCTAACAAGAACTAAAAGAAAAAGAAAAGCTTCTTTCCTCCAAGACAGGAAATTAAAAGGTTTCATCCACTAATCCAGGGAACCAAGAAACCACACCCTCTAAATTAAAATTTCCATCATTGTGCCCAACATGAGATTAAAGAAGAGAAGAGAATAATCCACCATGATAATCAAGCATCTACGCCTGATTATCTCAAAATAACACTTCATTTGTAATAAAGTATAGTATATAAAATCCTAATTTATTAAGTGCAGCCTACGTGGCTGTGAGGTATTATAACACAGTAGGGTAATAATACTGCAGAGAACCATCACAAGCAGCTATATTCACTTATAACCAAATCCACCTCTTTAATGTTGCATGGTGGGGGTAGGCGAGAGCCTCATTCATTAACTAGATTCATCTCACAATCCTAGTCTGTTGCAATGCCAGTTTGAAAGTGTTTAACAACCTTCAGCTCAGTTTCATCCCACTCTGCCTTTCTTCCATCCCAGACCCTGTCAGCTGGACTCAATTGTAAATAAGCAAATTCACAGATGTGGAGACCCTACCGTATTGCAACCAGACAATAATAATTGCACACTTTTTGCTTTTACCAATTTTTACCGCATAAACGTGTTTTTTCTTACCTTATACCTAAACACGCATCCTTTTCTTCTGATATCCCACAGCTATAAAACGAAAAATAACATTTAAACTCAAGTAAAAAAAATAATATGTACAGGGTTTAGACTGCTCTACCTGCTCCAAAATAGAACATATTCGGTATGCATACATGCAACAATTTGCTTTCTCTGAGGTGAGGGTGCTATACAAGGCATATCTCAAGGACAAGTATATGCTTTCGCAGAGTTAAGGGCCACCACGCACCTTGATATTTGTGTCCATTGAACCCGAAGCCACATAATCCCCAAATGGGTGGAAATCAAGGCTGCAGACATTTGCTTTGTGCCCAGATAGGTTCCGCAAAACTAAAGCAAAAAAGATATTTAGAGCATCATCTTCATACACTACATACAGCATTTCAAACAGAAGGCGCCGACAATTCAGACGTCACAATCAGTTTTTTTGTGTACTATCATAAAATCTTTAGTTTTTTTAAACACAAAGAAGCTGAATAGCACTGTATTAAATCTTTCAGGATCTTTAAACAAGACCTAAAAATGTAAACATTTTATTATTTTTCATTTTTGATCTTTTTAAAAAACTTAATGCAACAAACTTTTTATTAACATGGCCCTATAATAAGTATTAGTACTTTGTTCTGCAATATGAACTGCTTTCTTGTAACAAACTAGGGTTTGTTACAATTTGTTACACATTTTTACTTTGGCTATTGACTTAACAAGCCAATTATCCCTGCTTTTAGTTCAAGAATTTCATAACCACAAACAATCCCTTTATGTGCTATAGTCCTTTCCACAACAGTTTGCCACAAAGCGCTTTACAGCACTTAACAACACAGAAACAGCAACCATGTGCGTTCCAGGAATGTGAGAAATGAAACCTCTGGGGGTTAAGGACTTATCACTGAAAGAGCAATTCAAACTGGCTAGTATGTCTTCAGAAGTAAACCTCAGTAGACTTACTTTTGGCTGCTTCGAGGTCCCATACCCGCAAAGACCCTGACTGTGACCCAGCCACGACCTGCTCCTCAGAGCTATTGAACTGAATGCTTTCCACTGGGTTATTGTGGCCCATCAAACTCTGCAAAAGAAGAACAATGACTGCATTCCACAATTCCAGTGTCCTCAACAGAGGACAAGTTTTATAGATAACATTGGAAGGTACAGAGAGGGACAATTCTCTCAGTTCCAGTCTGAGCAATCAACTAAACCTATTATTTCACATACATATCATGTGATGTGATATAAGATGTTTCTTAAGGTCAAAAATTCATGGAGTAAAACAGCTGTATTACCAATGGCATAACTCAGATGTATTACAATTTTATCAGGACATTTTATGAAGCTGCAATGAAAGCTAAAGTTAAAAAGAAACGGATCAAAACAGATTTAACATAGTCATCTCTAGCAATATTCCATCTATCTGTGTCTCTCTGAGGCAACACAGAATGGAAAGGCATTTTTTGAGAGAGCAATAGGCCTAGGAAAAAGACTTCAGAGCAGAGCAGTTTGCACAGAGCAGGCTGGTTACCATGATGCAGTTGGGCTTGTTGACAGCCCAGATGTTGACTCGACAGTCCTCCCCTCCGGTGGCCAGCAGCCGGCCAGACGTCTGCCCCAGAACCAGAGATGAGACATTGCTGGCGTGAGCAACAATCTCCTCTAGGAAAAGCAACATGTTGCACATTTAATCTACTTACTGTGTCCCAACAAATCTGCTCGATTTGGGAGCATGCATTGCTACTACAGAAGTCCTGCTCTGCAACTCACAATAAGATTCACATAAAATAATGCCGAAAGTCATCATCTCACTCTGGTTGCACTCCTTCAACAACACTTGTTGACTTTCTGGTAAGATACAGACATCAAGTCTAAATGAATACAGTAGTAAATTGCACATGTGATTAAGCAACGCTAATGAAACATAATATTATTAATCCAATGAGCAGCCTTTCAGTAAGCACAAATTATCCAAAAAATCCCCATGGAAAATGTAATCACTCACGCAGTTTCCAAGAAGTCTTAGTTGTGTTGGCTGCGGCCATGTCTGATGAGCATTTGTGTGCTTGGAGTAATCTTGGGGGAAAAGCAAAGTATCAGTTAACAGCAATGGCAATCACAAGTCATATTAACAAAATGGTAAATTGTTAGTATTTATAAGAGATTAGTGGACGGAAACCGATGTGGCATAGCCAAGTAGCATGCACATATTGCACAATACACATTAATTTGGGGATTTAATAACCATTGACTATTTTTAACTGTAAAAATAAAAATCGTCGTAAGGTTATCTCGACCGTCTGTTAAGTTTTAAATGAGACATAACTCCAATATAAAGTGAAGGTGCTGAATTACTAAGCGAGGTTGCCTAGGTAACACTCGTCTTTTATTGTGACGAAGAATACTGTACTAATATTTGAAAAGCTTCTTTGCCAGCTGATATCAGCAGTGATAACAAGAGAATATTCTACACATTCGTAACGCAAAAGTGGAAAATGTAATTATAAGCGCGATGTACATGTTCAAACAAAGGATCAGTGGAAAACATTGAAAGACAGGTTTCAGAAATGCGGAAACTATTTCTTGGGCTGTAGAGAGATAGATGATGCCACTATATTTCCAAAACAAGTGCAGCAGAACAACCAAGAAGTCCAGTCGTTATTGATGGTATGGTTTTCTTTCACGACCTTTGCAGAAATTATAACCTACGGCAAAGGAAAAGTGCACCAGGTGCTGTTGTTTCCTGATAGTAAGAAGTTAAGAGTCTTCGTAGCGGCACCAAAGTACCTGTCCTGTTTAACCGCAAGTTCATATATCCTATTTTATTTTCCACAACCTTAAGTGGATTCAATTGTAACCAACTCAACCCACTACAGAATGGAGTAATACTAGAAAGTCCCCGCAACATGTAACAACGACTAACTTCAGTAAACAACGAACACAGCAAGAAAATAATACCGTACCGTTTCATCATCGATATAATAGGACACGAGAACTAGAGACCTACCGGTCCTTTATCTGTGTTCATCCAAACTTCCTGCAGCTCACACGTTCAGTCGTTGGACGCATCATTTAAAAAAAAAAGCACCGAATAGTTTTAACAAAAGCCAGCCATTATTCCTGACTAGTTTATAACATGTCCTGCTTGTCATCCACTCGCCTTTACTGCCCACCCACCCCTCTCCAACGCAGATTCCTATTGGCCGATTCGTAACTACCAACCTAGCAACACAGCGGCATAGCTGCCTCCTCTGTCCACGTCTAGAAATAAGATAGTAGCCTTTCCTCAGCTTAAACGATTCACAGAAGCACCTATTTTATTAAATAGCCTTTTCAAGAGTCCATAAATACCCTTTTAACTGATGTTTTTCAAAGTATCTATTCTCCGATCCACACCCCAACCCACAGTCGCAGTAAAGTAAGTACCTTAGCAACAGGGTCAGCCAATCGGAAAGGGTGATATTCAGGGCAGACGGGTCACGCAGCTTCCTGTTCGTGGCGCGTGCGCGTGAGGCAAAGCGCTCAGTTCAATTTTCCCAAGTTTTACTCCATTCAGAGCTCTTTTATAATCATACCTGCTGTACTCAATGTTGAAATGTTTGCAAATATATAATAGGAAACTAGCAGACATGGTAACGTTGTACTTTCTTTTTAAGTTGCCATATGCTTGGAAACCTAAGGCTACGCTACGTTTCTGAGTGACATTTTCTAAATGCTGAAAGCAACAGACCTCTTGCAGTGCAACGTTTTCTATGAAAGGTACAGAAAAAAACAACCCTCTCCTAAAGATCTAACATTTCCGGCATTAAATTCATAGCACAAATTGAACATGTTTTTTTGGTACTATTTTTAGTACTAGTATAAACTAGTGCCTATTTTCAGCATAAGTGTTGTTACCCAATTTAAATCACACAAAAACTTTCAGCACAACAAAAACACAGACTGCAATCCAATATTGTAGAATTGCAGGATACGATCAATTCAGTCTAATGACAGCACGAACCGAGCAGATAATTGTCTTTTTATTGAAACAGCTTTTTTTTTCTATTTACATTAAGACATTACACTTTATCACGCCGTGCCGAGACGGCTCCGCGAATCATGCTTTTCCCCGTGTTCTGCAATCTGCAGAAAAAGGTACAGACCTCGCATATGTATTTTGCAAGCTGAGAACAATAGCGCTATAAAATATGACCCAATACTGATTCCTGACAGATGAATGCAATAGGCAAGCATTTCTTTAAGGAAATATGGGATGGAGGCAATGATTCATTAAAAAAAGTAAAATTGAGAACCGCTACAGGGGCACAATCATTTGGTCTGCAAGAACCTGTTAAATTGCCTTTAATATTTGGATTTAAGCACCATATATGAGTCCATTAATGCACCCTAATGACCACCATGAATTATATCCAAGAAGGTGCAAAATGCATCTGTCAACATGTTTGTCCATTTTTTGTGAGCACTAACAGGCATGTGGTTTTGACTGAAGAGTGTAACACATGCAACTGTGTATATAAACCAAAAAATTAAAAATTAAAATTAAAATAGCACTAATCATTTAACAGTTTCACCAGAAAGCTTTTCAAACTTTCTATTATTTAACAGATTTCAATTTCAACCACTTTGAGTTTGTAGGATATCAAAGGCACTGCTTAGTAAGACAGTAGCTATTTAATGTATAGTAACAATGTGAACAGCAGAAATGAACAAATCATGTGAAGAAAAAAAACATTTTTCTGGTTTCAAACCAATAAAGTTATACTAAGACCATTACTTAAAGCATGACAGTATTACTTAAAGCAAAACAGTGCAGCTCCACAGATTCCACAATTTTAAAGCCCTGATAATTACAGTATGGTGTCCCAGACACAAATTATGCTAACATAACTAAAAGGGCACCTTAATGCGCCTTTTTGAACCTCAAAATCAGATACCAATCTGTTTGGCTGAATCCATTCAGTCATCCAAGAAACATCAACTCCAATAATACAGGGCTAGTCAAAATGATGTCGACAAGTATAAATGCCAATTATTTTACTAAAGTTTCATTTTCTCCTCCACAGATGGCGAAGGATTGTAAGGTAACCATTAGAAACTTTGATATTTATGCTTTCGTTTGAAACCTTGTCACAGTAACCATTGTAATTAATTTGGAATAAACTGTCAAAGTTGCCGACAGCATTTTGACTCACCCTGTACTGATGCGACGGTCAGTATTATTAAAATCATTATAGTCGTGGGGTAACGGTCTTCAGGCTCGGCATGGCAGTGTGATATAAGTTAATTTATACAATACCAGCAGTGTAATCCTGGGCAGCATCTCTAAACTGCTGCAGTGTCCTAGCATGTATGGGTGCCATATGAAGGAGGGCATCCCCTCCAGGGTTGAGTCCAGACTAGCAGCCCCAGTGTTCTGGAACTGGCCCTGGGGTGCAGCTTTCTGCTATTGAATGGGTGAAACAGTGCTCCTGTGTATAGTTGTTGCATAAGACACAGTAGAAATACCAGTATCACCGTGTAACTGATGTCCCTGTACTGCTCAGATGAATTAATATGTGCATTCAGGGCATTTATTTCCTCCTTTCCTTTTGATCCCCATGGGTATCCAGCACTGTCTCCACAGGCATGGACAAATGCCTTAAAACAAATCCTTCTTGTCTTGTCAAGTGTACACCAGTAAGATCTTTATTTCTGTAAGCTCTACGCCCCCCCAAAAAAAAAATCTTTCTGAATAATTTAAAATGGATAGACTCTCACTTCTGTATGCCTTGTGTATATATGCTATTTATAAAAACCAGTAACTCGGAGTTAGAATCTTTTCATTTGTCGTCGCTCCTGTCTTCTCTGCTTCTTCTCGTTCACCTCCTCGTTGGCAGCTGGGGACTCAGCCGAAAACCAGGGTCCCAGGAAGTTCACCCACAGGAGATAGAGGGCTCTCCCTGGGGCCTGCCACAGCACAGGGAGAGAAGCAAAATAAGACACCAAGCTGCCATTTTACACCAGCAGGGCACGCATCATTGTGAAGCGCTTTCCTTGAAAAGAACAGGGGCCAGTCACGCAATATGGGCCACATTTTCAGTCTTGAATTTGCAAAAAACAATCAAGAACTGATTTTGAGGCTCTCACGCATGAGAGAAAAAACCTCTAGGAAACTCCTACTCTTGCTTCTGCACATTTTATGTTTTGCAAGATTTGTCCATTCAAATCTCATAACCATGATAACTACATTAAAAGACAAAAGACAAAAATATAGTTATCTAAAAGAAATCTGCTTACCAAGAGCCAAAGGTACCAGAAGTACATAGATATTGTGCTGAGGACCTGCACAATGGCTGTTAGTAAAATCACATCCTTCAGGTGCCTGAAAAGTAACACAATCCAACAGTCAAGCCCCATAAAAGACTGTCAATACAGAAGTATACTCTAAAATTCAAATCTCAGACTTCATAAATATATCCCTTCTTCAGAAAATGTTACTTTTATTGGCCACAAATATCTTTCGATACAGTTTCCATTACATCTGCTAACAAAACTTTAAGTACAGAACCTTTAAAGATCATCCATTTAAAAACCGATTCTGTTTGCTAGCCAGAATTCTCCATTTATCCCATATAAAAGGGGAACAAAACTGTTTCTTAAAAACAATTAACTACAGTTAGCTGAGCAAAAACCTACAATATGCAAAGGGAATACCTACATACGTCTACAGACACTGAAAAGTATTCACCAGGGACGGAAATGTGTTTTTACAGAGCAGCTCCTGCTCACCTACCCCACTGCAGACTGAAAACTCACTCTGCCATTCCCTGCTCCATGTTGAGGTCTATTCCCCCATCCAGAAGGGTGCCGTCCTCGGAGAACGTGGGTTTCGCCATCGCAGACATGGACTGATAGCTGGCTCCATACACCATCAGCGCAAACACCAGCAAGGCCTACCACACAGTGTCAGAAAGAGGTGAGCTATTATTAGACCAAGCAGACCCAGTTTGTGTTCATTTACACAGCTGGGCTGGAATCATCTGAGTGCAGTGCCCAAACCTTCTAGTTACATCTCCAAACCAGTACTCCACACCAGTGCCCCCAGTTCCGTCACCAGTACTTGTTACCCTGACAGATGTGCCTGTCAACTTAAAACTGAGCTGCTCTAGAATTCTACCAGAATCACTTGTTAAAAGTCCCACAGCCAAGCTATCTAGCAGAGTTTTTTTAAATCTGTACAGGAAGAGATGAGGGGGTAATGGAAGCATTTGAAATAAAGATAATAAAAAAGCACAAAGCATTTCCAGTCTGCAAACTGTTAGATGCAATATCCTCAAAAGATTGCCAGAACCCCAGCTACACCAGGTAGTTCAGTGGTTTTGCAATTACTTTTTCAGTATGTAGAGACTGACTCTTTGATAGTACTAAATTCCTTGTTCAATTAAAGGACAAGGTACAAATATTATAATAGTAATACAACTTTATTTAGGAACACCTTTCAAGAAATACCAAAACACTGATAAGTATTAGCTACATTTGTTTAACTGCGCTGTAAAGAATTATGAGTGTAAAAATGCTATCTTACCCATGTCCAAAATGATGCAGAACTAGAAAAAAGTAAGAGGTTCACAGCAGCAAATATCGCCTGCAAAAAAAAAACAAGAAGCGAGTTTCCCGTTAGGTTATGAGAAGCATAATTCAAATGCAGTGCTAAACGACGTTATTAACAATCTTTTCATTTGTTATACCATATTTGACTTTCTTAAAACAATTGTTTAAACATCCAAATGCTACAAAGTAAATAAGATACTGTATTTTATTATTGTAAGGAAGGCATTAGCGAGGTGGGGTCACTGAACGGGTGGTTACTTACATTGGCTCCTAAAATGACCCGCGTATAGAACTTCAGTGTGGCCGCATTGTCTTCGTAGATCTGCTTTTTGCCTTTTGTGGCAACCTTACCCTTAGGCTGCAATCAGAGAGAATTTGATTGTTATGCGGATCTCGACACTTCCGTTAGCCTTTGAGTGGGTACATTTTCTTACATTTTTTAACTAAATACCCTCTGTATGAATACAGTTTCACGATCAGAGAAATTAAGCTCTATTTAAAATTATTATTTTACAATAATGGTCCATCTGAACTCCAGAAAATAAAATAAAGGCGTACACATTCACCCTCTTACACTAATCAAATGACTTATGTTAACTTCAGTTGAACGTAAGCATTGTAAAACCTGAAATCCGAGAATATTCTGCCTATTCCAAATGTGATCACAACGTACCGCCATCCTCTAAGTGATCCAACCCCTCTTATAATACCGGCTTGTAAATATTGCCGACTTGTTGACATCAAATTCCACAATTAAAAAAAAAAACAGGTTGAAATGTAACCGATATAACAGAAACTTAAGCTTTCCTTAAATTTAACACATCAGCATTAGCTGACAACACTTCCGGCGCACACCTCTAACGTCATCAGAAAGACGTTCTGGCTGTACAAGTTCTACAGAAGCGTCCTCTATAGATGTAAAATGCACATGTTCTATACAGTGGTCAATTGGTCATGGTATATTAACACTAAGATTTCTTCTAGCCTGGAAATGGAAAATATTGTACGACTGTAGTGTGCCTAAACAATTCAGGCTGTTGGTGTACCGTAGTTTGCGTTTGGCATTACAATTGTACATATTTATTTCCATGCGAGTCCTGTCCTTTACACCAGGGTCAGAGTGTGGAGTTGGGTGGGAGTGCGAGTTTCCAAATGAACATTAGTTCAAATATATTTAAAGATACGCTATGTTTCGGCTCCTGCCAGCCAAAACATAACGAGTATTTCAATGCCTTTTTTTACTTTTCAATGCAGAGAAAACCTCATATTCCTACAGTATTCGTTAATGAGAAGCGTAATCCAACTATGAATTACCTCTGTAACATCATGACAATAGGCAAAAATTGTTATTGGTTTCCTCCAAACTCATAAAATAATAAAACGGGAGGAAAACATAGCCACGTAAATTTAGCAATTAGGTTTTTACAACAGCCTAGTTCAGGATTTTCGGGAACCCCCTGGTGTCCAGAGGTCTCTCGGGCGAACGGATTTCCTCGAACAGCGCCGTTCTTCCGACAGGGGGTGCTGTTGAGCAGGATCAGTGCGCTCAACTGCTTGCATCGAGTCCGATTACTTTTTAATTTAATGCATTTCAAATCATTTGTGCAATGGAACAAATTAATTGATAATGTCTTTGGTTAAATATAACTGCGCAGCGTAAAACATGTCTGTATAACAACGCAGTTGCGTTACGTAATTATTTCGATGAAAAGCTTAGCTATTTATAAAAAAACAGAAATCTGCGTACTTTTAAAAGAAGATTCATATATATGAAGTACAGTGATATAGTCTACACATATTTAGACAAAACTGTGTCTTTGCGATGTTTTATCAAACTTTATGCTGCATTTATATGCCTACGGGGAACAAAATACACGCTCACAACCATATTCACACACGCATTGTGACCTTTATAATTAATATGTCCAAAACATAAATCGATTGCAAACTGTAAAAAGCAGAGCTGCATTTTTTAAATAAACTAAATAAAAAATGGCATTCCCGTGAAATTTAGGATAAGAATATAAAAATGACACACAAATAACACCAGATGAGATTCGATCAGAGAGAGTTGTGATTTGAGAGATTTGGTCTTATCTATCTGAGCTATTTGCGCCACCGAGTGTAAATGGCTGTATAAAACAAGATAAAGTCTCAGGAGGGCGCTGTCAGGGGGCGTGTCAGAAAAGGAAACTAAACTAAATGTAGTTAGGTGCACGCTATCTGCCTTTACAGGAGTGTTTTAGAGCACAAGTTCTCTCCGATAATAACTATTAACTTTACTCCACGAAAGTCTACTTCCTAACGGGTTTAATCAATAGGCCCTGTGTATGTCATCAGGGTGTAGTTCACTAAAGGTCCGTGGAAGATAAACTACAATTCCCAGCATTCCCAGTTACAGTTCTCCCACCGTTGCGTCATAGAATGTGACAGTCAGGAGATCTTACCATTTCAGTTGTTACTGTAGACACTGGTGATTAACTGTCGGTTTGGGGTGTCAAAGTCACAGGTGTCGTGTCTTTGATTGCGGTCCGAATGAAGTACCCAGCTGCGCCTGGAGAAGATGTGCTGTTATAGGGAAGTGTTTGAATTTTTTTGGTTGGCTAAACAAACGTGTGCTTTTTAAATATATATGTATTATAAAGATCCGTACTAATATTACTAATATAATTTTATTATTATTATTTAAAGCGTTTGTCTGGACCTTTTTTGTTTTTCATTTTCTATTCAGTTATGGAGGTGCCCCAGTTACCTGTTGAGGTAAGACATTGTGTAGTATTATGTAACACGTACTTGCGCATGTGTACAAAACAAGTTAACCCGTAGTATGACATTTGCAGTTTTACCATTTTACATTTACATAGTACGCAGTAATGCACGAAGAATAACCTGCGCACTGAAAAGTACATGTGTTGCACAGTAAAGTATCAGTAATATTGTTAGGTGTCATTATATACAGTAGGTAGTTCACTTATAATGAAACTGTGAACATGACATTGAACAGTGAAATACAAACCAGAGGGCACAGATGAAAACTGTGGAAGTTCATTTAAAACCAAGAATAGGAGGCACGTCTTTACCCAAAGGGTTGTGGGTGTATGGAACATGTTACTGAGCTGGGATGTTGAAGCCAATACCCTGGTGTCTTTCAAGAACTGGCTGGAAGAGATCCCCAGCTAAGTTAACTACTGACTGCCAAAGGGCTGGATGGGCTGAATGCCCTTCTGTCATTTCATATGTTTTATGTTCTAAGATACTGTGAGTTGAGCTTAATTCTGCATAAGAATAAATATCACTTTCCCCCCCATTTGTTTGGCGCATGTTTGGAGTACGTTGAGGGCACTCCAGTGCAGCACAGCTTTTAATTCATTATTTTGCTCTTATTGTTAGTGTCTTCAGCTAGATCGTTTTTTCACAGTTTTATTTTAAAGAAAAAAAAACATCTGTTACTGTATACATATGAAATGAATATATAGGGGTGATTAAATATATAACGCGCTTTTAATGGTCATTGTGCCTTGGGGTGGAGTCATATGACTGGGCCAAACGTGTCTCTAATTAGGGGAAAGTCTGCTTATACTATGGACACGGTAAAAACTAACTAAATTCATAATGAAAATGTGTTTATCTAGTGCCACTTTACCACTCTCTTCCTGTCTTTCAATGTTTAATCCCACTTTGAAATAGATCAGATTGGACATGATATCGTTTGTTTAACAGATTATTACTTACATTCTGAGTTTCCTGCAAATGCCCGACAGGAAAGAGGCGTCCCTGGTCTGTCGCCACTGGTATATTGCTTGTCAGGACTACCGCTTTCAGGTAATCCCATAACAATTGTACACTTTCACTGCAGAAAAGAGTTTCCTGCTTTCTTCAACTTTTTAGCTAGTTTTTAGAATCATGTCAATGCCCCATTTAAAAGGTCGGGAGAAAAGAGCTCGTTTTAGGTCACAAAAAGTATTTGGGTTCATCTCCCCCAGATCATCTGTGAAAGTGTTGTTGATATTGAATTGCAGAGAGAACACCACTTTCCATCTTTCAGTTGTTTGACAGAGAGCCCAGTAAATACCCCTCCTTACCTGCATATTCTCTCTGCTTTATTGCACTAATTCATCAAAGCAGTGTCTTCTCATATTTTGGTATTTCCAGGAAATGCCTAGAGATATTTTGGGGACATAGTTACACTTCACACTATTCATTGTTAATCCTTAGAAAGTGGGTCCACCAAAAAAGAGAAACGGCTCTTATGCTGAATTAAAGCATTCACGATTCTTCACCTGTTGATGTTGTCTTGCAGAAGAATCTGACCTACAAGTTCCCAGCATCCTCTGCCTGCCTGGACGTGATCCGGGGCCTGGCCGGGCGGCCCTGCTGCGGGGTGGCCATCAGCCACCTGGACAGCTCCGGCCTCTCCAAGACCATTCTCAGGCAGGTCGCCCTCCACTTAGGCCCGCGCCTTGAGAGTATCTCCCTGCCATGGGGCAGCATCACAGAGTCCTCTTTCATGGCTCTGGTGCCCCAGCTGACAGCACTGCGGGCGCTGGACCTCAGCGGGCTGGACAGCCTCTTCATGTCGGGCACCTTCCTGTCCAAGGAGGAGAGCAGGCGCGAGGTGCGTGTGGCCCTAGGAAAGCTAGGGGAGCTGGACCTGTCCAACCTGCGCTACCTCTCTGACCTGACGTTCAACCGCCTGACGGCCTGCGCCCCCCAGCTTTGCCGGCTCAGCCTGGCCGGTTGCCATATTGCCTTCGAGTTTGACCCCTACAGGGGGGCGCCCGCAGGCTGCGACTCCTCAGCCCTCCTCTCCCTCCGGAACCTGCTCCGGTTCCTCGGAGAGCAGGCCCACACCTTGAGGAGCCTGAATCTGGGGCGCACCGGCATCACCCCAGAAGCCCTGAAGTCCCTGGTCCGGGTGGAGGGTCTCAGTCTGGAGGAGCTGAGCCTGCCGGGCTGCAAAGACCTGACAGACTCCGCTATAGCTGCAGTGTGCCAGTACCAGCCGGGCCTGAAAACCCTGGACCTCAGCTCCTGCACCGAACTCTCTGATAAGGCAGTGCTGGCTATTGCGTCCAGCCTGAAGGACATCCGGAGCCTTTATCTCAGGAGAACCTGGAGGATCACGGATCAGGGTTTGTCCAAACTGATGGAACTGAAGGGCTTACAGACGTTAGACCTTTCCGGGTGTAGTAACATCACTGGGATCGAGATGATTAAAGGGCTCTCTTCTCCACAAGCTCAGGCAAAGCTGGTGTCCCTCAGCCTCAGGAGCTGCACCTATATGAGGGTAAATCCAGCTGGGGATCTCCTCTATTGCATACTGAGCAGCTCCTCAGTTCATCATCTCATTCCGCATTCTCTGAGTACTTTTATTTATTTTATTTTTGGCTTGTTTGAGAGGAATCAGTGTAATCCATGAAGGTGCACTTTCCATAAGGCAAGTCTTTGCCATATTTAATTTTGCCGTTGAGCACATTACAGTAGAAGCTCTAACAATTGTAAAAGGCTCTGTAAAGGTGAGCTATTAAAATCTGCTTTAATATAGGAAAGAAAAGTATGATTTTTGTAGCATTTAAAATTCCACACCATTACCCAAGTTTGTAGTTTGTAAAACTAATCAGATATTAAGCGTTTAAACTAGGAGGAACTTCTACAGACCAGCAGAGGCTGATCTTTTTATAGGGACTGGGACCGACAAAGCATTCACAAGAGAGACTCAGTTAGTCATTTGTTTCTCTTTAGTGAAAGATAATGGCTTCCTGCCACCGTGAACAGTAATTCAGCCTGTTGTGCCACATGGCTTGTTTTTGTTGCGGACGTCTCTTGAGATGTTGTTTGCTTTGCCCTCTCTGCCAGGACTCGGCCGTGTTCTCCCTGGCCCAGCTCCTGGGCCCTGGCCTGCGCGAACTGGACCTCACGTCCTGTCTGTACCTCACCGACCTGAGCGTGCGCGGCATCGCCACCTTCCTGCCCGGCCTGCTGGTCCTGCGGCTCGGCTGGTGCAAGGAGGTGACGGACTGGGGGCTGCTGGGAATGGTCGAACCCACGGAGGAGTGTCAGCCCGAAAGAGGAGAGGTATGAGTGGAAAGCACAGAAGTGACAGAGTGGCGCAAGAAACATTCTGAACAACGACTGTGGTCTGGGACTGTGTGAAGGAGGCCTAAAAGATATTGGCCTAAGGAAAAAAAATGCTCCACGAGACACCAGGGAGTATGTTTTTGGGCCTGTGTAGTAGCTTTTAGAACCCAAATTTTACTTATTTAAAAAAAAACAGGCTTGTCCATTTCTTTTCCTTTCCACCATGTCTCTCATTTTCAGGCAGACAAAGGGCCAAAATTCAGCCGCACTTTTGGGAACATGGGCTTCTTTAGCCCCCCGCAACCACCGGCCTTCGAGGAGAAGCCGCGGCTGGTGACAGCGGAGGAGCTGGGGCGGCTCGGCGAGAGAGAGGGGGCCTCGCTGCGGGCCCTGAGGGGCCTGCAGGAGCTGGACCTGTCCGCTTGCAGCAAGCTGACCGACAGCAGCATCACCCAGGTGAGGGAGGGGGTTACCATGACAACACCCAGTCACGCTTCCCTACAGACTTGAATCACTTTGATGCAATACGGTCAGTCTCCAAGTGTAAGAGACTCCACATGGACACACTGGTAATCTGATGGTAAAGAAATTGGCAGAGGGAGTCTTCACCATACTGGAGCAGTCGCTAGGTAAAGTGCTACAGTAGATCATTCCCCCCCCCTGCTCTACAGGGATAGGGGTCACCAGATTTTCAAAAAACCACCATCACTTTTTTCATACTAGCGTATGTTTGTGCGTGCTTTTAGAAAATTGTTACTCATATATTTTTCTGTGTTTTGAATTATTTACTGTATTAAAAGTTATGGATAAAACGAGGAGTACATCTAGTACAGCATGAGTTTAATGATAATTTTTTTTGTAAATACTGGATTATATACTTTTGCTAGATTGGCCCGTGACCACTGGAACGTGTTGGATTATCAGTCAACAAAAAAAATCGCTGATCTACTTTGATCCTCTACAAGGCATAGAAGAAATGCCAAATAAAGTTAAAAATCTTAATAAAAAATGCATTTGGTCATATACCAGATAGCCCAATATGCACTGTGGCTGGATGTTAAGCCCTGGAGACTTAAGTGTAATATGTTACAAATACAATAATTTTATATTGTGTATCTGGGTTTACAATGATATTGGAGCATGCATGAAGGAAATCGTTTTTTGATCTGAAGCTAAAACACAGAGCCATAAACCTAAATACACACCTGATTCATTCCTGAAAATTAAATTAAATAGACTCACAATAAACCCAGGTTGATATTGAGTCATATCCTGTCCCCCAGGTTTTATTACTAAAAGAACAAGTTACTAAATTTCCTGATGGTCATAAGGTTTATCCACAAATGTGCTCTACTGTAGTAAAGCTTGTACTGCAGGTTGAGATTTTTGTTATTTCATACCATAACGAACAGGAAGAAGGCTGTTGCGTCTGAAAGATCAAAAGAGTCCGATAACAAAATCCAAGTGATGGCTGGATACCGGCTGGACACCAGCCCTGCTGCTTGTGTTTCATAGGAGCTTTTCAACAGGCAATCTATTTATTAATTGTGATCACTTGAGCTAAACGTGGTCACCCACTTTCTTTCATTCGCTGTGCCAAGGGCTCCATCTGCAATTTTTAGACACTGGCGTCCTCTTGCTCTGTCCAAAAGAACAAGAGAACAGGACATGATGTTGCTGTGGCCCAGGGGTTCCCAGATATACACACCTTCTGCAGGTGTTGCAGTGTCTCAAATTGGACATTGCATTGGTAAACCAGGGCACAGGGAAATACATCCCTGTAATGCTTCTTGGGCTGAAAGAGGAAAGATAGAAACTGGCCTGTCCTGCTTGCAGGTGGTGCAGTTCCCGGACCTGCGCAGGCTGTCCCTCTCCCTGCTGAGCGAGATCAGCGACCGGAGCTTGCTGTCCGTGTCCCAGCACTGCCGTGGCCTCACCAGCCTCTCCCTCAGCCACTGCCCCGGGCTGAGCGATCAGGGCCTGGCCGGCGCCGCGCCCCACCTCCAGAGGCTACAGCACCTGCAGCTGGCCTGCTGCGATGGCCTCAGCGACAGGTCAGAGAGTGGGGGGTACCAGTGGGGTCACGTCTCAGGAAGGGAGGACCCTGCTAGTCGCTGTGATTCTGCTTCATGTACTTTACGTGCAGCACTAGTGAAGACTCCACGTGTGGCCTGGAAAAAATGTTGTTCTAATGGTCTGAATAATAATAATAATAATAATAATAATAATAATATAACAACCCGGATGATGTGATGGCAGTCATAGTACTCCAGTACGCACCCCACACATCAGCTAGCAGTGTGGAGGAGAACAGAGTGATGAAGCCAGTTCAGAGATGGGGAGTATTAGGATGCCATAATTGGTAAAGGCCAGGCGGAAATTTGGCCAGGACACAGGGGTAACACCTCTTTTTTTAAGAGCCACTCTGGGATTTTTAATGACCACAGAGAGTCAGGACCTCGGTTTCATGTCTCATCCGAAGGACGGCGCCTTTTTGCAATGTAGTGCCCCCGTCACTATACTGGGGCATTAGGACCCACATGGACCGCAGGGTGAGCACCCCCTGCTGGCCCCACTAACACCTCTTCCAGCAGGAATCTGAGCTTTCCCAGGAGTCTCCCATCCAGCTACTGACCAGGCTCACACCTGCTGAGCCTCAGTGAGTTCCCAGTTGTGAGTTGTACAGTTAAAGAGCTGCTGGAGAGTAGAAGAGAGTCACATCCGCAGATTCAGATCGGCCATTTAAAAAACACAAAGTGGGGTGCAAGCAGTAGTCGAGGGGAGTTGATTTTATGTCTCCTACCTTTGTGTCCCTATGACCTATGACCTCTGCTCACTCACCCAGGTCCCTGACCGTACTCGCCCGGCACTGCAGGAGGCTGAGGACGCTGGATGTGTCCATGTGCAAGAAAATCACCATGGCAGGAGTGGAGCATCTCCAAGCGCAGCTGCCCTTCCTGGAGAACGTCCACAGCCGGTTTGTGGGAGGGGCTGACCTGTGCTTCACCCTGTGATCAGGCCAGAGCCAAGCTCAGAGCCTGCACGCGGACCTCGAACTGTAACGGTACAAACAAACACTGGCGGTCCCTCCAGGACAACAATCACGTACCGGAATGATTGCAGGTTGATTGTTCCCCCTGCATGTCTTGACCACTGCATTGTGGCACAGCCTCAAGACACTAACAGAGGTGGCACAGAATTTTGGAACTGTCACACACGACAAATACAAAATCTTAATAAATTACTGGTTGTACTCATTAGTTACGTGTAGTAACTAAAGGGTCATGGTGCATGTTACCCCACTCTAACACTGCTTACATGTGAGAACAACATGCAGCAGGAGTTCGGCCTTTTCAAGTTTGACAGGATAAAAACAAAACCAGAAGGTATTAGCAGGAGCTCCATGTGTCACTGTTATCAGTTCCTGCCAGGATGGGGAAACTGAGATTTAACATTGTACAATGTATTTTGTTAATAATAATCGACAATAATCTGCTTAGATATTATTCCTGTTTTTGTAAGTGTGGCTCAGGATGTAAAAGGCTGAGAAAACCGTGATGTAGACCTTGAGTTGTGTGACATTTCAAAGAAAAATATTAAACATTCCAGCATGTCGGTTCTGATAATTAATGCACAATGCAATAAACGGAACTTCAAGAACGCGGGTTTATTGTTAAATGTTTCTGTTTAAAGGTTCTATAATCTTTATGCATCTTTTGCACAAATGATATTGCAAAGGCCCTGCTTGTGCAGATGTGAATCCCAGGCTTTGAAAAAAGTAAAAAAAAAAACAAAAACAAAGTTGAAAAACAGTAGCTTTCAGTACCTGGTGATTCTCCAGCATTCAGTGACTAAAGGCAATTCCAGTGAATAAAGCCTTCTGGGGCTCTGTTCATTACAATACGACAAATGCCTTCTGCTCGTTTCTATTGACCTATAAAAGAGTCAATAAAAGTTAAGGGTAACAATGATGTGGGACTGTTTTTTATATCTGTATCTGGGCGTAGTCAGTATATAAACAAGTCTTTGAACTTCAATAAAAAAACGTTTCCTCGTGTTTTGTTTGCTGCCCGAATCAAACCGGTGACCCGGTTTCAAAAACACTGGCTACAAAAAGATGTGGTTCTTCACACGTTAAAGTGAAATTGCATGTGCTGAGAACTGTAGTTGTAAACGGAGCGAATGGCCAGGACATGTGCACACAGGAACAAAAGAGAGTGTTGCTTCCATGTAGGAGAAAAGAGCTTCAAGTTTCCTCAGTGTCTAGACTATCGACCCATCGCTCATCTTTCCAAGCCCATTCAACTTGACAAGATCAGTCATGCCAAGCAGAACACAGGAACCAGGAACTAACACTGTTCTCTGAGGCATCCGAACAAGATGCAATGCTGGACCTTTTTCTCCATTTTAATTTTTGAAGTTAAGGTGCTTTTACAAAACAGTTGCAATGAGTCACATGTTACCCCTTAGTTGTGATTACAGTATTGGATCCACAAAGGCTAGTGAAAGACACCATGATGTCCAACCCCCAAAAATATAGCAATAGAAAAAGCATTTTTCTGGGCTGCCAGTTTGAGCCCATGCTCACAGTAAGTAACCAAGATCTACTTATTCATGGGCTGTGTTCAACAGGCTTTGTTCAGGTTCACAAGGAAAATCATTTTCACCATCCAAGTCAAAACAGCATTGTCCAACAAGATACAATTATTCACAGAATCAAATTGCACATTTTCTCTTTTATTTGCAGGGTCTAGTTCACTCAATTGTCTCCTTAAAGCAACAGTTCATCCTGGCGTTATAACCCAAGTGTCATAACCGAACACTGGAATATCAAGAAGTTTTTTCCAAAAGGGGCAGGGACAATTCACTTGGCTGACGTTATCCCTGGTCTCCAGTTTGTACTGAAACGGCCCGAGGGATCACTGTTTGCTGAAAGTCGTCTGGATGAGGTTTTGACCACGAAATCGTTGCTCAGCAGCAACACGATTTAAAGCCTAAGGATGCCTGCGTTTTAAATAACCTGAAAATGTTGAAAATCTTTTATGTTTAAACACAATAACAATGGACTTTTTTACCAATACCCCAAAACAGAAAAAGATGCACTAGTCTGAGAGTATATAATTGTTACCGTGTCTATTTAAGCACATTACATGAAACATTGTTAATGTGGCATTTACTGAGTTTCCTGCTGGTAAACAGTGTATTGACTGCATTTTTAGTCTTAGTAGACCATAATGTAAGGTCCGTTTTGGCTATTCAAAGTACCAATTACTAATATGATTATTAATATTGAAGTACCTACAAGTTATTAATAATAATACTTCACTGAAATTGATCAGAGTTTTATCTCAGGCACATACAGTACAAATGTTACATTGTTTGGCAGTTTTGGATTGGAGTCAGAGAGTACCTAATGGTCTGTGTGAGGCCTTTTTCTTTACCCCATTATTAGTAAGGTTTTTCAAGGTGAGATAAAGTTTTTAACTAGCTGTAGCAAATAAACCCTTTATATGACTACGGCTGACTGAAGCTCCCAAACTCATCTTCATAGTGACCAAGAGATTCACAGGTCAAAAATCTGCTTTTGTGGAACTCAGATATTGCTGAGCTGCCTTACAAAAATGCCCAGACCCGGCTCTGAAGCTGATGTTGCACTGAGGTACAATACAAGACAGCATACGAGCCCGACTGTTCCTGCAGCTGGGTTAGTCTGGCTGCCTTCACGCTTGATGAGTTCAGCTCTCCCTGCCCCTGCCAGGACTGAATCCTGGTTGCTCGGGGGCTCCGAGCACACACAACGCCACCCCTGACAGTGGGTAGCTCCACCATGTCGGCAGAGTTCGGCCCTGTCTAGACCAAAGAGTGGGGTGACATCACTTCCTGTAAAGCATGGCCACTTCCACCATGAGGTATACTCCCAGAACAACACTGCTGGTCACACACTGATGGCAGGTACAGTACATGCAGGAGACGGCCAGAAGATTCAGTAGTAGTTAATACTCAGGCAGACAGTTTTGATTGGAAGTGCACTGCTTTTTTGGCAGCAACCTAGCAAATCGTTTAGTAGTTTTTATTCTTTTGCAGCTACTTAAGCTAGAGAAGTCTGTAGAGTTCCTCTGCCTCCACTTAGACTGCAGTAACTTGTATTGCACACATTACATAGGTTGGATCTAACAGTAGGAAATCAAACATTCATACAGTAAATCGAATAGAGTAGCCCATTTAAGATATTCGTACACATAAAACTGGGGGGTTACATGTTGTTGGCCATACAGTACCTCTTTAATAGGACCATGTCTCTTAAGTGTTAGTTAGTCCACAACTTAATGAGTCGTATCTTCCTTGAAACCTGGAGGATCGCAGGGTGATGACAGCCTTGAGCAAAGGAAACCAGCAGTGCTCCCTTTTCCATCGGAGTCAGTTTCTTTGACTTAACGCCATCAAAGCCCCCACAGTACAGTACCGAAGGTCAGCCATCGTTCCAACCAGGACCAGAGGAGGGGAGGGAACGCAGTAAGGCATTCTTACACTCATTGAAGGGTAAGGGAGCGGCACAGAATGATACAACAACGGCACATCACACGAAGGGCTGTGAAGAGCACAACAGGTCAGCCAGGTGTGTCCGAGCCGCGGCAGCCTACCAGAAGACAGGACTGATCCAGGACCGATCCCCGAGGTTAGAGAGCGTTAATGTCAAACGTCAGCCGGAACATCCCAGACCAGCTCAACGAGGACCGGCAACCCTCCTGATCCCCCCCGGCCCCCTCCCCGTCCCCACGAGCTCCCTACTGCTCGGCCTGGCTGAAGTCGTAGCAGAAGTTGTAGTTGCTGGGGGGCTTGGGGACGGGGGGCGCGGCGTCGGGGATAGGGATATTCTCCAGGTCCAGCAGCCGCAGTTTGATCTCCATGGAGAGCAGGATCTCCAGCTCGCTGCGCATGCACTCGCTGGTCATGTCGCGGCCCAGCAGCACGTTCAGGCCGTCCGTCCACAGGCAGAACTGTCCGGGGCGGAGACAGCACGTCACGCACGGCCACAGTGAAACAAACCGCCTGACCGCGTCCGGCTCGGAGCGCAGCGGACACGGCGCTTCAGAAACCCGTGGGGGGCGCCCTAGTGCATCCTGCCACGCTTAGCGGCCTAATTTATAGGGGAACTGTTAATACAAACATTTTGAAAGTATCTGCATTTCGGTGTGCTTGTAAAATGCCCAAGCAGTTCGCACTTCCCAACTAGGGTGTGAATGTTAAGCTACAATGAATTTTCACAGTTATCTAACACATTCAGGTTGAGACAGGTCTGCGTGGGTGGCATAAAACACATCATTTGCAATCAGTTCTTAGTGCAGTTTTGCATGTCTGGATCAAGCCTTCTATTCTCAACACTATGAAGTACACAGGACTCATACTGAGACACTTAAATTAAGTTTCTCAGAACGGGAGATGTTTTTATATTGTTCCACCTCTGACCAAAAGCTCCCCCACTAAAATGTTTCCCTTTCTCTTCTGCATGGGGTCCCCACTGAAAATGTTTTTACACAGGTTTTCCCTGGGCGACCAGAACAAACGAGACCCTAAATCTACACTCCAGAAGAGGAACTGAGTAAGAACTCACGTCAGTTCGGGAGGAGGCGATGAAATTCAGGGTGTACTCCTCCACATCATAGGTGATGCTGAAAGCCAGGTCCAAGACTTCCTGGAAGAGCAGGAAAAATAGCCAACTGAAACTTCGGAAGTGTTTAACCGAATTGTAACCTCCAGATCCAGCTTCAGCCAATGAAAACTGTTTGGTTTTTCACTTTTCCTACAGCATGGTCTCTACTAGCAACCGAATGAGACAATGGCCTCCTGTCATTTATCATCTTAATTCTTTCTTAATAGGTCCAGCTCACCTTGTTCTGCTTTCCTGAGCTCTTCTCTTTCATATGAGGGCAGTCTTTGCCTGTCAGTAGTGCTTTGATGTCAGCCACAGGAACTAGGGATAGACAAGGACCAGGAAAGTGAAATCCAAGATCTCAGTACAGGCCCTCAGTCACTTCACAGAGTGTCAGTGCAACGCTGTTACAATGCTCAGTGGGATGGCACTCTCTCTAGAGAGCTAGTCTTGCTTGTTCTATCCACGTGAGGCCGGTTAGTGTGCTGAAAATCCAGGTTGCAGCAAATAACGGGAGCTGTGGGTCTCCCAGCCCGTCTACTCACTCTTCTCCTGTAGGGTCTCAATGGGGGGGGCGTCCGTCTCCTCGTCCACATCGCCATAGTGCAGCACCTTGTGATTGGGCGACAGGCGGCAGTACCACAGCTTGTCTGCAACAGCACATCACACAGAGTGAGGGTGCGTGGAACCTGACGGCCAGCTCCCCGCAAATCACCTCTCCCATGCACACACTCCGGTGTCAGACTGGGGCACCTCAGATCTCCACGAATCTGGGAGTTACGTCCATCAATCTCTATGCCTTTGTCGGTGGCTTGAATATTCAGAAGGCAAAAGCAGGTCAGGGGAAGCAGATTCTCGACAATGAATCTCAGTGATACCAAGCCCGTATCCTGTCTGGGCCGTCCCAAGGTCTGCAACCCAATACGGCAAAATGAAATAAATCCAGGAGGCTTTATTTCCTCCCTTACAGGGCCAAAACAACAAAGAGTATTCAAAAACACTCGCCAGCACCGTGCATGGCCCTTTTCATACTAAACCCAGTTTATATTTTACCCATTTGAAAATGTACAATTCCTAAGCCCCTTGCCAATGATCGATTTCTCCTCTAGTGCACCTATTTACAACATTTTAGTGGTTTTATAGCGGCCACTAGTGGTAGGTAAGCTGCAATTACATCCCTCTCTTCAGCTCTCCTGGCACACATGACTCAGAATCATACTGATGCGTAGCATGATTTTGGTAAGCACAGATAAGATGTTGGCTCGGGGCAGCTTGCTCTAGCCTGTGGTGTCCTGCGTCCAGCAGGCTGCGTGATGCGACACCCCCCAACCCCCTCCTGCCCCCAGATGGGCGGCTCTTGCCTTGTCTCCGCCGGCTGCTGATCTTCCTGAAGAGCGTGCCGTGGCACATCCGGTTCAAGCGCTGCTGCCGGATCAGCTCCAGGAGCTCCGGCTTCAGCTGCTCCTTCAGCTCCCTGGCAGGACAAACCCAGTCAGGCTTCTCTGCTCCTCACCCACCCCGCAGTTAAAATAACGTTTCATTTTTAAGCCTGAGATTAAGACAGGCATTGACAATACCTGGGTATCAGTACCTAACCCAATCAAAGTTACAATCATAAAGCAGTAGAAAGTGCGAGAGCTCCGTTACTGCACTGTGTGCATTTATAATGGTATCCATTTTGAATTAACCACTCCCCTCCAAATTTTGACAAAATGTGGCATGCAGCCTTTCCACCTCCCTCAAAGCATGATCTATGTGCAGATCTGCATCCATCAGTAAAATTCACCTAAACCGACACATGCCCTAAGCTGTCTGCTGTCTGCTGTCTGCTGGCTGCGTCATGTATGACCTTTTGCGGAGCATGCTGGGAAGAGGACCTGCAGGGGCCGGACAGCAGTGACATCACAGTCCGCGCACTGCAGAGTCTGACTGCTTCATCACAAATATGCTCGCGTGATACCTCAAACTCCAGAGGAGTGAGACATGCAATTTGGATAACATTAACAGAGGCAGAGAGAAAAGAGGGAGTCTCTAAAGCCACCCTGCTAACAGTTCTAGACCTCCTTTCCCAAGAGGACTGTGTGAATTTCACATTTTAATCCTTTGGTTTTTTTTCATTCCAAATTTAAAATCTCTAATTCTCTCACTCTATTATATAACCCTGCTGTGGAATCCCGAGTTGTGTCTTCATAGCTCGGCTCACAGTCACTCCAGTACTCCACCTTTCGACACAATGGGCTCACAATGAGGTCCCAGGGCAGGTCCTCTCCCTGGATTCTGCTGTGGCGAATGAGTCACTGGCATCTCTGTTTGACCAGCAGCTAAGAAAGCCCTGCACCATTCACCTGGGCTCTAACCCTAGAGGCACTGCGCCAGCACCGGCCCCACCACAAGCCGACTCCCGGTCACAGCCAGCTAGCCAGTAACACCCCTACATTTTCTAAATTTTGCAATCGGAATTCCGGCCCCTTGTGGCATAAAGTGAGTTGATTTCCCAACCCAAAATTCCTGCTGTCCGCCACATGAGGGCATCCCCAGGCCAAGAATGGGGCTGAGCCAATAGTTATCTGACAACTGCATGGGAATGCAATGATAACATTGTTGCCTACGGCTGTTCCACTAAATGTTTATTATATTAAATGCTTCTAGATGCTATATTATGTGCTCATTTATTACATCTACATTTATTGCTCAGGCAGCTGTTCAGTGCTTGTTGCAGAACCTTGCCCCAGGTCTATAGATAAGGTGCCTAGTTTTTCACTCCCCTTTCAAGATAAGAAGCTCTCTCTTTTTCTATAATCTCAGTTACTGCTTTTCTCAAGGAAATCAACCGTTTGAAAGAGATCCCCTCGCGGACCTCCTACCTATAAGAAGAGGTATCGCCGCAGGTCCATTGGCTAAGAATGCCCCCCCACAGTGCCACAGGGACAGCGGGGACAGGGGCTCGACTTACAGCACGGGGGGCGCGAGGGTCTCCTCCTGGTGCAGCCTCTCGGTCTGCCGCAGCTTCAGGATCTCGCTGTAGTTGAGGGCGTTCACCTTGTTCTTGAAGAGCTCCAGGGAGGTGGGCTTGCTGGACAGCGTCCGCGTGATCTGCTCCCGGACCACCTGCATCACCTGCGGGGGCGAGAGGGGCTCAGCCTGAGAGGGCTGTCCCACGCGCAGAGGGGGGGGGGGGGGGGGGCGCCAGGCGACCCTCAGGTCCCGCTGTCCTCTCTGTGGAGGGCCCCGCCCAAGAGCAGTGAACAAATCCGGTGGCCGGTCTGCTCGAACCGTGCAACACCCTCTACCCACCCCCTTTCTGGCCACTTTACCCAGTTCAGGGTCGGGTCGGGGCCAGAGCAGGAACTGGACCTGGCAAGCAACAGGCGCAATGCGGGGAACGCCCTGGACGGGACGCCAGCCCGTCGTGGGGCAGGCAGACGCAGACACGCGCACACTCCCACCAGGGCCGGTTTGCCCAGAACCCAGTTAACCCACAGCACAGTTTTGCGAATGTGGGGGAGAAAATCGGGGCACCTAGATTAAACCCACACAAAAACACGGGGGGGAACATGCAAACTCCACACAGCACCCCAGGAATTAAACCCAGGGCCCCAGCACTGCGAGGCACTGCTGTGCCACCTTGTCACCCCTGTTTAGCACCCTTCTTTTTATTGAACCGTGGAGGAAAAAAGGAGGGCAGTTCATGTCAATCTGTGCCATTGATATAGCCCAGCGAAACCTTGTTTCAGCCAGCGAGGCCAGACTGGCACAGCTGCAACAGCGCATGGGGATGAAGGAGTGCAATGTTTTGTTTTTAAAATAACCCTGTTATTTCACTGTGTTATTTATACAAAGGCATTCTCTCTGGGAGGGTTGCAGTCACAGACTTGTACAAATCCTACTGGAGTCTCCCATTTTACTCCCTCAAAAGCAGGAGATTCCTTTCCTGGTCCTTGAGAGCTCTGTTCCAGGAGGTTTTACAGGAGAACATTAAATCTAGAGGCCTGGAACAATTTAACCACGTTCAATTAATCAGGTTATTTGTTCACATACGATAGTCACAGATCACATGCAACAAAAACAATATCCTCAAGATCCAGCGTTTCCTGCATTGAAATAGTTGCTTCTTTAATTGATCAATAACTAAGTGTTCCTAATTTGGAAATAACAGAGGATTAAGTGAAACCTGTAAGACTAACTGGACTGGGCCTCTCCAGGACCATGGATAGAGTCAAGGTCGACGGGTTTTCTGCTCAACATAAATAAACCAGACAGCTGGCACTGATACTGCACAGGACAGCCAGCATCACCTGGCCTTGTTTACCTTCCCACATGGAGAATACTCAGTGATCAGGAACAGGAATTACAGCAGAGACTGCAGGAGAACCCAGACAGCTACATGAAATGTGTGTGCCTGTGCGAGAGACTGAAACTGCTTAGAAATGAGGGTTTGGCCCATCCTTTGCTTCAACAAAATCATGCAGAAGTCAACAATGTCACGATGGGCTCTAAAAACCAGCATTTACCCCTCCCATTTCCACCAGCCCAGCTCTTCTGTGACCTCAGGTGACCTTGGGCACTGGGGGACTCCCATTTCCACGGGGGGGACCCGATTCAGTGTGGACAGCACGCACCGGTCTCCTAGGCAACTGCAGCAGCGCAAACCGCAGGCTACAAGGCCGCGGCTGACCCGCCCCCCATCACCAACGCAGCCCTCCCGCTGCTCAGCCCTTCATCTGTCTTTATTTACACAGCGCTCAGGCACACCTCGAGGTGCCTCCTCCTCTGTCAGCCGGAGATATATTCTCTTAATCTGGGCACGGCACCCCAACACCTCCTCAGCCAAGAGCAGACAACCCTTCTCAGAACCGCAGCCTTCTCCTGAACTCTCCACTCCTGGGGGAGGTTCAGCTAGCACTGAAATAACCATCCTACTCGCCGAAATCCTGAATTACAAATCCAAAATCTTGCAGTAAAGATTATATATTAACCTTCTAGCTGCCTGCTGAACTGGAGGGGGGGAGAGGCGGAAAGGCCATTTCCAAAGGATAAAACTGGATAAAATATGTCTGAAATAACAGCAGAAAACAGAATATTCCTTCGGGCTCTTATACAGCGACGGAGAGAGCAGGAGGAATTTCCACAGGTGCGGGAGAGCGAGTCTGTGACCACCCTCCCCACCCACCCAAGGCAAAACTAGCAGCCAGCATCCCTAGAGCACAGGGACAACACAGGCCAGGCTCATGAGCTGCCGACCCCGCGCTGAAACCTCACCTCCAACCCTCAGGGCCAGTCAGTCGCATCTCTTTTTAAAACGCTAACCGCACATTTCGGTGATCAAAATGCTTTTCATTTCTTTGCTTCTACCCATTCCCCCTTTGGTATTTGTACTGTTACTAAAAACAGGGATCGTCCCAGGACCAAGCGGTTAATTCCGGGAAAAAACCTTGAACTACACAAATCAGTCCCAATTTCATGACCTTCATGTGAGTCCTCTCTGTTTTTAAAGACGTCACCCAGATATAACAGTGTAATAAAACCGCATGGTCAATTTTCATTTTAGGATGCTACCAACTACTACTATCACCTATTTAAAACCAACTGTTGTAACAGCTGTTGTAAAAAGACAGGCATTTTTAAAACTACCTGAATCCGAGCAATAACCTGAAGGAAACTTTTCGGATGAACCCTGACTGGTGTACAATTTTAATTAGTTTACTTTTTTCTTTTTTCCCTCCTTTGTTTCTGTACAACGCAAATGGTTCTCCTTCCATATACACACACATTTACAGACGCGCAGAGCAAAGACAACACTGACATGAAGAGATCTGAGTGGAAAACGGCGTCGGTCTGAGAGCTACAAAGGAACAGACAGAGGTTGATGTCACTCTGAAAAGTAAAAAGAAGGAAGGAAAGAGCATTTTGGCTGCAAAGCCTCCGTTAGGCGAGTGGCATATTCTGTTAAAATATTATACACAATATTACCGCTCCTTTGACAGAATTTACCCAACCAGCAGCCACTGCTACTCTAATCCCGATCGCACACCGGCAGCGGAGAAAATCCAAACTGACCTCCATCTGTCATCCAGCTTTTTGAGGCACAGCTGCCCAAACATTTAAATCAGAACTGAATTTGGGCTGAGGAGCAGCGTGTTGTCTCTCAGGGCCTGCGAAGCGAAGACCCAGACGGGGAAGGGTACTGCCTTCCTGCTGTCACCCGGGCGGGAGTGAGGCAGGCACCTCTGACAGACGATCCCGGCTGGCATTGTCGTAAACAGCGCTATCGGCTCCAACCTGGCCGGCAGCCCCCGCCGGGCACAGAGGCGCTCTGTCACAATCCGCGGGGCTGCTATCTTACCTCAGGTCCCACTTCCACAGCCCGAGTGCTAACTGCGACGCGCCGCTCCGAGTGAGGGGGAGGCTCGGCGCCTTCCTTTGATGCTCGCCCAAACAGATCCCAGCACAAAAGAGGATTCACGCATTGTGTTCCCCCTCGAGCTGCGTCAGGCACTGACAAAGCCAGCCCCCCCTCTCCTCCTCTTCACACGCACACACACATAAGCCCTCCTGCCTCTGCCCCAAGCCCCCAGCTGACAGGAGACTGTGCCTCGCCTGCCAACAGCGGTTAGTGGCGGGAAACAGTCGCAGAGAAAACAGCACAGTGAAGACAAGACAACAGGCAGGGAGACGACAGAACTGGGGAAGGCCAGCTCCTCTCCGCGGAGGTGCTGTCTCAGGCTGCCTCTTTCTCTCTCGTTACGCATCTGTTACCAGTTTATTCCCTGATCACTCTTCCTCCCCTTCTTCTTCAGCGTTATCCAATCCAGCGCCCACGGTCACACGCCCCATTGACGTGTTTTCATACTTTTCCTGTTCTCTGTTATTGCATTACACGCTCAGCCAAGTGGAAAAGAACCCAACAGGTGCAGTCCGGCTTTTAGCAATCGACTAGAGACAATAAAAAACCACATGCATTCAGGTGGTTCCCTTCATGAGCGTTTCACTGAAGCAGTTAACCGTAGTGCAGTGGTTCAGATTCTAAAGATGTATGCGGCAAACCAGTTTCTCCGCATGCCAAAGAGGGTAGCTGTCGATGGTTCCCGGGAGAATTATAAAAATAAAAACACCACACGCTCTGGGCTGGATTTCCGGTCAGGATTAGTGGAGCTCAAGCTCAGTGAAAGGGGCGCTGTGAGTCAGTCTGAGAAGATTTGCAGAGCTCATTGCCAGAGGATCCTGCAGAGGCTCCCTGTTCTCTGAAAGCTGGACCTCAGTTGTTCCTTCACAATCAGGGGGGTTAAGCTATGGGAGGATCTGACAGGACGCTATACCGACCAGACAGAGCAGCCCAGATACAGCACAGCCAGCTTCTCTCTACACTCTCCCTGGGCCAGGCTGGACAAGCCATTACATCACACACCCCAAGACGAGAGGGAATAAGCATTTTTAATCAGATCCTTACACCAAGACACCCATCATAATGTAGAGCAACACTGAAGATGCCAAGGGTGCACAAGCACACTCTGATAGTTTCCAAAAGCCGAGCTCTCACCCCTTTTTCAAATTCATGAGCACTCTTGCAGGACTCTCCAACAGTGATCCTATTGGCTTCACTATCCACTCACAAAGAAGGCAGTTACCATCCCAAATGCAGAAAGACCTCTGAGAGGTTAACCCAACCCCCAGCACTACAAGAAGCAGCCAGCTGAGAGCAGGGCGTTCTGACAGAGAGATCACCTTTACGGCGCCTACAAATAACCCCCGTATAACTTTGCTGTGATATAAATAAAACAGGGGACATGGCAAAATAAAGACTGTGTTCATTGCTCAAACAAAATAAATTGCAAGGTCGCTACTAAAATATAAGGTTTATTTATGGGTGTAAATTTATGTGCATAGAGCCAATCTCACATTTAATCTGTCAGTATCCCCGCGTGTTGGCTAATAAGACTTAACAGTTTTTCCAGACTTAACAGCATCTTATTTATAGCAGAGCACCGCAGATTGGTGCATTTATTAGTCATGATGAAGTTGCAGTTGTAGCTCATCTAGAAACAAAGATGTAATGAAGCCAGTTTAGCACAGAGACACCTTCCACTCCTCCAGCCAACATGAACATGATGCTTGTTCTGATGCTTGTCTAAAACCCAGGATGATATAAAATGATATTCACAAATCAAGAGGATCAAAAACAAACGTGTCCCTAATCTGAAAACAGAAGGCACGAGTGGACATCTGCACCGGAGTTCTGTTTCCGATCTGCGCAGTAAGCTTTTCCGAAATAATCCGAGCTGGCAGCCACGTTCCTCCCCTGCACATTCCATTCTATTCATTCCATTTCCAACCATCTCCCAGCATCCCATGCACAGATGCCGTTCGTCACTGCCAGCATCTATCTGAGCCGTGTTTACATGGGGGTCAGTCAATTAACTCTATTTATAAACAGGCCTGTATCGCAGAGGATCGGAAAGCTTTATACACATACAGTAGGAGAGCATCCTCTTCATCCAGTGCAGCCCCCATCTGGGGGACTTCCAGAAATCATTACGCCCTAAAGCATAGCATATCAAATGGAGAGAAACTGCTGCATATATTTAAGTGGGAACCTAAGGTGGACCAGCTCATACAAAACCAGAGCTAGATATAGTCTCTACTCTTACTCTTATTTAATGGCGAAATAATCTGAACCTCATTTTATCAACTAATCCAAAGGATGGCAACTCCTATAGCACAGGGAGCATACTGGAGCACTGGATTTTTAGTTACATACTGGTAAAGAACTGGAGTAAAGGCGTCAGTTCTGTAACACAGATACAAAAGTCAAAAACCATCCACTGGATCTAATACGAGGTGAGAAGAAAATGTGTTGTGCATTTTATGCTGAATCACAGGGTCACTGCCTCTCTCACAACTGTGACCTGTTTGTCTCTCATTCAGGTTGAAAGGCTGTGCTTGGGTGTTTTTCTGTACAGATAATACGCTGGTGAAATGCCGCCATTCTTCTCCCAAGCTTTCAATCGAGCCAGCAGGGATTAGAGGGGCAAGCAGGAACGAGCACAGCAGTCCAGCCCACACAATGCAGGGCCTGGTGGCTGAGCTTTCACCGAGGTCGGAAGGCCACGGGGCCGTGTGTGACCTTTCTGGAGTGCGGACAAGGAAGTCGCCTCCTGGCAGGTGACTTTCGAAGCCTTTCAAACTTTATTCCCTTTCCCCGCTGCAACTGCCTCAACATCGTGGACTGTTTTACACCTGCCGGTCCAGCAGTCACAGCACCGGAGAGTGAATTCTGGGGGGTTCAGTGCACAGAAACCGACAGCCCTCGCGCATCGGCAGTTCCAACGCAAGTGAGAAGAAACAGAACGTGCTGAACAGAAGACGTGAAGGCATCCCGGAGCTGTGAGATCTGGGGGACTGTTCATAAATTCCAGGAGGTCAGATAATAAATTGGGCACCTATTGTTGATTCCCTAATGAAAAAGGTGTGAATATACATGTGTGTTGAAACTCAGGGACAAGTACTATTTGTACCCTGGTTTCCACATCCATAGTAAGAAGCCCCGTTATTCCTGGGATCTTGCTTTCTTCTTGATTTGTTTAACAGATGCCCTGACCCAGGGCAATTGACAGTTACAGTGCATACATTCAATACAATAAGGTGACAAACCATGTAGATGTATGAACAAAGCCGAGAAAATGAAATACCTTATCAAAGTCCTCCTGGGTGGCTCTCATTTCCTTCCAGGTCTTGTTCAGCAGCTGGATGCAGATACAGAAGAGCTCCTCCAAGAGGCGGTCCTGGGCGAAAAAGATGGGGTGGTAGTCCTGGCCAGTTTCCGAAGCTGCGGGACAGGTGGGTAGGGTGAGCCCAGTGAAACACAACTGAGATTCAAGAGCAGAAAATCTAGCGGAATGAAGTGGGGAATTCAGGCTGCCGGGCAACAAGACGTTACCCCCATTCAAGTTTCCCAATGCCGCCTGGAGTGCTCGGAGCTGGCGGCTCAGGAACTGAACTCTGGACACGTATGCAGCAAGGGACCACATTACCACGCTGATGAAAATCCACTTACAAAGGGAGTTCTCTCGTCCCTGTCCCGTTGTACCACCTGTGTGAAGTCTGCGTGTCTCCTTTCCCCCCTCACTGTCTGTATTCGCTCTGTGCTACAGAGATCACACTACAGAGGGCTCCCACACATCCCCATATGCTGTAATGTACATCACGGCCGACTGCCAGCAGGGTTAAAAGTCCCCTGTACACTTATACAACACGGGTGATTCAGTTTAAAACAGTCTGCAGCTCAGACTGTTCTGGGAGCTCAGAAATCAGGCCAGCTGAGATGACATCATCAAATCAGGTAACAGCTCACAGCACGGAGGTGAAGAGGCTTGCGGAAACCTCAGTGAGCTACTCACTCTCTCCACACCTACCCCTGACACAGGTGCCCCAGAAGGCCACCAGCTCTAGGTCCCTGTCCCCTACGGCCCCCCTGAAACTTACGGGGCTCCCCGATGCGCAGTATCTCGCACAGGATGAGGGTGAGCTGGATGCTGCTCCTGGCGAAGGGGCACTCGTGCTTGTCCTCCCGGCTGCTGTTCTCCAGCACGAACTGGGGGCACAGGAGCAGGAGTCAGGCAGGACACTCGCACACGGGTACCCACACATCCTGCTTACACCCATTCTGGGAATTATATCTGTCTTGACCAGGTCCGGGCGCGAATATTTGCATTTAGCATCTAACATCTTAGAAGAAGAAAAAACAAACTGCAACACGCAAGATTTGGACTTGGAGTATGAATCAGTTTCAACGAAGTGTCGACTTGGCGAGCTGAACCAGTGCGTTTACAGAGCCTGGTCATTAATTCTGGGTGGCGAAATATTATTTCTGGTGTTATTTCACCAGAATAGGTTATTTTATTTGAGTGGGATGGTGGTATGACAAGCAGCCCTGCTTTCTGGTCCTGGAATCTCTCAATGTACTCTAGTTGCCATCGAAAGGCATTACAACTGAGTGGACTGATCTCTCCAAATTGGCCCTTTGTGCTTGTGCATGTATCCTGCAATGAGCTGGCACCCTGTCCAGTGTGTAGCTCTACCTTTTGCCCTGTGCCCAGGACAGGCTCCAGACTGTGCCCTCATCAGGATTGAGCACCAGGATTGAACCTTTACCAGGAGCCTCATAATGGTGGAATAAATGACGGTAAGAGAGTAGAGCTCATCTTGGTCTGTGAAAACAGCCCTTGAAGTGTTTTATGTCAAGGGGCCAGACAGCTCTGTAGCCCCAGGCCCTGCCAGGCTTCACTCACCCGGCTGTAGGCATCAGGGTAGCGTGAGGAGAAGTAGGACATGGTTTCGAGGGCCAGCAGGCCCGGAGGAGTGCGGTTCAGGTCCAGGCCCGGGTTACTGTTGTTCTGGAAAGGAACGGAAGGAAAGGAACAATAAGCCCTACGATACTGTCAAACTCGCATTTGCACACACGTCCTTGGAGTCACGGGAGCAAGGAGAACATCTGTCTTTTTATTAAAACAGCCGTTGAAGAAACGATCCAGATTGATCAAATCGTTCTGAAGCGAGGCTGCGTTTCTGTTGGCGATGCAGGTGTCAGTCCCCCGCGAGTCAGGCCAGTGAAGGAACGACAGGGCCGGCAGAGCCAGGGAGGGGGGCGGGAGGAGGGGAAGCCGGCGCTGACTCACAGAGAAGCCCAGCTTCTTGAACTCCTTGGCGCAGAGCGAGCGGCGGCGCTCGTGACTCAGGCTGCCCTCGCTCTCCGTCTCGAAGGCTGCCTGCCGCAGGCTGTGCAGGACTTCCCGCTGCTCCTGCGAGGGAGGGAGAGACGGGAGAGAGGAATGAGAGAGAGAGCGCGCGACCATCTGTGTACAACCAAGCCCAAGACCTGTGTGTAACGGAAGATGTACAACGCTGGTGCTCCAGCATATCTGAAGCAATCTGTTTCTGATCCCACCTAGTGCTGAGTAATGTACTGATAAGCACTGCCCACTGTCAGAGAGATCTCAACGGTCAGGTGATTCCCGCTGAATCTGGGATGGGATGCGACTTGAACTGCCACTTATTCTAATTTTCACTTCTGTCCTAAAACACAGCCATGCCATCAAACATTCTCTAGGTCTTGTGGGTTCAGATTAGCTTCCAAAACTGAATGCAACCTTCCACTCAGCTCAGTGGAAAATACACCTCACTGAACCAAAATATCAGTCTGAAAAGACTAAGCAACCTTGCCAATCCCAAGAAAATGTATCAACAATGGTGAAATTAGTTTTTTAACAAGAATTATGTTATTGCTAATTTCATGGAGAGTGATGTTAACAAGCAGCATGATTTAAGGATAAATGGGTTAAGAGTTAGAAATAACCAAGAAATGTGGCTGTATTTGTTTATATTCCAGTACATTCAATACCATATGCAACAGTTTGAAAGGTATAATCACTTTTTATCTCAAACTTTTGGTTTTAGGGAAATTTAGACAACATTCCTCTTTAGGGCAAAGCAGTGCATGGAGCCATGTAGGCAAAAATTTCTGTCCTAAAACACAGCCATGCCATCAAACACTAGGTCTTGTAGGAACTCTAACCCTAACCCTAGCTAAGGGTTTGGGGTTAGGGTTAGGGTTCAGATTAGCTTCCAAAACTGAATGCAACCTTCCACTCAGTTCAGTGGAAAATACACCTCACTGAACCAAAATATCAGTCTGAAAAGACTAAGCAACCTTTTCAATCCAAAGAAAATGTATCAATAAGGGTAAAATTCAGTGTTTTAACAAGAAGTCTATTATTCTTTAATTGATGTACAAAGCTGGTGCGGCAGCATATCTGAAGCAATCTGTTTCTGATTCTATCGAGCGCTGAGTAATGTACTGAGAAGCAGTGGCCACTGCCAGAGATGTCTGAATGGTCAGCGGGTTCCCTCTCAATCTGGCACGTTTGACTGGAGACAACGTTTATTTAACTGCCCCCTGACACCCCCTCATCTAAAGACTCCGACTGCCTTTTCTCAATCCTGGGTGTGGTACCTGGTTATAGGAGTCCAGGGGCATCCTCATCTTGGGCTCTAGAAGGTTCAGAGTCACAGACTGCAGGACATAGAGGTAGTGGGCCATCTCATCCCCCACTGCGCCCGAGCTGTGGATGATATTCTGCCAATTAAGCAAATCAGAAGGATCAGGGGGAGGACAGAATACAACTATCACCACCAGAAGCACAAGACCCCGTGTGCCAAAAGCAAACAGCACTTGTTTACATAAAGCAGGCGCCACTCAGAAGAAGCAGGCTAACTGCACAGCACAAGTTTTCAATACTGCTCGCATCCGAGGAAAAACTCTACAGAGGATGAGATTCTTGGAGCAGCAACACGGCTCACAACCAGCATTTTCTAACAAACAGCATGAATCTTCTCTGGATTCACAGCCTTTATAACATGTCTGATTTGAGCGCAGAAGGAATGAGTTTAGTAAGAGTTTAACAGCTTTTTGTTGTCAGACAACAATCAACAATTATTTCAATATGTATACACTTTTTTATTGAACTGCATATAGACACCCCCCCGTTTTAACAACATTTCAGATCCTACAGATAAATTGGTTACCTTGTATATATACTGGCGCAGGTTTATTTTTACCAGAAAATCAAACATTTCCTGAAAGAGAAAAATCAAACAAAGTCTATCAGTGACATTTTGAAGATATGACAAAACGAACAGTTATTTCTCAGTGAGCGCTTTAATGAACTCAGAAGTACTGAGTGAACTCAAGAAAGAGTGTTTGCACTGAGGAGATCCTGAAGATCCAGCCCCCAGCTCAGAGTTCCCCATTTTCTAGGAACTCTTCACCACTGGCTTTGCTTTGTTCAGCATTTTGTTACTAGTCTTGGATTATAGTGCACAATTGAATTAGTTATAGGACTAATTCGGTTTTCAGTTTCCAACATGTCAGATGATTCCTCTTATTTCCTTATACAAGCAAATCCAGATCTCCAGCGAGTGGTGAGGGTGAGGATCCAATTAAGCACTCAAATAAGAAACAGATCAGGGGTAATAGAAGCTCTGACTGCAATGACACACAGTGGCCATGAGGTGGTAGCAAAACTGCTTCATACACTGCAGACCACAGGGGTCTTCCACCCAACATTTTTCAGTAGCTGTAACTTATAAAAGTTGCTTCCAAACAGCAAAGCAAATGGAATAGCAGATTTAGTCAAGAGTTACTTCCAAAGACTAATACCCTGTGTCATCACTTGAGGTTTTCTTGCCAAAGGAGAGACTAAATTGATCACATTACCTTCACACAGACAGATGTACTGCAGACATGGGGTCTCAAGCTAAATTTGAGCTCGGTCCAACTGAGCAATTATTTCCACAGCTGTGAGTCAGGAAATCCAGTGAAATGAACAGAATAATAGTACAGCCCCATTGAAAGAAGACCAGAAAGCCCTGCATGAGTAGAGCTGTGCACTCCTGCCTCACAGCTACGTGTGGCCTGGAGCTGTATGGAGGAACGCTGGTCCCCTCTCCACCCCCTGACACCCCCACTACCTGCTGGGCGACCTGCGTGACCCCCCGGCTGTACCTTTTTCTCCATGTCGGACGCGGACTGCAGGAGAGCAATGAGAAGAGCCATGGCCTTGGTCTGGATCTGCTGGTTGAGCCTGTCGGGGGGGGGGGGGAGAGTGAGAAAACAGACTGACTGTGCTGCGCCCCCGATCCCTCTGCGACGGCTCCGCGCACTTCCCAGACTCCCCCAGAAACCTGCTGATTTCCGGTACCGTCCCAAACAGCGGGGCAGTGAGACAGTGGCAAAGGAGGGAATGACTCTACAGCCGTAACACTCACCAAGGGGGCTTGTAGGTTACTGTCTGCTGGTTATTCTTGGGCATGGAGAAAACAATTCTGTCTGCTAATTAAACACCACTAAGTTTTACCAGTTGCCACATTTTTAACACAACCAACAGAGGGCTCATTCCGGTATAGGATTACGAAGCAGCGCCAACTGCTAACAGCACTTAAAATAGCAAACGTGGATCAAGATTAAGTGAATTTGCTGCGTTCAACTTCAGACTGCAGAGCTGAGACCTCTCTGGGTGTCCTTTATTCCAGCACATGGGCTATTTTCAGAAAGGCTTTGTCATTCTACACAAAGAGTCCTATTTTACGAAACAGGCACCAGTCAGCAGTCTGTCCCAAACTCAAGCAGCCTCAAAACAGGCCAGTCTCAAGATTAACACTTTGATTTCTCCATGTGGATTCTTGTTTTTTCACAATTACAGAGAGAAAATCCACACACTCCTCTTACTGACGGACTACTTGGATTTCACAAAAGCTTAGTGGCATTTTGACAGCTCTTTCACAGAGTTATGAAATGTTTTTACAAGCACGCTTCAGGATTGCATTGGGACACCTGTTTACTTGCGAACAATGACTGAGTTTTGCTCTTGCTTTACTGTCTCTAACTTCAGTCTGCTCTGATTACTACTGTACCTTCAAGCCTGCTTTTGGGCAGAATGAAGTCACATGAGACCCTAAGAATCATTACAAATGAGAGGCCATTTGGCCCATCCAGAATGTTTGATAACAGAGATAATACCACTGAAAGGAACCCAGACAGTTTTATCTACAAGAAATGCAGTAGAAAATTGGTTTAGCAATTAGCTTGCCTGTAAACACTCAAGACTACCCACGGGCGGTAGCACAATGGTCGACTCCGAGTCATAGATCTGCCAAATCTCTTCCTTGAATCTACACCCAAGGAGAATCTGGTATGACCCCCCCACATCTGAATATCCAGCTGAGAAATTTTATTTCAGGTATTACTGTGCTCATATTTCAGAAGGTACACCTCCACTCCAGATTTGGGTGCATGCGAGGTATGAATATTAATTAGCTCTCAGCCAATTAAGATTAGCTGTCTCCTGTACCACAGTGATTGGATGAGAGCTATTTGACATTCATACCTGTAACACCTGAGCACATCTGTGTACTTGATACAGTAGATGTGCTTTTTGATTGAGAGAGGCACGTTTGGAATGTGTTTGGTAGAGAAACACGGTCAGTTCTGCTACAAAGCGCGTTTTCAAAAAACAAGTTAAATATAACGCGACAAATTTATCACTACCACTATTTTTTCTAGCATGAGCTGATTAGGACACATTCGAGTTTGGAAACTAGTCGTACATGAGTAGGAACAAACAGCTGTGCATGTGACAGGCGGATGTAAAATTACATTCTATAAATACTTCATTTGGTCAATATAAAGGGTCTGAATTAAAAAAAAGATTTTCACTTTAAAGGTTACATTTCCTCTTGCTTAGCAACAAAGGCTGATGCACACTGTGCCACTCTAGTGGACTTGCTCAATAGTTACTTAGTCATCTTCAATTAATGATATTATATCAGTGAACACTGTAAATAAACACTGTTTTGATAAAATAACAAACAAGGGCTAACTATTCATATAGAATAATTTCAATCATGGTGGTATTTTCAAGGCATCTTCCCCATAAGCCCTTAATTCCCATTGAATCAATCTTCAGGAACACAACAGCAGCAGACCTGGCTGCGGCTTGTATTGACATGACTTGACATCACACTTTTCTCAGCGCGTCACAGGCCACTTACACCTGCAGGTGCCCGATGAGCCTCTCCAGCGTGACTTCCTGTTTCACCAGCAGGAACAGGCTGGTGCTGCTCTGCACCATGTTCTCCAGGATGGCCAGGGACAGCTGCTGGATGGAGGCATCCATCACCTTGACATTGACGAACCCTGCGATCTGAAAGGGCGGCAGTGGAGCACGGACTCAGGGTGGCAAACACAGAGACTGAGCCCCTTCACCCCCATGCCCATTATAGACATTGGCACTTAGGCCATATCCTTGGTTTGTCTTCACGTTTGCCCCTTTCTACACCCTTCACACTATTTCAAAGTCGCTGCTTGTCTTTTCATTTATATATCATTTTTACAGGAATTCCCTTATAGTAGAATCAATGCTGAAGGATTTGAGAGATGCTTGTAGCTTGGACCAATCGAATGTGGCAGCTCCAAGCTCAGAAAAAAGAAATGGATCAGAAGACCTTAGGGTTCTCAAGAACTTCATCCATCTGATTTGGATAGATAATACAGGCTGCATCTACAATAACATGGAGAACTGCTGAGGCATTTCATCAGCTCAAAGGGGAACTGCAGTTCCAGTTTCTCAGCCTGTTTATGAAATCGTAGTAACAAAATAAATTGACAGTATCCCAAAATCAAACAAATTCCAAATTAAGCACAAAATCGTGAACTGTGGAAGTACTGTATAGTCACCATGGTATCGCAAACCCCTGGTGTTGCCATGGGCGACAGTGAAGAGTTTGTGCAAATTGCGACGTGAAACAGCCCTTCCTGCTCACTAGTCACTGTAATGGCTGATATAATGTGAAGTGCCAGCAAATAAGCACAGGTTGTGCAGCAGACATTTCACTGCAGAAATGTTCCAACGTGACCCGCATGCAGAGTTAACATTTGCAAAAATGTGTCACTCTAGAGCAATATTTCTATTGGATTAAAAGAGATCTCCTCACAAGCTTGTTTATAATGTAACAGGGCTGCCTCACCTGACCAGAAGTTTTGTTGCCTCGTTCTGACTCGGAGAATATGGCGCTGGGCATACCTGGAAGTGTTGTCTTTTTTGTGATGTAAATTGGAGCTTTTACACGTTACTGTGTACATTTGACTTGCATTGTGGTTTGAAATGCACTTATCAGTGCCACTTCTTTCTAACCCCAAAACATAAAAATATAATTGCAGTTCCCCTTTTATTAACTATGGCAGTTCAGTAGGAACAGCTGCTGTAAAGATGTTACATTTAAGCTCGCGAGTGCCGGGGCCTCTGCCCTCCAGAAGGTCACAATCGCAAGGAGGCTGGTGACGGTGTGACGGCCATACCTTCCTGATGAACACGGTGGAGAGGTTCTCCCAGGAGACGATGCCGTGATCCATGAGCTCCATGAAGCCCTTCAGGGTGTGGGCCATGATGATGGGGGCCCTGAGACACACACACACAGGCACCCAGTCACCCCAGAGCGTTTGTGGCCCGTGCAAGCCCACCCACAAGAGTCTAGAGGCAAACGCTGGCTGCAGAGAGAGCGGCCCGGGGGGTCGTGGAGTGGGGGGCTTCACTGCGAGATCCGCAGCCCAGCTTGGGCCTCCACCAGAGGAGATCACATCCAAACTCGGCTTTGGAGAAAAGCACTGAACAAAGACCCAAGGCTGACATGACGTGTGGCCTGCTCTGTGTTACGTCTGCAGAAGTTGAGGTTTGAGGCTGTGCTCTGCAGGATTTGAAAATGCTTTAACTTGCTTCTTCTCGTTCTTGTTTAGCCCCTGACCACACAGACAGGACAGGAACACAGCGATTATTTCTGGCCATATTTTGCACACACGGTCGAGCAGCAAACCGCCACCCATTTACTCTGTTGCAAGTGCTTAGGTAGAAACTTCCAACCCAGACAAATTATGATGTTGTCTCAGTAGCGCGTGAGGATGAAGGGCACGTTATACCCTTGAGGGTCTCAATTCCAAACCTAGAGGCGTTTCACTCGAGCACCGAAGACTGACAAAATAGAAACAAATACAATAGCCGTCTGCTTAATGGATAACATAGACCCATAAGACAGAACATTGAAGGACGCAGAGAAACAGATAGTGATCCCACACACACACACACACACACACACACACACACACACTTCCCTCGGGGGCAGACTAGCTGCTGCAGACTAAATGGGACAGCGAGTGAGGTCATGGTCTGCCAGCCGGTACCTAACCCATACTTGCTTTGTGGAAAGCCAGGATCCTATTTCAGTGAGAAATATTCATCAAAGCTCAAAGCTTATTATTCAAATCAAAGAGACCGCCAGAGATGTGCATTTGCAAGAACAAGGCGTTAGCTGTGAAGAAACAAGATACAGAACAAGCTGGAGGGAGTATAATGTTGATGTTTTTAAAAAAGATAGCAGCCTCAACATGTCACTGATGCTGGGGTATACTGGTCACCCTGTTTCAGAGTTTTTCATTCTTCCTGCACTTAGCACCCTCTGATTCTCAAGACATGGCAGCCAGAAAAGATCAGCTCTCAAAGGGCGAAAGGAAATTGAGAAAGAAGCAGCTGCAGAACCTGGCATTGACGACCTGTGTCTGGCTCCACGGTCCCCTCCTGCAGCTCTCTCCTGCCCACACTGCCCATCTGGAAGATGTACACAACTCACTCATTGCTGTTCTCCACGATCTGCACCAGCAGGGAGTGCCCGTCGCGGCTGATGAACTCCTGGGCAAAGGTGACATCGGTAGAGACGGCGGCCAGCTGCTTCAGAGAGTCACAGCGCACGCCGGAGTCCAAGTTCTGGATGCCCCTGAAGAGTTCTTCAGCATAGCGACCCTGAGGCAGACAAGCAGGCCTTAACGAGTGATTTCAACCAGAATTCTTCCAGTGTGCAATTCTTCCAGTTTGGTAGCAGGAAGTCAAAGTCCTAAATGTTTTAAAGACACAGCATCTTCTAATAAATACAAGCTATTAAATAGCCAAAACATGAATTTTCACCAATTATGAAGAATTGGATAATTTCCCTTAGGAATGGCTCAGATGAAAAAAATTGACAAAAGTCCATGCTGCCCTCCATGAAGCAGGGTAGGCCACTCATAGTTTAAAAACATAAAGATTACAACCAAGAAGAGAGCATTCAGCCTTCTAGCCTGTTTGGTAGTTAGTAGTTAACTAATTTAAGTATCTCATCCAGTGGTTTCTTCTAAGAAGCCAGGGTATTGGCTTCAACAACACAGTAGGGCAGCTTGGTCCACACTCCCTCAACTCTCGGTTTTAACTGTAAAATGTACTTCCACATAGTTTCCATGAACCGTTTTTTCTCTGTCAGTGCTTCCCCTATGGTTCCAACTGTCAGCCACTGCTGAAGGAAGAGAGCTACTGAGCAGCAATGCCATGGAAAGGATAGGGAGTACAAGATGAAGGGAGGGAGAGTATGAGAATGTGTGGGAGGTGGGTACCATGAACATATCGCAGCTTTCACATCACTTCCACAAACAGTTCCGTTTATATTCCTCGGTATCTAAATCCACTCTGATAACGTACGCAGTGTTTACTCATCTAGGACAGAAACGTCCGTCATTTACGATTCATTCCTTCGCGGGGCTCAATTTGCTCACAGCGAAACCTGCACCAGAGCTCCAAGGGGTTTATCTAAACAGCAAAAAGAGGGAACTACAAGAGAAAACAAGGCTCTCCTGTACAGATCACAGAATCAGAGTGTGGGAGGAAGCGGGCTGCAGTGGGTGTGATCACGATCTGGAGCAGCCCGCACCAGCTCTCCCAGCTCTGAAGGGCTGGCATCACAGCAGATGGCATGCTTGTCTGGCCCCTGGATCTGGGGGGTGGGGGCTGTGCGAGTGTTCATGACTAAGGCAGTGGACACAGGAAGAGAGAGAGAGAGGGAGCTGTGCTCATCTCATCAGCTCTTTGTTCCTCCCACGAAGCCTGGCTGGGGGGAAGGGAGGGTGGAGGGGACGAGGGACGCAGATTCACTGGCTGGATTCAGTCGGTTCCCTAATTTGGCAACAATGAGGGAGAACAGCCCCATTGAACGGGTGGTCGAAACTCCAGCCAGGAATAGCTCCTTTATAAGTTGGCTGTATACCAAATCCAGGCGCAGCACAGAGCAGCATCTCGCCTGTCTTCTTCGAAACAAATGCTTGGCTGAACCCTGTTCTTTAATCTCCGTGAAAGGCAGCGAGCTTTACGCACTGCATCTACACTGAAATTCAGAAAACTCTTAAATGGATCAATCCTCCCAGGCTCTCCCAGCCCCAACAGGTGTCACTAATCGGCACATGGTGCCAAATGATACTTAATTATGCCGATGTTAACTAACTTTCTCAGAGAAAGAAATATGAGACAAATTTGCTACGCCACATTACAGCAGCAGCTCTCCCACATTGACAAAAATGCACTTGTCGGCATATAATTAGCAATTCAGAAAAGAGATACATCCAGTCCAGATGCACAAACTGCAAGATTCTTAGCCATATTATCATCTGCAAGGGACTAAAGGGTATTCGGACTTCTTCTGTGTAAAATCTATTTTCCCACACATACGCAAAACTGTAGCCTCTCATAAAGAAATTGTGGCTACAGTAATGCTTTTGTTTCACTTCTAGCAAGGTCCGAGGCATGATGCACAAGTGCAGGTCAGCAAGGGGGGGTGAGAGGAAGTGTTTCGTGAGCGTACTGGGTGGAGACACTGTTTCCAAAATGTCACCTAGGATTAAAAATATAACTGGAAGATCAGCCTTCTTCAGGATGACCTGGAGAGTTCTGCACGTCAATACCCATATTTGTTATTAAAAGAAATCTACGAACTTGTTGGCTTTAATTAGGACTGGAAATAGGAAGGCATTTCTACAGGTCACACAGCTGGTGCAGTCTGTCCCTTGTCTGAAATCAGTGAGCAGCAAGCTGAGAGTACCCAGGTAACGTAGAAACTAACGGAGAACGGCCCACTTGACTTACAGGTGCTTTGGTGAGGCGGAGAATACTGCCATTCTTGATGTCCAAACGGTTCTAGGACACAGACGAAACACACTTTTCAGGACAGCCTTTATTATTAACATCTTTGCCCGTCTTAGCATGCACACGCAAGCACATAGACATTCATATAAAACGTGAATGCAGTCACTCAGAAAAAGGAAATCAAACATTAAAATAAGAACAATGGGGAAATCGACTTGCCGGAATAGGCCCCACATTCCGTGCATTCTGAAAGGGCTCCTTATTGCACAACAGCACTGAGTCACGTCAATCTGCTGCTCTCCTCTCCTTCTCCCCCAAGCACGGCATGCCGTGACTCAGGAGGGAATGTGGTAGAGAAGACACAGGAAGGCTTGCCCACACCTGCCCAGCGCTGCTGCCTGGTGTGTCAGAACACAAGCTGCAGTTTCACTTCCTGCAGCCAATATAGGATCTGTGCTGTGACTTGCACCTCTTATAGACAGAGGCTGGGCGAGGACTGTAACTGGGTCTTACCACAGTCTGTTGAGAGAACCTCACATTTTGTTTAGGCAACTGAACCAATTATATGTCGGACAGAGCTTAAGTTTCTGTGTTTTATTTAGCAGGCTAGAGATACCTGGTGGAGCCCAAATTTTGCTACACAGTTTTTCTCAACATATTATCATGAGATTCTGTAGGGGTGAGGTCCTGGCACAGTGCATCCAGCCCGCCTAGCCCTATCCTCTACCCACATGTCTCAAATTGGTTATCTTAAAAGACATCTGACCCATTAAGGAGTCTCAAACATTGGTCCTGGATGGTTCCAATCTATGAATCATCTAGGTCACCTTATATCTTCTGTTTCTATGAAACGGGTTCTTGAACACTGAGGGATATTTCTTATTTGTTTTCCAAATGATCAAATAATCTTAAATTACTTTTAGCAAGTTAACAGTTTTAATGATCTCTGCCCAAATCTTTCAGAAACTGATGATCCTACTAGAATGAGGCTCTCCACAATAGGGGTTAAAGATATCTGCTTTGAAGGCCTTCATCTTTTAGTTGCCTTGGGAGTGGGGTCCCCCTTCCTCATTTTCCACACAAAATATAAAGTAGCTCACTTGAAAGCTGTATAGACATCCTGTTTCCATTGGATTACAGGGATGTCCATGGCTCTGAGGCTACACCGATGTCTGTCGCAAAGGAAAATGATTCCTCAAAAACCTTGGAGCCGTATTCTCACCGACTCAGTGATGTAGGTCTGGATGCCATCGGCGTACTGCAGCGCATAGCCATCGGGGCCACTGAGGTTCCACCTGTCGACAAGCAATTCGATCAGTTAAGGGATGGAGGGGTGGACTGGTGGCTCAAATACGGAGACTTTCCCTGTGTTCTGTTGGTGAAATAATAACTATCCTCTTCTCCTCCCCACATGTCCGGATGGCGCTGCATCACTGCCTTGGATCCAAGAGGGACATTGTGGATGTAGCTATCATTTAGGAGCAATCTACTGGTCTACAGAGATCTGCATGGAGTACTAATACACAGAAGACATGATGGATGGATGGATTAATGCCCTCATCATTTCCTTTTTTTAGCTATATTAGCATGCCCAAAGGGGTTGGGCAACCAGTTGACCTTGGACCCCCAGAGGTTTTTTATTCCTCCTTACTAAGGAGTTTTTGGACCGTTGTCTTCTGGTCTTCTGTTCTGTATTGACAAAATGTATCGTCAATTGCATTGTTAAGCGCCTTGGGGCAACCTTGTTGTGAAAGGCGCTATATATAAATACATTGAATTGAATTGAAAGAATCGCTGCAGGACACAGCCGACCAGAAGGATCTCCCCATGTGCGTTCACCCAAGACAAGGCAGGCCACAAACTACAGCTATTCTCAACTTACTTTCATTTCTCTCCTGAACAGGAAAGGCCAGCTTTCTGACCCGTGAGAAAGACACATGAGGCCATTCACATTTCTTGTCAGATCTATTTATATATGAACGTGTTATGAACAATGACCAATAATTTTATGTACGACTAGGGATTTTGTAGAGGCCCTTAGTCCTGGGAAATACAGATACGTAGTTTCTGAAGTCAGAATAAAACATATGAATAATACATACCCATCACAGACTTCTTTAATGACTGCTGACAGTGGCTTTTTCTGTAAGAGAGGAAATCTTATTGGTTTGGGACACACAAATCATAAATTAATCACAGGTTGCTTTTGCTGCTTCACTTCTATGGGGAAATAACAAACATCTGAGACACAGTCTCAAATTTAACCAAAAAAGACATTTTAAAAAACTGCATGATCTTCAATGGTCGCGTCTCTATGCTCAGGTATGGTGCTGCTCTAAAGCAAAAATGACACCGACTTTGCATGCATACGAGTGGTTATTTAGAAATAATAATTGGGAAAACATTAGCCTTTTGATGGAAAGCAGGAGAATTCTGTGTTTTGTTACAGCTGCCCTGCAATTGGTGGGTTGCAGTGTGGTTGAAGCAATTACAGGGCTGGCATTGAGACTGGTCTGCTCAGGCCTCAGCCAAAGCCACAAAAACAAGCTATTCATTTGGCGCAACTGCACATCCACCCGGCTGAGCTCCTGCTCCAGGCGGATGCTCACAGAAAGGCTGCCGACACACTTACAGGGCAGGGAGGCAGAGCAGCCAGGTCCCTCTCCCCAGAGGTGCAAACACCGCGTCCCGCAGTAGGGACTGAACTTCAGTCAGGGAGGGGCTGGGAGTAGGTGTGTCAGGACACACGCTGCCTACGCCTCTGCTGGGACTTTGGACTAGGGAAGTGAAACTACAGAAGCCAGGCTTGGGGGGTGTGCTACGGAGCATCGCTCGCTTGTTGCCCACAGGTCTAATCTTGAGCCGTTTTATTTGTGCAGGGTGCCTTCATTACGAACTAGCACTGCCTGTGTATAACCACGATAGACGCAGGGGGGTAGGATAGTGGCCAAAAACTATCTTTACTGGGTGAGTCACTTGGTAACCCGGGCAAAACCTTTTCTTCAATCAATGCATCTGTCCCCCAGTGCAGGGCCTGACCAAGGCTGTGATTTCATGTGCTGCCTCTCTCCTGGGCAGCCGACAGGTAAGGGGAATCCGTACCTGGTCAAGGTCAATGAGCTGGGGATAGGCCCCAGGCATCTGGATGGCGATCTTCACAATGTCCTTCTGAGGAGGCATGGTGGCGCCCTGCGCGTGCGTTCAGCCCGGGCTTGGCTGGGTACAGCAGGGAGCAGGGGGGGGCCAGGGGCCCAGGGGGACGTACCCTGCGAACAGGAGACACAAGCGTCAAACCACCCAACCTCATCCGAAGTCACGGCATCACACGTTCAGCCCTTCACTCCCTGCACACGCTTGAGAGGAACGAGCTGGCCGATGTCGGATGTTCACCCCTGACATTCGAACTTATAAACATTCGAGAGGCAACATGTCCTGGCCAGACACAGCCCGAGTGCATTCATATCCACCTCGCTGATGCTGCAATAGTTACGACACAAGCTGAAGCCACTACAGTGGATCTTCCTTTAGTGCATCTAACGCTGAAGAAGGCCTGTAGCACCAATCACAACTGACACTTGGACTGTGTATTTCTCCTCCACAAGACCTCTCTAGACATGGACAGAGGACACTGCAACACCTGAAACAAAGGACACGTTAGGGACTCCAGGTATAAAAAGAAGGTCACCTTAACAGAATCACCACAGCACTAAGCCATATACACACAAGCCTACACGTAACAAAAAGTGAAAAGTAGTGTATCAATTGTCATATATATTAAAACTACTAATCTAGCTGTTAGTTTGGCTTCATTGATTAACTGACAATCCTCTGAAGTGTTTTTGTTGACTCATTATTATATGTTGAGTCAGTGTTCAGTCATTTACTGGGTAATATTGGCCAACAGTTTTCTCCAGGTGAGGACCAGGCAGACTCCGGAGATCACCTGAGGGAATGAACACAGAACCATCAAGAAATCAAGCAGCTTAGAGAGCTAAGTCTTTTAAAAAAAACAGTCCGAATGATCTCAGTAACTTGGCTCTTTGGTGATGATTTCTTTGGATGACTTTGCAGCAGCGAGAAAGAGACCAACTATTTATAAACAGAGTAAGCATTTGTATAGGCCTACATTTATTTCTCCAGGGGAAATTGTGTTAATATTTATGCAATTTGTTGAAATACCTCATTATTTCTGTTTCTGTAAATTTGACTCGTCAAAGTGCTGAGCCTATAAATATTTCCCAGTTTACCGACTCTTCCCTGTGGTTCCTTATTTCTCTTCTGTAGCATCGAACTTGGCTCAATTGTCACAATGTGAAGTTGAATTCTTAAAGAGACATTCACCACATGTGCTGGGTATACTTCCCTCTAGTTTCACCATCACTGCGCCCACAGAACAAGACAGCACTGTGTTTGACTTTCTAAGGTGGAGGCACCACTCTATTCTGTGAGCAATGCGGAGGTTAACTCTATGTCACTTTTCATTTTTCATAATGAGCTAAACCCCAGCTAGTTCCTCTTTAGTTTTTCTGTAGAAGAGCTCAACAGGTTTCTCATGTTCACAAGCCATTGCCTGGGCTGCAGCAGTCTGGGCAGGCAGTGAGAAGTACTTGCACTACAAATGTAGAGACTCTGATCACTGCACTGCACCTGTGCAAACACTAACACTTTCTAGAGATTCATGATGCCAGTGGTTCTCAACACAGATTCTAATTGAGCTGTTCGGTGATGACTTGAATTGATCTACTTGCCTGTTTAAAGTTTTGTTAACCCAAACTAAAGTGCTGTGAGCTGATAAGGAACACTTCCCAAAACTTTGCTCCCTACACAATAGCTAAGTACAGCTCTAGTAAGAGCAGGGACAGGTAAGCATGAGCAAAAATTCTCATTTGCTGCCAACCAGGAAACTTTCAGCTAACGCAGTTTTGTTTGGTTTTCTAGGTGTGCACATCAGTGTTGAGAAATGGCCACAGCCTGTCCTCCATATTCTGTTGAACCAGAGACGGGCACTGAACTCCACAATAAACACACTATGAGCAGCACACACGCAAGTCAAAGCAATTGGTAATGTTTAAAAGGCAGGAACAACTAATGCAAGAAAAATTGCTTTTAAAATTGCAACATAACAGCAGAAAAGCACTGCCCAGCTGCATTGTGTCTTTACAACACCTAGTGGAAACATTACAGTGAGAAAATATGGTACATGGTCATTACAAAACAAGGCCAAACGATGAGAAAAATACAGAAGCAGATATTACCATTTAATTATTCCTTCCGTTTATGGCTGGGCAAACTAACATTGCATGGCCCAGAGTATTTAATCCATCTTAAATTGCCCACACATGTACTGTATTTCAGCCTTTGAGGCTTCTGCATAAAGGAAATTGATTCCTTTTATCCTGCCCAGGTGCCTGCTTTTCATTAAACGAGGTTAAAGAATTCCATCCACAACACAGCATGTCCCTGGATCACAGGAAATAAAATCAAAATCCGAAATGCAGCACCGACAGGGACCCGAGCTCTATAAGCTCAATCCTGTAACATGCCACAGCTTGAACAGGCACAGTCGAGCTGGGGTTAAGCAGCAGTATACTGGTTCCTGGGGAGATGTGAAATAAGCAGTTTCAGTACCTAACAGCAGCTAAAGCTGCAAACAGACTGGCTAATAAAACAGTCAGTAAAGATTTAGAACCACAAGCTAGGCCATATGACCTGTGCACAGAAATGTCCCTAAACAGTTAAGTGTTTTTTCCATTCCTCTCACATGAAAATACCTTGTTTGGAAATCTGTGAGCCCAAAGGGATGTAGGCCAAAGAGGAAACATAAAATATGAACTGAGAGAAAGGCGATTCTCTTCACCCCTAATTTATAATCACAGAAACACAAAGCCTAAAAGATGTTACATGCTAGTTCAGTCACTCTGTCCTCCAGGATGAGCTCATTTCCTTAAAAGACCAGCCCGTGCACCTTAATACAGCGTTTCCTTGCACAATACTCGATACAGTACATATTTTACAATTAGACGAGCAGTCTTTACTGAATGAGGTTCAACACTTAGCCTAATGTAGCATTAAGACCCTTTCACCAAAAGCCTCCTAGTTGTGCCCTTGCCCAAGCCCTTAACTGAATATAGGAACACCTGAAAGGTTACAAACAAGAGAAGGGTTGTTTGGTGGATTTTAATTCCAAGAGAAAGCTGGCCACTTGTGAGCACCCAAAACCATCTGTGACCACAGTCACCTGCTTTTGCAGCTGGCCCAAATGAATCACTGACCAGGCTCTCCTGTGCTAGCATTCAGTTTCCCCACAGGGAAAAGTACTACATGATAGCAACACTCCTAACTACCACACGACGAAAGCCTGGTGCTTTAAACAACAACAAAGATGCTCGGATGCTCACCAAAAGAAAACCAGAAAAAGGTTTCACTGAGGACAACACCATGATCTATACACCATATTTTTTTAACGGTGCAAAACACCACTGCTACGTTCAGTATCCAAATTTCCAGAATAAGCCTAAATCCCTGTGTGTGCTGAAGGTCCACCATAGCTGACTAATTTAACCCTTGACAATGATCCCTAGATCTCTGCAACTGTGATAAACTCTTATGGACTTGTGGTTAATTATGGTCTGAGAAAATCTTTGCTAATCCTTTGAGGGCTCTAATATGCACAACCAGGGGAGTGGGATGTATTTTTTGTAACATGGACTTGTGGCTGATTAAAGGCTGCAGTCCGAAAGGAGAATTCGTAGGTCTCTGTTGCCCTCTGACCCCTGACAGCCCCCCCGCATGGCCCACCTCCTGCCCTCTCGAAGCTATAGATGCGGCCGGGCTGCAGCTCTGCAGAACCGTGTGAACTTTCGTGTTTTTTTTTCTGTACACAGACTCGAAGTGCCTCCGTGTCACATTTCCCGCAAACCGTAAACCACAAGAAACAACGGACCACTTGGAAGGAAATCGTTAATCCCACTTCAATCAATTTAATAACAGGCTGCCCTGATTACGGAGTGATCAACGTTCAATAAAAACAGATTTTGTCAACCTTCTAAACTAAAATCCGGCTAACCTATTAAATGCGACTTGATTTTTGCCCTGCGACAAATATTCTTGCCTTTAACGAAAAGGCAATTAACGTAATGGCATACCCCATTCGAGGTTAGTACTTAAACCTGATTTAATTGGCCCAAACCCATCGATTCGTCTTGCAGGGTGCAGGGTTAGAGTCAGTAAGCCATATGAAAAAAAATGCAACACTTAGTACTACTTTTCTGGAGAGCTAAAAGACGGGTTTTGATCTGCGCTCAAGGTGTGCGGTAAAGTGGTTCTTGCAGCAAGCGAAGTAACTAAAAATTACTGCTGAATTTATCTTGTTTGACAAAAAAATGGGTAAGAGAGAAACGAAAAACGATATTGAGTAATCTCTGATTTCTCTCCGTTAAGAACATACAGATATTTCCAGTGCCCTTTACTCGCTAAACAAACAACATACAGTAAATTACAAACACCACGAAGGTAATCAAAAACTGAAACTATTCTGAAATCCTTTCAAAGGCAGAGTCGCGTTCCCAGAGCTCCACAGCCACAGTCTTACAACGTCTTGACTCGGGCACGTTCCTGGAGAGCCGCACCGCTACCTCTAGTTAGAAAACAACTGGAAATCAGATACAGTAGGAACGAGGAAAAACAGGTTATTTGGCCTCTGGAATGAGATCCATCCCCCCAGGCCATTACTTTCTGGCACACATGCACACACGCGAAAACACGGAGGCTCAAAAAAGTTGGCCAGCTGAAAAAAAAAAAGAAACCCCCCCATTTGTGGCGCAGCGCGCTCCCTTCCCGATTATGTCCCTTTCCCCCCCTTACCTGGATCAAAAGGATCTTACTGCCCTCGGATATCCGCGGAATGGCGAGCCCAGATCGCTCCTGGTCCGCTCCAGCCCACACTCAGAGGAACTTTCGGGAGTGCAGAACTCTGCTAACTCCAAGGTACAGTAATTGATCACTCTTTCACAGTTCCGGGTTGAAAACGCGTAACTAGTGCGCTCTCCGCCCCTGTAGGGGAGTGTTTTCCAGTCGCATGGAATCCTGATATTTTCCACTAGGGATTGGAGCGTGATGTGAACGGGTGGTCAAGTAGTATTTTCCCCCACTTCCACGCTTTTTAGAAAATTCAAAATTCACTTCTTTTAAGTCCCTCCTCCAGTTTTGTTTTCGGGAAGCTTTAAACATTTTTTTAATTGCTTTAAGTTCTGCTTGAAAGTCCCGATTTGTTTTCAAATAAAATAACATTAAAAGTTTACCTTCTTTTGCAGTAACACATTACCATATTTTTGTTTCCTTGCTTCAAAAAAGGGAAAACGAAGGTTATTCGTCCCTTTTTTTTACATGACCTCGGTCTTACTGAACTCTCGTATTGCCGCGTTGCTGATCTTAAAGTTATAAAATCCCCACCAACAAAATCCAGTCGGACTGCTTACAACTGAAGTTAGGAATTGGACTTGGAAAAATATAGGAGCGAGTGTAACAGGGGCTCCTGTCTTCCGTTTTAAATGTACTACGGTATAGCCGAGATTTCACTTGTTCCTCGACTGCAGGTCCTGAAATAATTCCCTGACCGCGCCTTTCTAAATGTCATTGTATGAACTCCCATTGTCGTCTACCTCATTAAACAGATTCGGTTTCAAGGACTCATTGCAAGGCGTCTTGAGAAGCACAGTCGGTTCCAATGAGGGAAAATTAACAGTTAAGGTCCTCGGGAGTAAGCTACAGCAGCCCACGAAGTCTCACACTAAGGCATGGTCTCCCACACCCAATGCTTTAACTAAAGTCAGCAATAGTGTATACACCCCTAGGGATGTACCAGTGGAAAGACCAATAGGAGATCACTGTAACAAACTGTTGGTAAACAGATAACACACACATCCTTTTGTTTTTGTAAAATTTATTCAATTTTCATAGAATGGGAATAACTAGGCACAGCGAACCAGTTTGTTACAAATTCCTTTACATACTTTAGCTTCTAAAAACCTGAATGTTTAAAAAAATAGAAAGAATTCCCTGGAGATTGAAGGCTTCAGTGGAATGACTCTACCCCCCCAGTGGTGGAGGTGCTGCCAACATCGGTTTCCTTTTGTAAAGTGCTATATTGAGATGACTCGGTTGATACCTCTGAAGATTTTCATATAAAAATGATTTTGATGCATATTCCACACATATAAAAATAAATGCTTACTGTTTATAAACAGAACAGTGCTTCCTTTAAAAGCCGCAAATACATCAAAAACCTGTGAACTCATCTACAGTAAGTGTTTTAAAAAGCACACTGAGTGAAGGACAATGTACAAAGACACATACACACATGTAAAAGTGTTACAGGTAAAGCAATTAACAAGCAGTTACACAGGAGTATTTTACACAAATAATCAAACTAATGTTTAAATTGGGCAGCTGACAGACTAACTGCCCCCGAGAGGCAGTTAGATGCTGTAAAAGAAACAGGACTTTCAAAGAACGGATATTTTGTTAAAGACAAAGACTCAAATGCACATGGACACACACACACGCTTGCAGAGATGTATAAAACAAACCTATGAATTTAAAACTGATAAACCCATTCAGAACTTAGCCAAAAACAGTAGGCAGTATATACAATATATTAGAAACCAATGACACAAAAACAAGCAAAAAGAGACTGGCCAAAGCTTAAAAAAATGGCAGTTATACCACATCTTGGGAAAAATTCACTGCAAGACCACTGATGACCCTCCTCCACAGTCACCAATAATCAACGTTTCGTTTTCCAAATGAGTCTTGTGCTTCCTTAAAACCATGAAAGTCAACTCTGAGTAATTTGTAAAACACATTTTTACTGTGTACTGTACATATGGAGGTACAGTTTACTTTAATGAGAAGCAGTTCAGCGAGAAGACTAAGAAAAGTAGTTTGCGACAGAAGAGCTTTTTGAATTTGAGGGAATACTGGAAAGAACAAAAACAACTCCAGACTTTGGCACAGCTGTCTTTTGATCAATGAATACTTTGCCTCTGGCCATGCTGTAAAGTAAATTTGAGGTTTCATAGCAGAAAATGAGACTTAAGAAAGAACAAGGCTTAAGAAACATATGATATGAATTATTACGTTTAATCAGTAGGCCTGGTTTAGCTACAAAAAGCCTTATGAAGTCAGAAGAGACTGAGGGTCCAGATGAGTGGTTTTTGATTAATGCTTTGTTTCCAATTTCAAGCACAACAAACAGGAAGGCAAGTTTCTCTGTAAAATGGCAACACACTTCAGGGGTCAGACTCAGCGATGTGCTCTTTGAGATGGATGAATTCGATCACAAACTCATATTTTTTTTCCCCAATCTGTCCCTGTAAACATATAAGGTATTTCCTGCTATAAGCAAAGTGTACCCTTTCAGCCTCACACTGACACTGGAAATGTGTAAGGGCACACACACACAAAATTCCTCTCTTGTTAAAAATCTAGAAATGAATGTGCCCCTTTCCCGGCACAGAACATGCCTTGACCAATCATTAAGGTTTTCCCAGGCGCGTTGCTTTTTCAAATTTTGGGTTTTAACACTCGGTCATTAACTCGCCAACCCACGCTGGAGTTGAGCAAACTGCTTTGCAGGACTTTCCTTCCCCCCACTTTGCAAACAAAGTCCACAGCATAAGCTGAACCCAAAGAGATTTCCCTTGTGTAACCTACGCCACTATATTGGCACCATCAAACACAAACATTCAGTCTCCTGCAAACTCTCAGAAGCTGTCACCTGAATCAACAGAACAAAGTCAATATGAGCAATTTGACCTGAAATGTATAAGAGGGAGTACGGACCTAGACCCAAAGGGAGGAGACTGGTTCATGTGTGCATGCTGTGGCACAATCTGTCTATAGCCACACGATCAGCACACTGAACTTGCTCTACAGGTGACATTATGCTTCAGATCAAATGCTTGCAATAGCTGTTACAGTTCAGATTCTCTTCCATGCCCGAATGGATCGTTATAGACTGATGCAGATCAGCTGTTTTGCCCAGCATGGTAAAATGGAATTCACTCCACTGCAACATAAAAGCAAACATTTAATCCTGTTTAACAGGGACATCAGTCAAATAAGTCTCCTTTCCACGTAAAAATACTTAAGGTAAGATTTGGACATTTATAAGGGGGCTGTGAAACCAATTTAGATGCACAGTTTTGCACCTCTCCTGCTACATATCGTGACACATTTCACAATTAGGACAAAAAGAATTGGCAGAAAGCCGCCTAAGACTGAACGGCCAATTTTACAACAAAAGGTTGGAATAACATGTTAGAGAGAGAGACACAGCTACACCTCCTAAAATACAGCAAGCAGAAAGTTAATTGGAAATAATCACCGAAGTGCTTCTATAATGTGGGGTAAATTCAACAATTCAGCAGATTGAATTAATCTGTACATACACACCACGGACTTTCAACAAAGAGGAAGAGCTTATTCAGATGTATCTCAAGGGACTACAGTGGAAGGGCTGAAAGATAGTAAATTATAAATGTCGGCTATGTCCATCCTGGCTGTAAAAAAGTCACAAGTCCAATTGAGTAAGAAACTTGAAATAAGCAATAGAATTTAGGTTTTGCATTTACCTATCTTTCTTAAAGAGGTCATTTGAAAATCGTACATCTTGGGGATCTAAGGGCTACACAATGATTAAATCAGTAGTGTTTCTTTCTGTATTCTGCATTACGCACCAGAAGCACAAGATTCCATTTTCCTATCTGATACTACATTTATATGATTAACCAGGAAGAGTATTTCTGTCCGTGTTTACAAGTGAGAAGGCACTGAAGTACCTTGAAGTGAAAAATGGTTCTATTTCTCAATTCACATGCACCGTTGAACTGCAGCCACTATACAATACAATCAAACAGCTATACAATAGCACAACATGTTATCTTCACAAATCTCATAGTAAATGAGGAGAGATGGCTTTAGGATTTTGGAGTCATTTTACAATAGGAGATCCCGAAAGCTCAGTAACTTTCGGATATACACAGTGATCACAGGCAGCTCTGTATCGCAAGCCCCGATATCCACACCAGGCACGTCACACCATTGAGTCACAGATAAATTTGTACCTGTACCATACCCCACTGTTTCAATGCAAAATGCTTTGATTCACAAATTAACCATTCACATGGTTAAATGGAAATTGATGCCAGATGCACTTAAACTGTAATGGGCAAAATCAATTTCATTTACTCATTTATCTATTACGGGTTTGTAATTCTAAGAAGGGAAATTGAGGTGGAAATGAAACAAAACAGTTTGAAATGTTTTCCAACAGTTGCTGCAGTGATTTCTTTTTTATTTTCGAGGTGGGTGGTAGATCGCATTTCACATGGTTTCAAACAATCTACAGCATCGTACTGTTCTCCACAGAAAGTGGGCAGATTTCCGTGGTTTGTACCTACACACGCACAGTTCAACTGTCAGCTGTAAAAAGTGGCAGTAAAAAGCAGTGAATAAAATCATTTTGCAGTCAAAAGGACAGGAGGTGGATCAGGAGGGACCTACACAAACAGGCGTGGTGCGTTAGAGAAGCCTTGAATTTAGTGACACCTGAGCCCTTCCCTTTTCAGATCTTCAACGCAGGGTTTTCTTTATATTGTTTTACACGCTCTTTATTGTTTAAACATTACATTATATTATAGTACTGCCCTTTCTAAGCAATTCTTAATCAGCTGCGACCTAAAAATAGCCCAAGCTGACACAGCTTTAAAATGTTATGTGTACCTTCAAAAGACCTGATATTAATTGTACTGCAACTGTGATAAGCCTTCATTTACACTGGCAAACTGAAATGCACCTTCCACACACGTTTACAGAAACGGGGGTGAAAGATGGGGGCAGGGGGCTGCAGACTAACACGTTTCCACACAGTCTGAGCTGCCAGGCAGCGCTCTTTGCTGTGCTGACGCTGCTCTTGAGACAGGCGAAGCATCGGGATGGTGCAGGCTGCAGTGCTCTTCACAGTGAGAATCCAGCAGCTCCACTGAAATCCTTTCTGACAGCTAGGAGACAGGCTTATAGCGCCACCTCCTGGGGGGAAAAAAGCGTCCTCAAAGCAGTACTGTTCTCGACTTCCTGTGCCCTCCTCCATCACTGTCTTCTTCCTGCTTCTACCTGTAACTTCATTCTTCACCAGAGAAAGAAGAGCTTCTTTGAACTCAAGGCAATGGGCAGAGTGTTTTAGTGTCTTTTGCCAATATTTTGTAGATATGTTCAAAACCTAGAACAAATTCGTCAAGTTAACTTTGTACTCCAATGTAAGTTTTGTTTTAATTTAAAGCTACCGGGCCAAGAGGAGAACGCTCATTTGTTTAGTGCCATTACACCCAGTAATAACACCAATTACTAGTCTTATTGTTCAGATTAAACCAGCTTGTCTGTGTCCAGGAAATTTAAAAAGTTTTGGGGAAAAAACGTTCATCCATCCAAACAGCTTATAACAAAAAAAAAAGCTCCAAAAATAGAATATTCATTTATCTTGTCTCAAAAAAGGGTAAAAATATTAGTTTTGCTTTATGTCAAGTTCCTATTCACAAGCGCCCAATGGCAAAGTTCAGGGGTCAAAGGTTAAGTATAGGGACATCAAAAAGGTCACAGAGGCCTTCGCTTTCGTCCAGGTTGTAGACGTAGTCGTGGTCACCAGGGGGAGGAGACAGCCGTAGCAGGGGAGAGAAGACTGGAAGAGAGAAGAGACCGATCACAAGAAGGCCAGAGACAGGGGAATGGGTTTCAGCAGATGTGTAAAAGCCCAAGATGGCAGGATATTCGAGCTCCAATCCAGTTTAATTACTTCTGACCTGCTATCCCAAGACCTGCCACTTCCAGGTTTATGCTCAAAGCTTTGGAGTCTGTCAAACCGAAATAACCCCGACTTTGGATGACAGTATCCGCAAGAGGAATATTAACACAATGGTGTGACTCTTTTCAAGCTCTCCATAAGGAATGAGCAGGAACATCGCAAGACATTAGATCACATTTGTTTATTGACAACAGGTAACAGATTCTGAGGTTTTTCTATACTGCAGAGCAATTGGTAGAAAACCTACCTTCTGAAGTCATGAGCTCCTCCAGCAGGTCTGCACTCATACATTCTGTGGAAAAAAAAAGTTATGTTTCATTAAGAAGATTACATGAAAAAAACTATTTAAAATTACAATAAACATTTAATACATACCTTTAGTAGGGTCAAACATTTCTGAAAGATCTTTGGGGAAGTCCAGCACTGAAAGAAAGAAAACATATACATTAATATATACTGGCCTACTGCATATTCCTCTTTAACTACAATATTCCATCCAGTATCTGGATGGGAGATCTCCTGGAAAAGCTAAGGTTTTTCTGGAAGAGGTCTTAGTGGGACCAGTAGGGGGCGCTCACCCTGCAGTCTGTGTGGATCCTAATGCCTCAGTATACTGACGGGGACACTAGACTGTAAAAAAGGCGCCATCCTTCAGATGAGATAAAACCAAGGTCCTGACCCTCCATGGTCATTAAAAATCCCAGGGTGTTTCTCAAAAAGAGTTACCCTGATGTCCTGGCCAAATTTCCCATTGGCCTTTAGCAGTCATGGCCTCCTAATAATCTCCATCTATGATCTGGCTTCATCACTCTGTTCTCCTCCCCACTGGTAGCTAGTGTGTGGTGAGTGTACTGGTGCACTTTGGCTGCCATTATCCAGGTGGGGCTACACACTGGTGGTGGTGGAGGGGAGTCCCCATTATCTGTAAAGTGGTTTGAGTGGACTGTCCAGAAAAGCGCTGTATAAATGTAAAGAACTGTTATTAACCCTATTTAGAAAAGCGAATGGTAAAGGATAGAAAAATCCACAACGGGTTGAGATATTGTAGTTGAGGTTATCCAGCAGATGGCAGAGGAGTACCTCTCCTAGGAGAGAGCGCTCTTGAGTCCGTGCGTTTTCAACCACCATGATTAGTGAGTGTCTAACCAGGGGGTGAAATCCAGTTCAGTCTTCGTCTGCAGGCTTTCTAGGTCTTTTTCATTTTGCAGCACCTAAACTGCAAGCGGAAGTCGCCAAAATTGATATAAAAGGAGCTTATTTATGATGTTTTAGAGCTCAACTGGAATGAAAACCTGCAAATTCAGAGGCTCTCCGGCACCAGGATTGGTTAGCCCTGGATATATCTGTATGTGAAGGACAGTAAAAAGTGAATATAGGGTATTAGCCCTGTAGCCAGATTGTCACCAAAGTGGCTTGTATTAAACGAGTACCTGCCAACGCTTTCTCAGAAACGATGCTACTCTCAAACCGCAAAAATCTATAACCTATTTTACTTCGGTTTTCCAAGTCATGCCAAGAAACTATTATCCCCAAAATTACAGCCTTGCAGTGAAATAGCAATTATTACCAGATTCAGCACACGAGGTGTTAACTTTTAAGCATGCAACCTTACTGTATCAAACAGCAAGCCAGATCTAAGGTCACGAACAGCCCCACTGCTCTCACCACCACCTGTGCGATTCCTCTGGTCTCTAAGACCAAATGAGACCTGAGCGCTCAGCTTTTAACGAGGCCTCATTAAAAGCCACTACTTGCATCGTCAGCTACTTTGTGTTTTTATTCAGACACATTTTTTTAAACGATCATTTCTTTTTGTCAGACCTTGGTTACATTTCCAGACTGTACGGAGACCAAGCCGTCGCCATGCAAAAAGAACAGAAAAGTCTGTTACAAAGGAGAGGAGTCATTCTGCCCGTCCAGCCTGTTAGGTTGTCAGTAGGTAACTGATCCAAGGATCTCATCCGGCCTTTTCTTGAAAATAAAAACAGGGTATCGGCTTCAGCAACATGGCTGGGCAGTTTCTCCCTCGGAGAAAGAAGTGTCTCCTGGTCTGTTTTAAATGCACTTCCACATACATTCCACTAGTGCCCTCTGGTTCTTGTTTCACTGTGTCGTGACAGAGCAATGAGTCTCGAATCCAGCAGGTCAGCCATCTCACTCCCCCCCATTAATCTCTTTCTACCTCCTACAGGCTGGAACAAAGACATGCGCTCTCCACCTGTCCATCAACAAAAGAGTACCGAGTCCACACAGACGCGTGAGGGAGGGACACTCTGGGAGCTGCGGTTGTTATCACCAGCTCCGGACTGCACCTTCCATTTTGCACTTTTGTGATTCTTCCCAAAAAAATAATCAAATGAATACAATTACATTTGGTAACACGACCTTCCCTTTCTACTCAACATTTTCCTGCAGACCCTTTTGTTTTCCTCCCAGAGGAGCAAACTGGAATCCGGGGCTTGCTGGTTGGATGCCAAGAGACGCACAGGAAGTCAAATCTTTGAAACAAATCGACCTCAAATATTTTGAAAATCGCCTATTCCGTCGATCGCACTGGAGAGTACCATTCAAATGCGCAAGGCAGCATGAAATATGGTTACTGTACTTTCACTTCCCCCTTGTGGCGGGGAACCATACTATAAAAGTACTGTAAAACTGGCCCCATTCCTTGCCCCTATAGATACAGACGCAGCTGCCTAGGTCCCGCAGGAAACCATGTCTTCCTGTCCCAGGTCTCCATGCCCAGAACGCGTCTCCTCTGGGGAGCAGGCACGGTAACCGTTACAGCGCCTAGCGCTGCAGATGCCAGCTGGGGCGCTCACCCTATCTCACCCCATCTCCGCCGCAGGGAGGGGCGGGAATATGGCCGTCGGCGCCACCTGTCCCGGGGGGCCCAGTCTCACGGTCACGTGAACCGCTTCAGGGGATGAAAGGCGTGGGGCAGCAGCGGTACCGCACCGCGGCTTGCAGGCGCGCTGTCGCCCCCGCCACCCCAGCCGCCCTGATGAAGAGGGCGAGTGACGGCCCGCGGGCCCCGCCTTCGCCGTACTGTCATCCTGAGAGCGATCTGTGTGAAAGACGACCTCCGGCACGTTTCGGTACCTCTGCAGGAAGGCGCGCTTCGTAACTGAAGTGTAAGAAATGACTCAGGAGGGGAAATACCACAGCCCCAGCAGCAACCAAAGGAAACACAGATAGGCACCTCAAAGTGCCGCTCACTTCTGGCCTGAACGTGTCTTAAGGCTAGCGACCTGGTTTGGCTTTAGTCGGACTGGTAAGTACTTGTGGTGATCGGATCTCAGAGAGATTGCTCGTGAGAGAATCCGGTTTTCCAGATAGCAGCACGTCCTCCAGCATGCTGTCCCCCAGTCTGTGTGTCAGGATGGGGTTAATACGCAGGGGGGGGATCCTTCCAGTGTTTTCATCATGAAAATGTATTATTTAGCACTGTTTTCTTGACATTTTCTGCGACTCCGTTCGGAAACTGTTTGATTAAATCCACTCATCCAAATCCAAGTGCCGTGCTCCTTTTGTACATCAGTATACACTCCAATTCAGACAGCTCTGCGCTCTCGGAGCACCACAGATAACAAGAGATCGGAGCTCAATGCAAAACTGTTGATCAATGTCATTTTTAGTACTAGGTGAGATAAGCAGTTCCTTAGAAGAAACCACAAACTTCACGGGAAAACCAAATACAAACACCCTTCTTTCTACTGTGGTCAAAAATGCAATAATGGCGGGCTTTCTAACATCTCCTTAAGACTCTAAAGTGCTCTCACAGAACCCAGACTGAGGATCAACTACTTTGCAGCTTCACCTCAATAATTATCTGATTTGACACCTGGCTACAAACAGATGCACAAACCAGCCAGTTACACTAACGCCGCCACACACTGCAGCTGTGACAGGTCTCTGTACAATCTCCTCCAGCCTCCTCTGTTAATACAGGCTTACAGCAAAGGATCTTTCTGGAGACTGAACAGCAGGCTTCCACTGTAATGAACGGTACCAGTCTCAAAGAAAAGTCTTCTATCTTGAACTGGAAGACAATTTTTTCCATGTGACCACATGTAATAAACATACATTAGTATAATTACCCTGAGACTCTACATTTCTAAAATCGTTCAGAGTGCACCTTCTCTCCTCAAAACATCTTCATGAGCCACTGCTTCCAAACAGAATATTTAAGCCAGAGATCCGACAGGCTACTTACATTCTGAAGGATCTGATTTGATAGGTTCGAAGACTGTGGAGGAGGCCGGAAGGGTAGAACTGCTGTCCAATGAGGCCGAGGACTGAAGAGCTTGAGTGTCCAAAGACGGCGTCTGATTGGCTGGTGTCTCTGCGGTGGGCTGGGCAAGGTCAAGTTCACCGGGGGTGTTACTGGAGGCGTCTAACACGGGTAGAGAGTGGAAAGGGGGTGAGATTCATGGTTTTCTCATGCACACCAATGCTCAGTGAAGAACATTTACTTAGTTCAGTGGTTCCCAATCCTGGTCTTGGTGACCATCACACCTGCTGGCTTGTGTTCCAGCCGAGCCCTCAGTGATACAATCAAACCCTTCCTTGACTTAATAATAAGATTAATTTGAACTCTTCCCAGCTCTTCAACATGTTGGAGATTGTCGTATTTTGTAAGTGAAACAACAATTCCAAACTTGTGACTAGAAACAAAATGCAAATATTCCAATGAAGCAGCTCCTCTGATCAATTAAGGGTTCAATCATCTAGCTGGGGTGGGATGGAACGAAACCCAGCAGGTGTGTGGGGCACCAGGACTAGGACTGGGAACCACTGGTTTAGAATGATGCCTTCTAGGATCTGCACTGTCGGGGCCTACAATCTGACCCAGTGGGGGCTGCAGCTTTCAGAAAACAAACCGCTTGTGGTCTTGCAAATACATCTGTCCTGGTAAAGGCATGCATGGAGCTCCTGAGTCTCACCTTCTCCATCGGGTTACAAATATAAACCAGGCACCCACTAAATCTGTTGAAACAGCTAACTATGATGCTTCACCAACAGCAGCAAGCCTGTCTGGGCTAGTGTTTCCCTGCCTACTCAGTGTTACCCAGACTGCATCAGGCTGTCATGCTAGCCTGCACTAAGACTTCCAAGGTGTAGAAAAGGCCAACAGTGCCTACCGGTGATGGGCACCCTGCTGGCGCTGGCTGGCTGGCAAGCAGAAGCCGGGCTGGGCAGGGTGCTTTGGCTGGCAGGTGTGGGTGCAGATGGCGCAGGTTGGGGAGTGCTGGGCTGGGAGGCCAGAGGCGTCCGTTTGGGGGTGGTGGGAGTGCTGGGCGTGGGCAGGCTCTGGAACAGGTCGTCGGGGGGAGGAACAGGCAGCACCACGGGCGGTGAGCTGGCAGTATCTTTGTTGACCAGGAGCACCTCGATAGGCCCCGACGTGCTCTTCAGATGAATCTGGTATTTCTTCTGCCCGTTCATGACCTGCGGGACAGAACAGCAGCTGACATGAGCGAGGGACAGACCCCCGAGACCGTGCATCACCATTCTAACAGGCTCTAATCCCGTCCAAAAACCTGTTTTAAAATACCTCCGCACGAAGAAAAAAAACAGCAATGCCAGGTAGTGTAGCACAGGGAACAACACGAGGGGTACCTACCGCCTCTGGAATTGGGACCTCTAACTGCGTGCCAGACGGGGCTCGAATAGCTAAGAGGGTATCGCCTGAAACAAAAACAATTCGGAGTATTAGCCTGGAAGAAAAATGGCAGTGGCAGGCAAGCATCCTGCTGAAACAAACAGCAAAACCAAGACTCGCTGACATGCGCTACCCTCCCAGCTTATTAAAAAAAGGCTCCAGCAAATCTTTAGCTGTAACTCAAAACCTTAGCATCTGCACACACCCAGACTCCCCTGTACACACACACAATCCCAGGTCATGTGTATCATATAAAACATAGGCCATGTCTCTAACCCTCCCCTGCCCACACTCACACAAATTACATTAGTTACCTTTGAAGCAGCTGCAGATGTCTTCATGGGTAACATAAGCTAATGTTTCCATCTGTTAAGGACCAAGCGATGGGCAGACCTGCAGTATTTACCCTCGGGTTCAAGTGTGGACAGCCTACTGCTGCTCAGTGAGAAAACCAGGACAAGATATCCCTGGCACAGGCTGCTGCTGGTTTTACAGTCCTCCTTTAATGATTTTATTGGTTTAATTTATGACAAAACTCCTGTCACATATGGAGGGCCTGCACAGGGGAAACTACATACAGCAGATCATCGATTGTTCAGCGACTCATAATCCACCTTCCAATTGGATTGTCCAGTGATGGGCGGTCACAGGCAGAACCCGAAAGTAGATCATGCAGTAATTACAAAGGGTATTCTGTCTAATTAACAGATAATGTACTGTATTACGCATTGTAAACAAGGTGACTGGACGGTACCACACTGTTTCTGCAATACTATCCTTAAAACAGCCCATTTGAGTGTTTTTAAGTTCTTGGTGCTTTATAACACTTTCATTCAGTAAACAAATTCAAAATACAAAAAAAACACACACAGCACCCACAGACAAATTACAAAAAAAAGCTACTATAAAACTTTGATGACACCCAGTGTTAGATGACGCCTTCTCCCTGAAGTGCTGGATAATTGACAAACTGTAAATCCAGACTTTGAAAACCTCGTGACTCGACTGAATTCCGTCGCTAAGGATTGGCTTAGAAACTTTCAGGAGTGTGCCGAGCCCACCCCACGCACTGTGAAGGACACAAGTGGACCGTGCGGAATGGATTCACTCGGAGAACACCCACAGTGGGAAGGTAGGAGCTGGGAAATCGGGTTCCTCCGCCCCACTGTGGTCCTCCTGGGAGTGATCCAGCTCCAGGTTTTATTCAGAACCTCAGAGCATCGGAGGTGGGAGGGGCAGGAGCTGAGGAAGCGCTGTAATTCGACAGCTCTGATCGCAACTCCGGCCAGCCGCGCGGGTTAACAGCTTCATCGCAAAGCGGTCATCGAGGGGTCTTCCGCACAGAAACTGGGTGCTGTTTTTCCAGGGAGCCCCCCCCCCTCCCCACCCCACCCCCAGCATGGAAAGGATATCTGCTGTTCTGGGTGTCGTCGGTGACGTTCTTGATGCTCTGCTGCACCCACACCTTCTGCTGGTCCAGTTCGTGCTCGCGCCGGTCCAGCTCCTCCAGCTCGGCCTTCAGGTCGATGAGCTTGTCGGCGATCTCCCGCGTGTTGCAGCCCGGCCCCACCCCCCTGCGGAGGACACACACAGCACAGAGCCGGGAGGGGGCCCGCGGTCAGCGGTCAAGCAGACAGGAGCGCGCTTCAACCCCGGGCCCTCCGAAGCCGCCGACAAGGCGCGGCTCAAAGGGAGAGACCCTCCCCGAATTGATACCGCAACCTTTGCAGTTTCCACTCGCCCCAACTGCCCCATACGGCCGCTCTCCGTTTCGTCCGCCGGAGAGGCGGAAACCGGATTTCGGCACGACCCGCGGGGGCAGTGCCAAAAGGGGTCCCCAGCTCTGGGTACAGGGACCCGACTGAGCCCACCCTCACAGAAAAGACACCTTCCGGAGAGCAGTGGGGGCGGGGCCCCGAACTCACTTCCACTGGATGCTGTTCTTCGATTTCTTCTCGATCAGCCCGATCCCTTCCAGCACGTTCGTGATGTCATAGATGCGCCGCTTCTGCCGGACCGCAAGGGTGTCAGCTGCCTGCGGGGGAAACATCAGCACGGCATTCAGGATATAGCGCCCTGCAACACTTCAGATGGGCACAGCAATGCAAGATCTCAGGACAACACAGAGACGTTTAATATGGAAATGAAAAATGACTCAAGGAACATTATAAACAGATATCTGTAAAGCAATGTGTTCTACAATTATGGCTGACTCAGCAGAGGTGAGTACATTTATCACATTTACTAACAATGTTCCATGTGCAGAGAATCATCCTTTACATACTAAGACCCCAGCCTCTCCCGACACCAGCAGCTAGAGTGGGGGCGCCCCCACCTCTCCCGTCAACGGCAGCCAGGGTGGGGGGTACCCCAGTAAGCGGCGAGAGCCGGGGCAGAAATGCACAAGGCACAAAGAAGTGCAGAAGAGAGTAACGGCTGATGTACACAGGGGGCAAAAGGCTACATGAAACAAGCAGAGCGCGGCAGAAACTTTGTGCGATGCAAAAGGAGGAGCCCGTCGTAAAATAACTTGGGTGAAGGGAGTACTGAGCAGTCCGGGAAGAAGACCAAAGCAACACAGCCGCACACCGGGCGTCCTGCCCAAGTCCCTGAAGCGGTGATTTTTTTTCTGTGGCTAACCGAAACTGCACGACCGGGAAACAACAAAAGCTGGAAGGATTCGGTGCTCTTCAGCCACCATGCAGCTCTGCGAAACGTACATGATTGGGATCTTCATGCTGAGCAGTGATCAGAATAACTGAGGGGTGGGAGGGTACAAGCCTATAAAAACGCTTCCAATCAGCTGCAGCAAATGAGACTGGAGATCTCAGTATACTTGGAGTCCCAGGAAGCTACGTTATTTTCACCAAACACAGACGCGACCCCGATTTGCATAAGGGTTACAGTCCATACAACCTGGCATAAGCCAAGTGTATACAAGCCGAACCTTTAAACGGTATGTTCACACTTATTGTTTCATATTTCAGGGCTGTAATGACACAATCACACTACTACAATATTACAGTGTACTGTACAGAATTTTAATCCCAAAAACTGCAATCTGGCAGAATAACTGCACTGTGCTTTTTTCCAGCTCCAGGTCCACAAGAACTTTTCACATCACACAGACAGCAGAACTTACTCCAGACAATGCACATCTACCAGAAGACCAATAAGACGATGCAGAACAAGACAGAGGTCGCAGACAGCTTTTCCTGTAAAGGTAGATGTACACAAGTGCTGGGAGGTCCTGTAACCGCAAACTCAGGCCACTGATCTGATCTGCACGGTCTGGAAATCTGTGGCGCACACCTCATGCCCACTGAATCTGTATGTGCAAATGATAACGAGGTTCTCAAGCCAGAAACAACTGAACAAATCTGCAGGATTCAGTGCCCCGTGTCTCGGGTCCACGAGGGATGTTAATTAAATCCGTCTGGGTTTCTCATTCGATGCTGGGATTGGGGTTTGACCCATTAAAAAAAAAACAGAGAAGATGAGAAACAAATGAAAGACCACAACCAGAGGGGGAGAGGAGCGGGTTCAGTGAGGAGAGACCACCATACAATTCAGGATGGATTTATTTTTTCTTTATAGCTAACGAGGATTTTGGAAAGCCAGTACAAGGGGAACAAAATAAAATGAGGTGATTAAACCAACCAGCTCTAGTCACTGAAAAGGCAATGCATGTTTGTGATTATTTAGCTTTTTCGTATTTGGTAAGTATTTTGGACAGCCTTTGATGTATTTTTCAGTGAACAAAACACTGAAAGCCACTGCACCCTATCTACAGGCTGGTCCTCTCTCCTCTAACCTGAGCTGGAACCAGGGCCAAGATGCTATTGCACCAAAACTCCACAAGAGGGGCACACATTATACATTGCACAGTATGCAGATCACTGCAGCACTACAATGCATTCCATGTCTGAAAAGGTGAGGTGAAAAAATCACCTTTGTAAACAATAAAATGTTTGTAAAGCTCAACGGGCTATAGAGCAGTAACACATTTAGGAACGAAAGGAGTGCACATCCATTAGTCTTCTACAAGGCAGTTATATACAGGAGTGGACAAAATAATGGAAACAAGTGTCAAGTCACCGAAAAGGGTGTTGGATCACCAGTACTGCCTGCATGCACAGGGGCTTATAGCATACCACCATCAACAGCAGGAATTCTGCAGGAACCATTCTTCAACAAGACAGTTAATCCACTCGCTCCTGGCTTGCGGAGATGGGAAATGCCATCTCAATGATCGTTCCAGGACTTCTCATGAAAGCTCAACTGGGTTCGGAGCTGGTGACTGAGGAGGCCGTGACACACGGGTGACATCCGTGTCCTGCTCATCGAGCCAACGGGCAGCCACGCATGCTCTGGGGACAGGGGCATTGTCACCGTGGAAGACACCCCTCAGAAATACCGCAACACGGGGTGCACACGACCACTCCGATCCGCCACAGCAGCGATCAGCACTGACCGTGCGGTCTAAGGGGATGAGAGCACGCAGACCATGCCTGGAAAACGCTCCCCACAACATCCTGGAACCACGAGAACCATTCACTGCTGGAACCAAGCACTCAGGGCTGTAGCTCTACCCCATAGATGGCACGTGTTCTCCATTTGCTGAAAAGGAAGTCAAGGAAAAGGCAATTCATCCGGCCATACTGGACCACATTTCTCCACTGCTCAGTAGCCCACTGCCTGCGCTCCAGGTGTGATGCGAGGCTCGTGCCCGGCAACCCTACTGTGGTCTCCTGTTCTGCGGAGTTTTGGATTCAACTGGCTGCTCTCCAGGTTTTGGCGCGTTTTTTCAGACCCGTCCTGGATCAAACTGCTCGCTCCCCAGGTTGAAATCGGCAAGTTGAAAACTTCAAACGAAAGCGCGAACCTGGAGTGACGGCTTCCTGCGACCTTTGTCCTTTGCTGGTGACGTCTTTCTCTTGCAGTCCCACGTTGACATCGTTAGGCGGCGTAGCTTGTTAAACATCAGAAAATTGAGCTGTCGAGGTCAACTAAGCTCCTGCCAAACAGGCCCTCCTCCTTTCAAAGGCACTCTTATTATTGCTAGCCATAACTGCAGGCAGACAGGCCTGTCCAGCATTTTCATACCCGAGTCTAACCATGCTGGGATGTTATCTGCTTCATTAACACGAGCCACACCTGTGTTGGAACCCTTGCCTTCACTATATTTGCTGCCCCTCATTAACCCTTGTGTTCCCATTTTCTGTCCACAACCTGTTCGTTTTCTTGTCCAGGAATGACTAGACTCAGAAGATTGAAGCTGTGACTATAACCCACCGACGTGGCTGGTTGAGAATATCTGGAGCCCATGAAGACCCGTTGGGGTTGGGGCCAAACCAGTATTTTATTTGGATAAATCTGCGAGAGAGAGACACATGGTGCTCTGTAACATTTTACAACTTGACTGCATTCACTCAACACCTTTGACAGGCAGAAAACACTGGCATTATTTGCTGTATGCAAAGCAGTCCAGCTGTCAAAGCAATACACAATAACTAGGCCATGGGTCCAAAGAAGTTCATTCTCATATGCTTAAATAACCCCACAGAAAGACCAAGAACTTTAACCTCTGAAAAACACTCCTGAAACCCAAATGGTTCGAATGCGGCCCAGGTACCCTGTGACTCTGCCGTCTCTGACGCTTCACGCCCAAGGTTGGAGTGTCATTTTGCATGCCCGGAGCTAGCAGAAATGAACCAGAAGGTAGCTCACGTGTCAAAATAAAGATACAAGGAAAACGATTAACAGGCAAATAAGCGTACACAAAATTGGACCTACTTCCCTCGGCAGACTAAGTGGAAAGCGGTGAAGAGGAATTAACCACAAGGTTCTAAAAAAGAGACATGTCCAGTCCCCAAAAAAAACAAACAGTCCAGATAAAATCAGTCCCTGGCCCACAAGTAATGCAGTTTACAACACACCATCAACTCCAATAATGACCACTTGCTCAAGAGTTCACACACACAGGGAGCATACTTCCACAGACAAACACACTGCTGGGGGTCACTGCATTCCAGTGTCACTGCAATAGGCATGCAGTGTCTTTTAACACAAACCATACAACCATGATCATTCCTTTACCTGGACGCTGACTGAGCTTTGCAATGCATATAGAGCATCTTATAGCCTTTTTATCTCAGACTGACTTCATAACCCGAACCACTATGCCATTTTATGCCTCCAAAATGTGTCCGGTTTTAATATTCTCATTCCCAGGACGACACAAAGCCTCCTACGTCAACCTGACTTCGTGCAAAGTTGTGATCTTTCAAAGCCACACGACAAATTACATAAAGGCAGTTCACACAACAACTGAGGCCACAAAACCCTCCGTCGCTTCTGTGCTGCACAAACTGCAGAATGAAACGCACAACGCAGCCGAAAGGAAAATCAGACACTGAATGCACATCCGTGCAAACCAGTTCTTCCCATAAATATGAACCCAGGTGCAATGCATGCGAGTGGACAGGAAAGGTTTCGTTTGCACTTGCATTTTAAGCACCATTCTTAATCGAACCAAGTGCAAAACTGACTTCAGGGCACCTTATCATCCTGCTGCACAGCTCACACATCTGAAAAAACAGCTGCATCACTGCACAGCAACACTGTCAGAAAGGAAATCTCTTACAAGCGGGCAGCCACTGCGCAGTTGAGCAAATAGTTAATCATTACTCAACTGTAACAGTCAAGAGACCCATGGCTGAGAAGGTCAGGAGGAGTAACAGAAGGAGCTCTCTGGCACACTGCTTTAAATGTGCCATCGTGTCTCCTCACTGAAAGAGCCTGAAAGGGACCAAAATGAAAAAAAAGGGGGCAAATCTAAAGTAAACGCAAATGATTCGATCAAGCTGATATTGACAGCAATGATCAATCAGCCCATCAAATCGGCACAATTTTCAAAATGCAGCGAGGACTTTCGGCTATGCCCCGTTTCAGTGAGTATTTGTTTCCGATTCAAAGAGCTCTGGAACTGCAGGATACATTAAGCTATTTCTTCGTTGAACAGTGGAATAGAGAAAGAAACACAAACGTGCAGATCATGATGCACTGAAACGTGAAACTGTAATAATTACATAACCCTCTGCTGGCCACACTCAAATAAGAAAGCTCCCGGTAGGCTGTCGCGGTTAAACATGACTTCGGGGATCTTCTGCGCCCGGTGTCAGTAAGAACACCCCACAAAATGAGAGAAGGGGGAATAAAAACGCTTTCTAACCTGAAACAGAGTATTCATTCTCGGACAGCCTTGAAAACGAAACCTGTATCTTGTGGAAATCCCCACGCAGTTCACAGACTTGCGTGGCTATCGGTGCAACAACCATTTTTTTTTTAAAAAAATGTATCTATTGCAATGAAAAGGGGGTATTTCTAATTATGGTTTCAGAGGTGTTTCTTTCTATAAAGGGGCAAATGATACGATCACTAATCAATCAGGCGGACGACTTCACGTCTTCCCACAACACAGAAACATACCCCGACCCCCCCAAAAAAAATCCTGGGTTTGTTTTTGCTGCATCACCACGAGGGAATCTTTGTCAAAGTCGCCGCGGTGCTTCTCGGTGACAGAAAAGCTCGTCTAAGGTCCTGAATTATTCGGACGTACAGAAACAGACCCCGAGTACTGTTTCACTGCGATCAGCCACAACCTCCCCTCCGGTCCCCCACGGACAGCCCCTCCACGTCCCCCGTTTAAATGCCTCCTTTTCTCGGGGCTTGGTTCGCCCGCCCACGCGTGGCCTCGTACACGCGGGGCATGCCACAGGTGTTGCTCCGGCGAGACCAGAGAGCACCCAAGAGCGGCGGTAAAGCGGAGATGTTTGTAATTCATGAGCGAGCAGCGGCGCACACTTACAACTTTCAGATCCAGAACTCCATCCTTGGCCTCCTGCAACAAAGTAACGAACTTGGTCGTGAGCAAGCCCAGGCTCTTCTCGTGTCGGCTCGGGGTCTGGGGCTGTACTGGCTCGGCCATGGCGCCCGGGTCAGTTCGGATTAGATCCAGAAGGGTTCAGCTCGGTTCTGGTCCAGCCCCCCCCCGCCGCCCGATCGCCGCAGCCACCACCACAACCACCACGCAATTCGCTCTCCACCTCCTCGGACCGTCCCCGCCGCCGCCCGTGTCGCACCGCGATCCCGGAGTTGGGCTCGGTGTCCCGCTCTGGAATGTCCGGTCCGATCCGATCCGGCTCGGCTCCCTGTTGCCCGAACCCCTCTCGGCCTGCGGCCACCCGGCAATGAGGTCTATGGTATGGAGCCGTTAGCGGCGCGGGGCATGCTGGGATCGATTTGAACGGCAGGGGCCGTCTGCAAAGGGCAGTTTCTAAACATTAAAAAACAAAAGAGAGAAATCCGAGGACATAGTTCATTTCGATCCACAATAATTAGAATAGCCACGAAATAAGTACGATAACACGATCGATTTCATATTTCGGAAAGTCTACAGTCAAATATTTAAATACAATTCTGAGCACATGGCCGGCGGTGCTGTCTCTGTCGCTCTCATTAAGAACCCTAATGCATTTACAGAAAGCAGTAAATCCATCAGTTTCGTGTTGAGAGGCATGACTTTATTCCCTATGTGAATGTCTGATCATTGTCACTCGCCGCGAAGGGGACTCCTGTGATCCTACACCCACGCAGGACTGATACATCTCGCAACAATTTGCTCACCAGCAGTTACTGAAGCTGGGAGCCGCTGCGCAGCGCGAATAAAAGAGCTTATTTATACTTTATCATATTAATTTAAAAAATCCCACCTCCAAAGCAGCCTTCCAACAAAAATCCGGCATTGTGCTCTTTAAATCAAACTTCCTGTTCCGTCAGAAGTCGGTCTTTGACAGGGTCGCAAGCTGCGTTCACCTCGCTCCGCTGAGCCAATGGATTGGGACTGGCCGATAGGGAGTGTCGTCAAATTACTTGTTCAAAGCCTTTTATCGCTCCATTCCTACTCGGTTGTGACTATATGGCCATGACCCTGGTCGAAAATTGCGTTTTCCAGTGTGTATTACTGATAAACCTTGGAATAGGACAGGAAGTAGTAACTAGATACTCAGAGTTGGAGGATGTCACTACTGAACATCAGCATTTTCCTGTATTGTGTGCAATACAGCAATCTAGTGAAATCAAGACCTGTGCGTTTGAATTTTGGTAGCTTTAGGTTGTTGTTTTTTTTACATAAAGCTTCATTTTTTCTTTTACTCTGTTCGCATTTACTCTGCTTTTTCGTTTTGTAAAGAGTTAATGTTTACCGAGATGTGTACAGTCCATGCACCATAGTAGGTAGGTCCCTTTTCAGCCGATAAAGGCCCATGGGGGAATGGGGGGGCAAGGGTCACCATTCTTCTCAACCATCCGACACTGGAGGTGGAGGTGATGTGGTCAGCATCACGCTCCAGCCAGCCTGTTACCCCCAGAAGGATTAACCCCCGGTACTCACTTGGAAAGCAGGCTGAGTGGACCTGGGAGCTGTCTGGAAGGAATTGGAGCAAGCTCCATCTCTTGACCCTTCCTGGGATGGAACCCGGGACCTGGTCAGGAGCTAGATGCCCTTGCTGGCTGAGCTACCACATGCACTGTATTATCCCCTGCAATTGTTTTTGCAACCATTTCACCACGAAGTATCAACCACGGCCGGGTACAGACTGGGCCTCTTCAAAAGTCTGCACAATTGATTGTATATTTTACATTGCACGTACATTTATTTTTTTGTCTTTCTCATCCTACATGTTTGTCCCTTGTTTGCTAATGCGTTTATGTTCTGCTAAACGTATTGTGTGTTGTGTTATGTCTTTTACCTGCCTGCAAAGCATATTTCCTATCTGGGACAATAAAAATATTCTTATGATGAAGGAAGTGTCCCATAAGATACGTTAAGATTCGATTTCACACTACCACGAGAATGCATTAGTTTTCTCAAACTCCGTTACAGTCACAGTGTTCAACCCCATGCCAGTAATGAGTCACTATGAGTCATTTTCAGTTATGCAAGAGCCAGGACATAACAGCTTATAAGTCATTAGTATTATTCTAATATGTCACGTGACAGCATTATGCATATATTTATTATCCACATTGCAGGACTCAAATCACATATTTCACGCAGCGTGGAGACAGGAAATCATGTCCTGCCGAACGATACCCTCTTCCTGATCTGGAGAGTCCGAACCCTCAACTTTTGAAAATACCCTGAAACCCGGAGCCCCACCTATCAAAGCAGAAGGTGACACAGCCGCCCTGCCACCCCACTCTCCAAGCAGCAGTAAAGGACGTAACCAGCTCCCATGTCACGTGATACATTCGTTATCAGAACGCTACTAGTTGCTGTATTATTATGTGATACAGACAGTTTGACTGTTCAGTCAACATTCCACAGTTTTACAGTCATTCCTAAACACCACCTGATCAGATCCTCCCAATTCCATGATCATCAGAAACAAAGGAAATACAATTTCCCAAGGGAAAGGAAGGCCCTGCCTGGATCTCACGGCTAAGGAGCTGGATTATCCCGTCCTTGTTAACAATCCCAGCTCCCCTTTCCCTCCCCCTCCTGTTCCCTGCTGTGCCTTTCCCCCCAGGGAAGAGATAAAGAAGCCCATCTCAGACTGAATGGAGAACACACACCCCTCTCCCTCAGCCCACTGAGGGCAGCAGCCAATCACATTGCTTGCCTCAGAGTGGCCAAACACAAGAGATCAAGGGGCACCACAGCTAAAGAGTACAGCCTCGCACAGCCTGGACACATCAACCGAGCAACACAGGCAGAGATGGCTGGCTGGAGAGGACAGCTCACGTTCCCACTGCCTGCAGTGTCACAAGAGAAGAGTCAGAGATGCGCTATCTGCTGCACAGCAAGAAATATCCCTGCTTCCCATTCTGGGCCTTTCTGCCGTTTGTCATTGCATTCTAAACTAAAAACAGTCCCCCAATTTTACAATACACTATCTCAAAATGAATGTATTGTGTTGTTTTGTGTTTTTGCATTTTTGACTCCAGTTTGTTCTCATGCCTCGTAAATAATCGCTACAGCTGCTCTAACTGAAACACATAGTTCTCCATTTACTGTACAAAGTCATCATCATGTGGGTAACCAGTGTTGCATCAAACAGCCTACTACAACACACAGCCATGGGAAGGCTGTTTTTAAAAGCAAGCTGTGCAAGGTGGCTGTGCTTCAGCTTGGTTTTTAAGATAAGAGATAAGATCACTTTATTAGCCACATACAATTTCTTGCATTAGGAATTTGTCTTTTCACACACTCCAGTTTGCTCTCCATGAGACACACAGACGGGGAGAGAAGCTTGGGTCAGAGCGCAGGGTCAGCCATATTACAGCACCCCTGGAGCAGTTGGGGTTAAGGGCCTTGCTCAGGGGCCCAACGGAGTAGGATTCCTCCGCTGGCCACAGGATTTGAACTGGCAACCTTCCAGCCACAGGCACAGATCCTGAGCCGCAGGGCCACTGCTCTGCCCCTTTTTCTTAACTGCGGAGGGGGGCCAATCAGGATAAGATCACTGTAGATGTGTCGGTAACACACCTGCACGGTGGATTGACACAGGGCAGCTCCTTTGATCAAGCCTACATTATCATTTTTAATTGAGCTAATGACTGCAGCATAAACAAAAATATGTCTTGCTTGATGAGACATGCAGCTCAGCACTATGCATAATAAGTTAATGTCTTGGAGTGCCCCAGTTCCTGCAGGGAAAACAGGCTTTTCCCCTGACTCTGATAAGGAGATTGTTCCACAGACCTGAAGAATAAAAGTGTATGCAGGGCCAGAGCCAAGTGAATAATTAATACAGAACTGGATCATTATCTTTTACCACCTCTTCTCTGATTAGGGGGCCCTGTCTGATGGCTTAGCCCTTTGTAGATAACATTTCACCTACATTGGCTTATTTGCTCAAGGTAATAGAGGAAATTCAAAGGCTTTTTCTTCACCTTTTGTTTCCAATAACAATAAGCAATTTTAATTTAAAGGGATATTCAGTCTGGTTTACAATACATACGGTAATGGGCATATCCCTATATAATGTCTACAATTTTAAGTGTTTGTTTGCCTTGAGTGAATTTTTTTGTATTTTTGCTGTTACACCTTTTGCACTGTTGTAGGGATTTGCTTGATCAGCGTGTCAATCAATCAATGCTGCAATCAATAACTTTGATGCAATTTGTCTGACAGGTCAAACACACCTCAAGAAACAAGCACACACAAAGACATAAGGCAGACTCAAAAATCTGCTTGTACACCCCAGAAAAGTAATGTCAAATCTCAGAACTTGCTAGCTCTCACAGTTGCATCGAATATTCAACTTTTTGTCTGCTCCTTTGTGTTTGCATGCTGCTTTTTCTTGAAGTACAGGACTATCGGCGAGCCAAATTATTCCAGCACTGAAACTCCACCTGGCAACTATACAATAGCTCTGGCCTGAGAGGGGTGGGTACAGGAAACCTGACCTGCTCTGCATGCCTCTCTGAGAAAAAGAACTTAAAAAAGAGAAGGTTAGAAAAGAGAGAAGTACATTCTGCCCATGTAGCCTGCACAGTAGTTAGTAGTTAAATGATCCCAGGACCTCATCCTGCTGTTTCTGGGAAAAAAAACAGGGTATCGGCTGGGTGGGGTTGTTCCAGACCCCTACCATGCTTTGTGTAAAGGCATGCCTCCTTGTCCTGATTGGAGGATCTCATCCAGCTGTTTCTGGAAAGCAGCCAGGGGATGAACAACATGGCCCGGCAGCTTGTTCCACACTCCCACAACCCACAAGTAACTCAGAGAAACTACAAAAGGAGTTTTAAGAAGCAAACCTGCTCTTCCTCAAGCAACTGAGCTTAACGCATTGCTCTTTAAACATAGGCGTTATTGTTCAATGTGCTCCTTCAAAAAGAATAATGCATGATCCTCCGAAAAGGTACCCATACATCAAAGGTTCCTGTTCCTTTGATGTGGGACTGAAGATCTTATTTTCCCCTAAAGGTCTGACGAGGGGCTCTCCTGGTGTGTGCAATGTTCCCGACTTTTAGAGCAATCAAGAACCCCTGAACATTTCATTCAAATTTAGCAAAGCTGTTAAGCAAAGCTCTTAAGAGTCATCCCATTTCATGTCGCTGGTGAACCTGATAAGCCGCCCTTGCCTGCTTTCTGTGGTTTATCAGGTCAGCCAGTGCCTGCAGCTTCATTCTGAACTGTTAGTGGCACTAATATTATTTTCTCCACTCTTATTATCTTTTTGTCAGGCCTTTGTTTTTCAGAGCACTCGAATGGACGTCTGCCGCCAGCTCACACAGCTCCAGCGAGGTTGCCTCTGAGTGGCATCAGGACCTCCTGACGTGCAGCTCCGGCCACCCGCCGCCAGTGCTGAGGTCAGGGGTCGAAGGTCAGAGGAGCTGTGGGCCTCTCTCCACTCCTGCTGGGATCTTGACTGGATCTGCAGCAGGGGCATAGAACTACAAGCAGAAGTACCCTCCCCTCCCAAATTCTGACTGACCTACTTCTGTCTTTCAGTGTTACCGTTCACATGCAGTAGACGTCTGGCCATATTGCTCTCTCTGCTTTGGGACCGTAAGAGGGCTGACAATGAACTTCAGAAGTTCAGTTTGGTTCCACACCACTGGCTTCAAGTTATTAAACAGCCGGGGGCTCTGTACTGCTGTGCCCTTTCAGAAATGGACAGAGATGATGACCTTTAATGACCTTCCTCCTCTGAACACTTTTTGAGTTACAAATTGTGCCACTTTCTCTCAAGTATGAACGCAGGTTAAACAGTAGTTTCAAATTCTCAAGGGAGATGTAGAAACAGATAATTAGCATACATAAAGATAAGTCGCAGATGATGCGATATAGATCTGAAGCTACTCCTCACAGTGAAACAAATGCTGTGAACCTTTTCTCGAAATAACATTTCTCAGGGAAGCAGTTCATTTTAAAACGTGATTCTAAGTGATTTGGAAAACTACCTCCATACATTCAACATGTACTACAGATCCAGACTATAACCAGCCCATCCCATGCAGTGGGCATCAGTCCTCTGGTGTTTGAAGAAGTTGCCAAACAGATGTGGAACCAGGAATGTTAAAGGAGAGAAGAAACGTAACAGAAAGCTTATTCCATACTTACACATAAAGATCACAGAAGCAAAGTAAAGCTCCTGAACAGGGGAGGGAGATGAGTTCTAATTCTGAGTTATCCAGTGTTGCAGTTCAGTGTGGGAGTGTGAGACTCGGAGGGTGGGATGCATTCCTCATTGGGACATAATACTTCTTTTTTTGTGCTGTGGAGTAACTATGTGTAACACACGTCCTGGAGTGAACCAGGTTCCTTGGTAATCTAAAGCAGTGGAAAGAGACATGTTTGTCCTCCGCCAATGGTTGCCCATATGCCATGAATGTCCAATGCTGCTGTCCACTGGAGTCCGCCCCCCCGTCCCAGGACAGTGAGAGGGGAGGAACATTGTTCTCAGACAGAGAGGCGGAGCAGATCAGCTCCTCTCGTTGCAGGTGGTCCCTCAGACAAGAGGCAGGGGATGCTGGACTGGCACAGACCCTTTCTCCTCCACACTGCTGAGTCTCCTCCAGCCTCCTGCCCGCCTGACACTTGGACAATAGCAGCAGAGTCACTTGCCTTTATGATGTTAAGTATGGGAGGATAAGGACTCATCTCACATGGATTATGATGGCTGAATCTGATCTAGAGTAAGATCTCCACTATGCTTTATTTAGATGGTACTGGGGAACATGTGGCTACTTAACCTATTGCTCACATCTTATAAAACCAGGTGTCTTGAGCTCAAGAATGATCCTCCAAGAGACATACTGGAAGTTCACAGCACTGTCTGCAATCTACACTCAGCACCACTAGGTGGCGATATGTCATACAGGCCTTTTACCAGTGCTAGTTTAAAACTGTTTCTCTGTCAAACACAGCCGATTTGCGTGTCTCTCAGATATTTGTAAACGCATGCACACTTATTCTTGTTAATAATTGTATTATTATTATTTCATAACTCACAGCTTAGGTGATGGGTCTTCCTTGTTTAGCAGAGTCACATCGAGCTGTAATTTAAACGTTTCTATTTACGACATAAATAATGCAAGCAGCCGAACTATAGCCACTGTTACAATGTAGCCCCACTGTAAATCAGTATTTAACTAAATATACAGTTTCCACCAAACATATCTCCTGATTCAGTCATTCTGTCCTTAAAATGATGTATCACCAGTGAGTTCCTCTCTCCTCCTGTGATTCCTCTTCTTTGAATTGTCTGGGTGTTTTTTTTTCCTCGTGATTTTTTTGCAATATAAGCTAAACCTATGCGGTTTGAGTGCAACACTTCTGCAGCTCTCCATTTTTGTGCTCTTAGTTAAAATGTCTCCCTTAACTGGATCTTGCAAACTGTGTTGCAATGTTGACTCTGGGATTTTAGGACAATTTGTTTCATTTTTTCTCTCTTTTGAGATAACGTTTTGTCACAGTGTTTGCTGGCACCGCACAATGTTTTGCGGGCACCGCACTCAGTTTTCTGTTTAAGGTGAATTTAAAAAATTCTCTTTCATTTCCTTAGAAAAGTTGGAAGGGGCTTGTTGTTAGTATCAACCAAGTTCCAGTTAATTTATTATTAATAATATTCTGCCTCCATGATGGCTGTTCAATATAGATTTTTAAGATCTATTTAGTCAGGAATTGTAGCAGAAGAGTATTAATTGGCAGGCTGAGGAAGGACAGCAGAAATTTCTGTATACTGATGTTCTTGAACGTGATGTACTTTAAGTACAGTATTTTTTAATTCAAGGATTGAATGCCGAATTTGGACGAATGTCCAAAAGAAGAAGGTGGATCGATCATGTGCATCAATTAACATTGGAGTGAAAATTAGCAGAAACTGCAATCCCTCAGGACCTGGGCTGAGAACTGCAGGTTCAGAAGGATTGATTTCTTGGCTTGGCCCTCATGTTTCATACTGAAGTCATTATCAAGTTACCCTCAGATGTTAAACCTGTTAGTAACACCATGAATTTGACCAGCTGAGCTATTTTGTTTTCTGCTTACTCTGCTCTGTTAATATTCATCATCACCAAGTCCCTCTAAAATCATAGCATTACAGCGGGAATGTTGTGGTTTTATAATGATTTGTGTTAAGAGGAAGGGTCTGGGTGTCCAAATCTGAACCTTCACAGTCCCTTTTCAGACTTTGAAAACTGAAGCTTTGGACTTTTCACCTGTCCTCCAGGTGTGTTCATGATTTTGGTAGCATGTGCATAAATGAGTACAATCTAAAGGCTATTGATATTGTCAAAAGCCAATTAGTTCACCAAACTCACAAAGTTCAGTTTTTATCTGACCTGAGAGCCACACAGCTCATACCCTTCATTTTATGTGATCTCATTTTCCCCCTGATTACCTTTCTCCGAGACAACTGGGAGCAGTTTTTGCAAGCATCCATCACAGTGACAGTATTTTAATTTTCTTTTTGCATTTAAAAAATATTTTTGGTGTGACTGTTTTGGGGATTTGCCTTTTTTCTCTTGCACTTGTCCTTTCTGTTCTGTTTCACCCAGGTCCCAACAGCTCTGTTAATGTCCTATCTGCTCTACTCCCAATAAGACACAACATGAAATTATCATGTTGCAGGTGTTCTGTTCATCACGTTTTTCACTTTTATTTGAAGAATTAATTGAGGAACTTTTACTATCGACTTAACGACGGTGAAATACAACTCTACAAATGGATAATTACCATCCTCTATCTGAAGAACCAGCATAGAGTTTATGTGATTGAAAATGTTGCTGTTCTGATTTTTAATGTTGTTCTAGAGACTATTGTTCTCCCTTGATTACACATGGTTCTGCAAATGAATTCACCAGGTTCTGGAAAGATGCCCAAGCACTGTAAAGTTCAACAGAGAACCTAACATCACTTGGTGTTGACTTGAGTCCAACAGGTGGCCACGTAGAAGGAGGAGCTCACGTGTATATACCCCTTTAATACCAGGGTACAGAGTGCAGTGGAATAACAAACAGCCACAATGCTGGGCACCGTGTTTCTGCTCTGGATTGGAGTCTTCCTCCTCTTCTTCCTTTGGAAGACCAGGAGGCCAAAGAGCTTCCCTCCTGGTCCTCAGCCTCTTCCTATATTTGGGAATCTGCTGCAGCTGAACCTCAAAAATCCCATGAAAGACTTTGAAAAGGTGAGAGAAAAACCCAGACTAAAAGTGCGAATTCTTAGTCTAAAACTGCAGAAATACTGCAGGGAGAGGGTTTCTCTGAGTGGATCTAATTGTGCACATACCAGAATTGCTTTGAAAGTTGTCATGCAAATCTTATTGTGTCCATTTGAAACAGCTTGAGATATTCTGCCAGGGACACTAATGTGCTTCAAACATTTGGCTGTGTGTATAAATCCAGTGTGATTTACACAAGGAAACATAAATAACATTCTTACTTCTCTTTGCTTGGAAAGGCTTGGCTGCAGGGTAACATGTTTGTCTGCACATGCTTGATGAATAATATTATCATTATTTATTTACTGAAGTATTGCATCCTTAATAGTTTGAAGTATTTTCTGTTATATTCTGGAAGATCACACCAAAGGATTACATCGAAACACAGAACTTTCTCATGCAGAAAAAGAGAATTGCAGTGCATTAAAGATATTTCTTAGTTTTAATTAAAAAATAATATTTTCCTTTGAGTAAGCTTTGTGCATTTCATACTCTGTGCACACTGTAGGTCTCTCTTGTCCCTGGTACAGGTCTGGGGGTACAGGTCTGGGGGTGCTTAGTAACCTGTTTCTGTCCTGTACTGTGTTTAGCTCTCAGAGCGCTATGGGAAGGTGTACAGTTTCTATTTTGGAGGGAGGCCAGCTGTGGTCCTGCACGGGCTGCATGCAGTGAAGGAAGCTCTTCTGACTCAAGGGATCGAGTTTGGTGGAAGACCTCAGGGGTTCTTAGTCAATGAAGTCATCGGGAATAAAGGTAAAAGAAGGATTTCTTCCACATTGCCTGAAACTTGCGCTTTTTATTGCTGGGATTATTTACAAAACTTGCTGCTCTCCTCTATACAAAGGTGTCTGATGTCACCTATCTGTATGTTGCCAGCAGACATTCATTTCTATTTCAGTACATGTTATTCTCAGCTGTACAATGAGTGAGAGACTTTGCTCTGTTTCAGGACCTTCTTAAACCTGGTTATGTCACAGTTCTGTCAGTGAGAACTGCAGGAGAGGTACAGTATCGCCACCTTGTGATCAGTACCCCTCATCACTCAAGTCTGTTTTCAGGTGTAATTCTAGTCAATTATGGTTCTGCCTGGAAGGAACAGAGACGGTTTTCTCTGACCTGTCTGAGGAACTTTGGGCTGGGAAAAACATCCATGGAGGAAAAGATCCTGGAAGAGGCTTCCCATCTCATCTCACACTTGGAAAAGTGCTCAGGTACAGACAAAGCCCCCGAAAGATGGGTTAAACACATGTGCCTGACCCATTATAAGTGGTCTGAAAGCTCCATTATCAGAATCTATTGGATCTTTATTTACATAACTTCCTAGAACATTCTAATACAGAGAGACTGAGAAGCAAACCAGAGTATTCTAACATCAAGGAGGATAATGCCATAAAATGAACAGAAGTTCAAGTGGTCTGTGATGAACTTGTGTCCTGTTTAGAGAGAATAATCTTGAGGTCTCAGTTCAGCCTTTTGTCCAGTTATTTCAGGACAGGATTCCTGATGCTTTACCACAGAAATCACTTGTTTGCTAATGGATGGATTCAAATATTTCATCATTTTCATCCTCAAAATCTTCCAACTATTTTGTCTAATTCAGGGTCAGGGGGGAGATGGGGCTATTCCCAACAGGCACTGGGCGCAAGGCAGGATGGGACACCAGTCCCTCGCAGGCCACACACAGACACAGACACATTCACACCAGGGTCATTTTTCCCTGAATCGATTAACCTGCCAGCGTGTGTTTAAACTGTGGGAGAAAACCAGGTCACACAGAAGAAACCCATGTGAACTCGTCCCCAGTGCTGTGATACTAACTAGTGTGTCACCAAGCCACCCATCATAATTTATAAAAAGATACAAACGAAGAAATGCTGTTTCCAACATTTAAGCAATTTATGATGAAAACATTTCTCTGCTTTAAAATAATTTTCAAAACACTGGCTCCTACACTCCTGTCTTCAATCTCGTCTGTGCACAGGCCAGTCCATGGACCCCAAAACCCTGTTTCACAATGCTGTGTCCAATATCATCTGTGCCATCCTGTTTGGAGCTCGATACAACTACGAAGATGAGACTTTTCAGTCCCTGATACGCATGGTTTGTGAGATTACAAAGATACTGAATGGTCCCTGGGGCATGGTATGTCTGCTCTTGAACATTCCTAATATTTCCTGTCCGCACTGTGTGAAATGTGGAATATTAATGAATGGAAATAAAGGAGCCAATAAAGAAGGAATTGAATCCAGTGATGCCTTTCCTTCCCTACCATGTTCAGAGTCACAGGTGGAAGGCCAAGACTGTCACATTGTGTCTGAACAGCAGAGTGGGAGTATCACGTGAAGGATCACAGGCCACAGAGCAATTACACTGATAAAGATGCTGATCCGGAGTCCAGACTGAGCTGTATGGTCCAGACAGACATTGTAATCTGGTTCCAGCTTGACTGTGGACTGGATTTCCCAAGTGGTTGTGAACATTTGACACATGGTGGTTGGGTTTTTATTTGTCAGTCAGGGGCTTCTTGGTCCTCTGCTTTTCTGGGAAGCAGAGACTCCTGTGAGTTGTCAGGTGCCTGCAGGCTGGCAGTGACATTGCTGAGGTGCACCACTCCTGTGGACTGAGGTACCGAGGTCACAGAGAGTCAAAATGTCTGTGATGGGAGGGGGCTACTGAAGTCACATCTGAACCTGCAATTACAAATGGATGAGGTATAATATAAAAATAATTAGTGTGTCCAAATGTATGGCTCTAAGACTGGCACACCTAGTGGTCTGACCTGTTGTACATGCAAGTGAACACCATCATCACCAGGGCTGAATATATTTGGAGGTGGATGTATATATATATAATAATGTTATATGTGCCCTGTTAATATAATAATACTTACACTTATAAAAACCTTTTCCAGACACTCACATCAAAGTGCTTTACAGTTAATGGGGACTCTCTTCCACCACCCCCAGTGTGCAGCCCCACCTGGATGATGCAGTCATAGTGCTCCAGTACGCTCTACCCACACCCACTGTCAGTGGGGAGGAGAACAAGTACCCTGTGGCTTGTGTGCTCATACCTCCAAGTATCCATACATTGTCTCTGCTTGTTAGCCTTGAAATCTACAGTCACTTCAAAGTCTGTGTGCAGTGCACTGTCCTATAGAATGAATGCATCAGGAGTTCTCTTCTCATTCTAGATTTATGACACAATGCCATTCGTGAGGCGCTTGCCCCTGCCTTTCCAGAAGGCCTTAAAAAACATGCGTGATCTAGAAGCCTCAACTTTGGCAAAGGTGACCGAACACAAGAAGACACGTGTCCCAGGACAGCCAAGAGACTTCACTGACTGCTACCTCGATGAGATAGACAAGGTACCGCAGACATTTGTACCGCAGACAGAGGGCAAGATAAGAAGGTTCTGGCTACACATAACGAGCAATTACTGATTGTCATGAACCTGAGAGGGGTTTACCACATTACCCTACTTAAACCTTGAGTAGGGGACATGAGAAGTCTGATTGCACTGAATAAGACTGAATGACTTAAATGGGCTCCTGGCGGTACAAACTGAACTTGAACATGAACTTGAACTTTATGGCCATATGTAACCAGTACATGTACTGGTACAATGGAAAGTCTCTTGGTTGTTAAAACAAGTGTAAAAACACAAAGTGCAGACAGTGCATCAAGACAATATACAAACAAACACTAGACAATGTACAAGTAAACAGTTTAAATGTAAACAATGCAGACATGTAAACAATGACTGCAGATGTGCAATAAATAAAAATATAATGAGGTAGATGGTGTAGGTGTGGGCCGAGGGGCATTGCCAAATGTGTTTGCCAATCACACTGCCTGTGGGTAGAAGGTATTGAAGAATCTGGTGGTAAGTGTCCGTATGCTCTTGGTTGTTTTGCCTCCCACTAGACCATTAACGATCTTTCCCTGCTGTCTCTTTGCTGTCAGAGAGGGAGTGACGACTCTTCCTTTGACGATGAGTTTATGGTCGCCCTCCTGTTGGACCTTTTTATAGCCGGAACCGAAACCAGCTCCACGACTCTCCAGGCAGGCCTGCTGTATCTCATGTTGCACCAAGATGTTCAAGGTCAGTGAGTCACTGCCTGGTCAGGACATCCTGTGGAATGAGACACAACAATGAGACAGAGAAGAAAGTGTTGTTATGTAATCAAAGCAAGAATTGCAAAAATTAAGGGGTAAGCAAACTATCTTAATTATGATTGAGTATTATGCCTCCAATTGTATATTTCTTACAGCAAATCTTTTAGCTTGCAGTTGTCGTGTCCCCTGTGTTCTAAACTAGCAAAGACATGGCTCAGAGAAATAATTCTGAGTAGCCAGGGGTCTTAGGAACTGACTGCAGACACTCAGAGTAAGGGTTTCTGGCTGACAGCTCTGTCTCTGCTCTCATCAGCTCGGTGCCACCAGGAGATCGACTCAGTGCTCGGGGGGAAGCAGCAGATCTCCTACGATGACAGGCACAGAATGCCCTACACACAGGCCATGATCCACGAAACCCAGCGCTATGCCAGCATTGTCCCTCTCAGTGTTTTCCACGCCACCACCAAGGACACACAGCTGCTGGGCTACAGCATTCCTAAGGTAGGGTGCAATGCATGGTTATCTCCTGCATTTCAAGCATGAACTAATGCTTACATGAGGAATTTGCTGTTTTCATATAATCAGTATTAGTAAATATGTTGACCTATCTGGCATGGAAGACCTAAATACAATAAATAGTTGCCAACAGTTTTTCGAATACTAGATTAATCGCCCTGTAATGTTCTTCGGTCTATCATGAGTACAAAAGCCTTGTTTCAGAGAAAACTGATTTCAGCTGAACTTCTATTGTTTTTTCCTCTGCCAAAAGAGTTTTGACTGTTTGGTCACAGTCAATGCGTGCATGTTGGAGTTTGGACGTGTGAAGAAGCACATGTGTAAAAACTGTCTGTCTTAATGTTGGATCTTTTCCTCATTTTGCGGTTCCGTTGACCTGACTCAGGACACGATCATCATTCCCAACCTGAGCTCTGTGTTGCACGAGGAAGCCCAGTGGAAGTTCCCTCATGAGTTCAACCCCTCCAACTTCCTGAACGAGGAGGGGGAGCTTGTTAAACCAGATGCCTTCCTGCCCTTCTCCACAGGTGAGCCCCTCCACCGTGAAAGGAAGAATGTAACCTGTGCTGATGTTTAGGTTTGGAGTTTCTCTTTAAATCAGTGCTTACCATCACTTGTATATAACGTTCATGTTTCTCACTTGTCTGCCGGTAAGCGAGATGTTAGAGTGCAGGTCAAGTCAGTCCTGCTGGCTGAACACTGCCTTCCTCTGGCAGTGAGAGTTCAGGGGAAAGTCTGTGGTGGAGCACAATTGACCCATGATGCATTTCAAAGCTGTGGTTGCCAGGGCGACAGAGAGTGGCCCTGAGGTCACCGCTGAGCTGGGCTTCTGTCCCACAGGGCCGCGGGTTTGTCTGGGAGAGGGCCTCGCCCGCATGGAGCTGTTCCTCTTCTTCGTGTTGCTGCTGCGTCGCTTCGAGTTCTTCTGGCCCAAGGACAGTGGAGAGCCGGACCTGGAGCCCCATTTCGGGATTGTCCAGGGGCCTAAGCCCTACAGGCTGGGGCTGAGGCTCAGGGGAAACCAGGGAGGCTGAAGAGCAGGGCCTGGTTCCCCTCACTATGCCCTGTCCACAGGATTGTGCAGCCTGGGGCTCCCTGTTCCTACAGGTTTGAGAACTAGTAGGGTTAGAAATGGGAAATCTTTCTGAAGATAAACATTGTAATAATATAATCATTAATAAAACACAAACACTTTCAGTGGTTCGTATGTACAGCCTAATGAACAAGGCAGCATAGCCTTGCTGTCTCTGGTATCTGTACAGTGGCAGAAATGCAATCGGATTCTTCAGATTGGTCAGTACTATCTTACTGTTAAAGGACTGTTTACCTGATTTTTCTAGTGAAATTATAAAACCTTCTTATTCACATTTAATAAATCTCAGATTTACATTTGATGTTTGCATTGTCTTTATTTCATTGTGCTATCAATTCATGCTGAACGTGGTCACGCAGTGTGAAGCAGGAATATCCAGTATTAAGGGATATATTGGGATGAAAGGAATTATTTGCAGCCATATGAAGAGGAAAGTACACCCTCTTAAGATTCTATGGTTTCATATATTAAAACATATCTGACCATCTCTGAAGTCCTCACCACTCCTAACAGAGGATAAATCTAACCTCATGTGACAAACAACACATGCACATTTTACTTTGTCAATAGTCATTAAACAGATATATCAGGCAACATTCAGAGGCCTTGTGTGAAAAAGTAAACATGCCCCTTGATTCAGTAACGTGGAGAAAAGCATTAACATGAAGTAAACGCTTCCTTTAAGAGTTTTCAGTCTCTCACATCGCCTGGGAAAAATTCTGGACCACTCTTCCTTACAAAACAGCTTCATCTCGGTGACGTTTGAGGCATTCATTTATACACAGCTAATACTATTGTCACAGTTACTCCCATTATTACCTTAAGTGTTAAACCTATTAGCAATACCAGGAAACATGTTCCCTGACTCTAAACACATCTTGAGTGTTTGTGCGTGCATACATCACAGACTGTTTTCATTTTCTTTTGCACTTTTAAAATACTTCTTGGTTTTTCTCTTTTCCTTTATGCTTCGCTCTTCCCCTTGTACTTGTCTCCTTTATTCTGTTTCTGCAAGGTCCTCACAGCTCTAGTCCCAGTAAGGTACATAATAAAATGATCACGCCGGAGGTGTTCTGTACTTTTCTGTTATTTGAAGAATTCATTCCGGACCTTTTACTTTTTTTACCTGATTAATGATAGTGAAACATAATTCTGCAAAGGGATAATTACCATCATCTATCGAAAGAACCAGCATAGTGTTTATCAGATTAAAGGTTGCTATTCTATTTTTTAATGTTGTACTAGAGACTATTGTTCTCCCTTGATTCCTATAACATAATTCAGCTTGTTAAGGAAAGCTGGTTTGGCTTTCCGTAACAAAAAAAAAAAGTTGAAAAGTTGAAAGTTGAAGAGAGAAAATGTTGAATGCGCAAAATCAACAGACAGCCATGTAGAAGGAGGAGCTCATGTTTAACCCCTTTAATACCAGAGTACAGAGTGCAGTGGAATAACAAACAGCCACAATGCTGGGCACCGTGTTTCTGCTCTGGATTGGAGTCTTCCTCCTCTTCTTCCTTTGGAAGACCAGGAGGCCAAAGAGCTTCCCTCCTGGTCCTCAGCCTCTTCCTATATTTGGGAATCTGCTGCAGCTGAACCTCAAAAATCCAATGAAAGACTTTGAAAAGGTAACAGTAAAAACCCAGACTAAAGAAAATTGGGTGGATCTAATTTTGCACGTGCCAGAATTGCTTTGAAAGTTGTCGTGCAAAAATTATTGTGTCTGTTTTTAAACAGCTTGAGATATTCTGCCAGGGACACTAATGTGCTTTAAGCATTTGGCTGTGGTTTGAATTCAGTGTGATTTACAGGAAACATAAATAACATCCTTACTTCTCTTTGCTTGGAAGACTTGGCTGCAGGGTAACGTGTTTGTCTGCGCATGATAGATTAAACATTACTTTCAGGTTTTATTTCCTGAAGTAAATATTCAATTCTTACTAAGTTGAAGTATTTTCTTTAATATTTTTGGAGGTTTCTCTTGTCCATGGTACAGGTCTGGGGGTGCTCAGTAACCTGTCTCTGTCCTGTACTGTGTTTAGCTCTCAGAGCGCTATGGGAAGGTGTACAGTTTCTATTTTGGAGGGAGGCCAGCTGTGGTTCTGCACGGGCTGCATGCAGTGAAGGAAGCTCTTCTGACTCAAGGGATCGAGTTTGGTGGAAGACCTCAGGGGCTCTTAGTCAATGATGTCACCAGGAATAAAGGTAAGAGAAGGAGTTCTTCCACATTCCCTGAAACTTGCTCTAAAACATTTAAGGCATTAAGACACTGACAGTGCTTTATATTGCAGGGATTATTTACAATACTTGCTGCTCTCCTCTACACAAAGGTGTCTGATGTCACCTATCTGTCTGTTGCCTGCAGACATTCATTTCTATTTCAGTACATTTTATTCTCAGCTGTACAATGAGTGAGAGACTTTGCTCTGTTTCAGGACCTTTTTAAACCTGGTTATGTCACAGTTTTGTCAGCGACAACTGCAGGAGAGGTACAGTATCGCCACCTTGTGATTAGTACCCCTCATCACTCAAGTCTGTTTTCAGGTGTAATTCTAGTCAATTATGGTTCTGCCTGGAAGGAACAGAGAAGATTTGCTCTGACCTGTCTGAGGAACTTCGGGCTGGGAAAAACATCCATGGAGGAAAAGATCCTGGAAGAGGCTTCCCATCTCATCTCACACTTGGAAAAGTTCTCAGGTACAGACAAAGCCCTCGAAAGATGGGTTAAACATATGTGCCTGACCCATTATAAATTGACTGAAAGCTCCATTGTCATAATCTATTGGATCTTTACTTACATACCTTCCTAGAACACTCTAATACAGAGAGACTGAGAAGCAAACAAGAGCGTTCTAACATCAAGCAGGATAATGGCATAAAATGCAATGAACTACAAGGGGTCTGTGATGAACTGGTGTCCTGTCTAGGGAGAGTAATCTTAGGGTCTCAGTTCAGCCTGTTGTCCAGTAATTTCAGGACACGATTTTTGCTTTACCACGGAAAGCACTTGTTTGCTAATGGATGGATTCAAATATTTCATCATTTTCATCCTCAAAATCTTCCAACTATTTTGTCTAATTCAGGGTCAGGGGGGAGATGGGGCTATTCCCAACAGGCACTGGGCGCAAGGCAGGATGGGACACCAGTCCCTCGCAGGCCACACACAGACACAGACACATTCACACCAGGGTCATTTTTCCCTGAATCGATTAACCTGCCAGCGTGTGTTTAAACTGTGGGAGAAAACCAGGTCACACAGAAGAAACCCATGTGAACTCGTCCCCAGTGTTGTGATACTAACTAGTGTGTCACCAAGCCACCCATCATCATTTATAAAAAGATACAAACGAAGAAATGCTGTTTCCAACATTTAAGCAATTTATGATGAAAACATTTCTCTGCGTTAAAATAATTTTTAAAAGACTGGTTCCTACCCTCCTGTCTTCAATCTCGTCTGTGAACAGGCCAGTCCATGGACCCCAAAACCCTGTTCCACAACGCTGTGTCCAATATCATCTGTGCCATCCTGTTTGGAGCTCGATACAACTACGAAGATGAGTCTTTTCACTCCCTGATACGCATGGTTTGTGAGAACACAAAGATAGCGAATGGTCCCTGGAGTATGGTATGTCTGCTCTTGATCATAACTAACATTTCCTGTCTTCTCTCTAAACAGCTGTGTGAAATGTGGGATGATTGATGAATTGGAATAAAGGAGGTTTTGCATTTCATTACATGAGTACGAGAGGCCAGTTTGTGATCTGAAAGCAATTAAAACAACAGCACATAGAGAATAATGAGGACAAAGCACAATGAACAATGAATCCAGTGACTCCTCTTCTTACCATCACCTTTGCTTACTGAGCAATTACACTGATAAAGATGCTGATCCTGAGTGCAGACTGAGCTGTATGGTCCAGACAGACATTTGTAATCTGATTTCAGCTTGACTGTGGACAGGTTTTCCCAAGTGGTTGTGAACATTTGACACATGGTGGTTGGGTTTTTATTTGTCAGTCTGGGGTTTCTTGGTCCTCTGCTTTTCTGGGAAGCAGAGACTCCTGTGAGTTGTCAGGTGCCTGCAGGCTGGCAGTGACATTGCTGAGGTGCACCACTCCTGTGGACTGAGGTACCGAGGTCACAGAGAGTCAAAATGTACATGTCTGAATATATTTGGAGGTGGATGTGTTATAACAAGAATATAATAATGCTTACACTTATAAAAACCTTTTCCAGACACTCACATCAAAGTGCTTTACAGTTAATGGGGACTCTCTTCCACCACCCCCAGTGTGCAGCCCCACCCGGATGATGCAGTCATAGAGCTCCTGTACGCTCTACCCACACCCACTGTCAGTGGGGAGGAGAACAAGTACCCTGTGGCTTGTGTGCTCATACCTCCAAGTATCCATTCATTGTCTCTGCTTGTTAGCCTTGAAATCTACAGTCACTTCAAAGTCTGTGTGCAGTGCACTGTCCTATAGAATGAATGCATCAGGAGTTCTCTTCTCATTCTAGATTTATGACACAATGCCACTCGTGAGGCGCTTGCCCCTGCCTTTCCAGAAGGCCTTCAAAAACATGCGTGATCTAGAAGCCTCAACTTTGGCAAAGGTGACCGAACACAAGAAGACGCGTGTCCCAGGACAGCCAAGAGACTTCATTGACTGCTACCTCGATGAGATAGACAAGGTACTGCAGACATTTGTAAGGAAGCAGGGATTAGCAGAAAATTAGGGAAAAGTAAGGAGGGTGGGTTAGATTGAAAAGTTCTGGCTACACATAATGAGCAATTACTGATTATCATGAACCTGATAGGGGTTAACCACATTACACTAGTTAAACCTTGAGTAGGAGACATGAGAAATATGACTGCAGTTCATTAAGATAGAATAGCTAATTCCAGCTCCTGGTGGTCCAAACTGGACATTGTGCCTCCCACTAGACCATTAACGATCTTTCCCTGCTGTCTCTTTGCTGTCAGAGAGGGAGTGACGACTCCTCCTTTGACGATGAGTTTATGGTCGCCCTCCTGTTGGACCTTTTTGCTGCCGGAACCGACACCAGCTCCACGACTCTCCAGGCGGGCCTGCTGTATCTCATGTTGCACCAAGATGTTCAAGGTCATTGAATCACTCCCTGGTCAGGACATCCTGTGGAATGTGGTACATCCACAATGAGACAGAGAAGAAAGTGTTGTTATGTAATCAAAGCAAAAATTGCAAAAATTAAGGGGTAGCCACACTATGTTTATTACGATTGAGTATTATGCCTCCAATTGTATATTTCTTACAACAAATCTTCTAGCTTTCAGTTGTCGTGTCCCCCGTGTTCTAAACTAGCAAAGACATGACTCAGAGAAATAATTCTGAGTAGTCGGGGGTCTTAGGAACTGACTGCAGACACTCAGAGAAAGGGTTTCTGGCTGACAGCTCTGTCTCTGCTCTCATCAGCTCGGTGCCACCAGGAGATCGACTCAGTGCTCGGGGGGAAGCAGCAGATCTCCTACGATGACAGGCACAGAATGCCCTACACACAGGCCATGATCCACGAAACCCAGCGCTATGCCAGCATTGCCCCTCTCAGTGTTTTCCACGCCACCACCAAGGACACACAGCTGCTGGGCTACAGCATTCCTAAGGTAGGGTGCAATGCATGGTTATCTCCTACATTTCAAGCACGAACTAATGCTTACATGAGGAATTTGCTGTTTTCATATAATCAGTATTAGTAAATATGTTGACCTATCTGGCATGGAAGACCTAAATACAGTAAATAGTTGCCCACAGTTTTTCGAATACTAGATTCATCGCCCTGTAATGTTCTTCATTCTACCATGAGTACAAAAGCCTTGTTTCAGACAAAACTGATCTCAGCTGAACTTCCATTGTTTTTTCCTCTGCCAAAAGAGTTTTGACTGTTTGGTCACAGTCAATGCGTGCATGTTGGAGTTTGGACGTGTGAAGAAGCACATTTGTAAAAACTGTCTGTCTTAATGTTGAATCTTTTCCTCATTTTGCGGTTCCGTTGACCTGACTCAGGACACGATCATCATTCCCAACCTGAGCTCTGTGCTGCACGAGGAAGCCCAGTGGAAGTTCCCTCATGAGTTCAACCCCTCCAACTTCCTGAACGAGGAGGGGGAGCTTGTTAAACCAGATGCCTTCCTGCCCTTCTCCACAGGTGAGCCCCTCCACCGTGAGAGGAAGAATGTAACCTGTGCTGATGTTTAGGTTTGGAGTTTGCAAAAAACAACAACAGACGATGTGCAAAAAAAATCAACAATAGGCAATGTGCAAAAAACAACAACAGGCAATGTGCAAAACAACAAAAAGGTAACAGGTTATGTGCAAAATATACATCAACAGAATAAAATAAAGGGATAGAATTATGGGGAGAGAGCTTTTGACATGTATGGTAGAGGTAGATTTCAATGTGTGTTTGGGGTTTTGGTAAGAAAGAAAGGAAGAAGGCACTGTGAGGTTCAGATCATAGGTGAGAGGTGAGGTGAGAGTGAGAGAGGCTGGGAATTTAACAGTTTGATAGTGCGGGGGTAAAAACTGTCTCTGAGTCTGGTAGTCCGGGCCCGAATGCTCCGGTACCCTTTTCCAGATGGTAGCAGATCATAAAGTCTGTAGCTGGGGTGTGTGGGGTCTTTGGTTATGCTTAGAGCTTTCCTCAAGCGCCGTCTGTCATAAATGTCCTGGATAGATGGGAGGGCAGCCCCAGTGATGGACTGGGCAGTTTTCACCACCCGCTGTAGGGCATTGCGGTCAGCAGCACTGCAGTTGCCATACCACACTGTGATGCAGCCTGTCAGTGTGCTTTCTGTAGTGCATCTGTAAAAGGTAGTGAGGATCTGAGGATATCATGTTTCTCACTTGTCTGCTGGCTGTCTTTCTCTAATCAGTTTACCAGTCAGGTGAAGTAACATCACTTGAAGTGTCAAGTGTTGCACAATTCTAAAACAGTCTGCAGTCCTGAGTGAAAACCTGCAAACAGGAGGGCCACACTTGTGACTCTAAGCCAGATGTTAGAGTGCAGGTCAAGTCAGTCCTGCTGGCTGAGCACTGCCTTCCTCTGGCAGTGAGAGTTCAGGGGAAAGTCTGTGGTGGAGCACAATTGACCCATAATGCATTTCAAGGCTGTGGTTGCCAGGGCAACAGAGAGTGGCCCTGAGGTCACCGCTGAGCTGGGCTTCTGTCCCACAGGGCCGCGGGTGTGTCTGGGAGAGGGCCTCGCCCGCATGGAGCTGTTCCTCTTCTTGGTGTCGCTGCTGCGTCGCTTCGAGTTCTTCTGGCCCAAGGACAGCGGAGAGCCGGACCTGGAGCCCCATTTCGGGCTTATCCAGGGGCCTAAACCCTACAGGCTGGGGCTGAGGCTCAGGGGAAACCAGGGAGGCTGAAGAGCAGGGCCTGGTTCCCCTCACTATGCCCTGTCCACAGGATTGTGCAGCCTGGGGCTCCCTGTTCCTACAGGTTTGAGAACTAGTAGGGTTAGAAATGGGAAATCTTTCTGAAGATAAACATTGTAATAATATAATCATTAATAAAACGCAAACACTTTCAGTGGTTCGTATGTACAGCCTAATGCACAAGGCAACACAGCCTTGCTGTCTCTGGTGTCTGTACAGTGGCAGAAATGCAATCTGATTCTTCAGATTGGTCAGTACTATGTTACTGTTAAAGGACTGTTTACCTGATTTTGCTATGGAAATTATAAAACCTTCTTATTCACATTTAATAAATCTCAGATTTACATTTGATGTTTGCATTGTCTTTATTTCATTGTCCTATCAGTTCATGCTGAACGTGGTCATGCAGTGTGAAGCAGGAATATCCAGTATTTAGGGATATATTGGGATGAAAGGGATTATTTGCAGCCATATGAAGAGGAAAGTACACCCTCTTAAGATTCTATGGTTTCATATATTAAAACATATCTGACCTTCTCTGAAGTCCTCACCACTCCTAACAGAGGATAAATCTAACCTCATGTGACAAATAACACATGCACTTTTTACTTTGTCAATAGTTATTAAACAGATATATCGGCCAACATTCAGAGACCTTGTGTGAAAAAGTAAACGTACCCCTTGATTCAGTAACGTGTAGAAAAGCATTAACATGAAGTAAATTCTTCCTTTAAGAGTTTTCAGTCTCTCACATCGCCTGGGAAAAATTCTGGACCACTCTTCCTTACAAAACTGCTCCAGCTTGGTGATGTTTGAGGGCATTCATTTATGCACAGCTAATACTATTGTCACAGTTACTCCCATTATTACCTTAAGATGTTAAACCTGTTAGTAATACAGGAAACATGACCAACTAAGCTATATTATTTCATTCTTAATCTGCCCTGTTAATATTCATCATAACCAAGTCCCTCCAAAATAACAGCATTACACCTGGCATGTTGTTGTTATATAATGATTTGTGTTTCCTCATCTTAACCAGGTGAGGCTGCACATTGGTGGTGGTGGAGGGGGTCCCCATTACCTGTAAAGCGCGTTCAGTGGAGTGTCCAGAAAAGCGCTATAGAAGTGTCAGTAATTATTAATTATTATTATTAACATATGCTGCCCACTTTCAGAACCTTAAGAAGTGAAGGTTTGGACTTTCACCTGTGCTCCAGGTGTGTTAGTGGTTTGGGTGGCATAACCATTGTGGAAGGGAATCTCTTTCTTCTTTTCAGATGTGCAGAAATGAGTACAATCTAAAGGTTTAGCAGTGAGAGGCAACATTAAAACGCTTTCTATTAGGTTAGCACGTACTTGAACAGTGTCCGCCTTTATATCAATTGCCATGTTCTGTTTTCATGTGATCTGAGAATCACAGAGCTGAAATCCCTTCATTTTATCTGCTCTAATCTGTCCCCTGATTAACATATGTCCCCTGACTCTAAACACATCTTGAGTGTTTGTGCGTGCATACATCACAGATTGTTTTCATTTTCTTTTGCACTTTTAAAATATTTCTTGGTTTTTCTCTTTTCCTTTATACTTCGCTCTCCCCTTGCACTTGCCTCCTTTATTCTGTTTCTGCAAGGTCCTCACAGCTCTAGTCCCAGTAAGGTACATAATGAAATGATCACGCCGGAGGTGTTCTGTACTTTTCTGTTATTTGAAGAATTCATTCCGGACCTTTTACTTTTTTTAACTGATTAATGATAGTGAAACATAATTCTGCAAAGGGATAATTACCATCGTCTTTCAAAAGAACCAGCATGGTGTTTATCAGATTAAAGGTTGCTATTCTATTTTTTAATGTTGTACTAGAGACTATTGTTCTCCCTTGATTCCTATAACATAATTCAGCTTGTTATAGAAAGCTGCCAAACCAGCTTTTCGTGAAATTTGAAGAGAGAAAATGTTGAATGCGCAAAATCAACAGACAGCCACGTAGAAGGAGGAGCTCACGTGTATATACCCCTTTAATACCAGAGTACAGGGTGCAGTGGAATAACAAACAGCCACAATGCTGGGCACCGTGTTTCTGCTCTGGATTGGAGTCTTCCTCCTCTTCTTCCTTTGGAAGACCAGGAGGCCAAAGAGCTTCCCTCCTGGTCCTCAGCCTCTTCCTATATTTGGGAATCTGCTGCAGCTGAACCTCAAAAATCCCATGAAAGACTTTGAAAAGGTGAGAGAAAAACCCAGACTAAAAGTGCGAATTCTTAGTCTAAAACTGCAGAAATACTGCAGGGAGAGGGTTTCTCTGAGTGGATCTAATTGTGCACATACCAGAATTGCTTTGAAAGTTGTCATGCAAATCTTATTGTGTCCATTTGAAACAGCTTGAGATATTCTGCCAGGGACACTAATGTGCTTCAAACATTTGGCTGTGTGTATAAATCCAGTGTGATTTACACAAGGAAACATAAATAACATTCTTACTTCTCTTTGCTTGGAAAGGCTTGGCTGCAGGGTAACATGTTTGTCTGCACATGCTTGATGAATAATATTATCATTATTTATTTACTGAAGTATTGCATCCTTAATAGTTTGAAGTATTTTCTGTTATATTCTGGAAGATCACACCAAAGGATTACATCGAAACACAGAACTTTCTCATGCAGAAAAAGAGAATTGCAGTGCATTAAAGATATTTCTTAGTTTTAATTAAAAAATAATATTTTCCTTTGAGTAAGCTTTGTGCATTTCATACTCTGTGCACACTGTAGGTCTCTCTTGTCCATGGTACAGGTCTGGGGGTGCTCAGTAACCTGTCTCTGTCCTGTACTGTGTTTAGCTCTCAGAGCGCTATGGGAAGGTGTACAGTTTCTATTTTGGAGGGAGGCCAGCTGTGGTTCTGCACGGGCTGCATGCAGTGAAGGAAGCTCTTCTGACTCAAGGGATCGAGTTTGGTGGACGACCTCAGGGGCTCTTAGTCAATGATGTCACCAGGAATAAAGGTAAGAGAAGGAGTTCTTCCACATTCCCTGAAACTTGCTCTAAAACATTTAAGGCATTAAGACACTGACACTTATTGCAGGGATTATTTACAATACATGTTGCTCTCCTCTATATAAAGGTCTGTTTCAGGACCTTCTTAAACCTGGTTATGTCACAGTTTTGTCAGCGACAACTGCAGGAGAGGTACAGTATCGCCACCTTGTGATCAGTACCCCTCATCACTCAAGTCTGTTTTCAGGTGTAATTCTAGTCAATTATGGTTCTGCCTGGAAGGAACAGAGACGGTTTTCTCTGACCTGTCTGAGGAACTTTGGGCTGGGAAAAACATCCATGGAGGAAAAGATCCTGGAAGAGGCTTCCCATCTCATCTCACACTTGGAAAAGTGCTCAGGTACAGACAAAGCCCTCGAAAGATGGGTTAAACACATGTGCCTGACCCATTATAAGTGGTCTGAAAGCTCCATTATCAGAATCTATTGGATCTTTATTTACATAACTTCCTAGAACATTCTAATACAGAGAGACTGAGAAGCAAACCAGAGTATTCTAACATCAAGGAGGATAATGCCATAAATGAAACAATGTACAAATGGTGAGTGATGAACTGGTGTTCTGTCCAGAGAGAGTTATCTAGGGATCTAATTTTGTCTCACTGGGATCCATCGTTTTGTTTACACCCTCCCATCCATCTATTTCCTACCTGCTTTATCTAATTCAGGGTCACGGGGGAGAAGGAGCCTATCTCGACAGGCAACGGGGCCTTGTGTATCACAGGCCACACACAGACACAGACACACTTACAAACACACCTCTGGGTCAATATTCCAAGAAGTCAATTAAAATAACAGAATGTCTTTGGACTGTGGGAGAAAACTGGATCACACAGTAGAAACCTATGTGAACATGCAGAGAACATACCAACTCCATACAGACAGCACCCCAGTTCCAGAATTGAACTCAGGGACCCAGTACTATGATACTAACTACTGTGCAACCAAGCCACCCATCACTTTTTTTACAAAAAGATATAAACAAAGAAATACTGTTTCCAACATTTATACAATGTATGATGAAAACATTTCTCTGCGTTAAAATAATTTTTAAAAGACTGGCTCCTACCTCCTGTCTTCAATCTCGTCTGTGAACAGGCCAGTCCATGGACCCCAAAACCCTGTTCCACAACGCTGTGTCCAATATCATCTGTGCCATCCTGTTTGGAGCTCGATACAACTATGAAGATGAGTCTTTTCAGTCCCTGATATGCATGGTTTGTGAGAACATAAAGATACTGAATGGTCCCTGGAGCATGGTATGTCTGCTCTTGAACATAACTAATATTCCCTGTCGTCTCTCTAAACAGCTGTGTGCAATGTGGGATGATTGATGAATTGGAATAAAGGAGGTTTTGCATTTCATTACATGAGTACGAGAGGCCAGTCTATGATCTGAAAGCAATTAAAACAACAGCACATAGAGAATAATGAGGACAAAGCACAATGAACAATGAATCCAGGACTCCTCTTCTTACCATCACCTTTGCTTACTGAGCAATTACACTGATAAAGATGCTGATCCTGAGTCAAGACTGAGCTGTATGGTCCAGACAAACATTTGTAATCTGATTTCAGCTTGACTGTGGACTGGATTTCCCAAGTGGTTGTGAACATTTGACACATGGTGGTTGGGTTTTTATTTGTCAGTCTGGGGTTTCTTGGTCCTCTGCTTTTCTGGGAAGCAGAGACTCCTGTGAGTTGTCAGGAGCCTGCAGGCTGGCAGTGACATTGCTGAGGTGCACCACTCCTGTGGACTGAGGTACCGAGGTCACAGAGAGTTAAAATGTACATGTCTGAATATATTTGGAGGTGGAAGTGTTATAACAAGAATATAATAATGCTTACACTTATAAAAACCTTTTCCAGACACTCACATCAAAGTGCTTTACAGTTAATGGGGACTCTCTTCCACCACCCCCAGTGTGCAGCCCCACCTGGATGATGCAGTCATAGTGCTCCAGTGTGCTCTACCCACACCCACTGTCAGTGGGGAGGAGAACAAGTACCCTGTGGCTTGTGTGCTCATACCTCCTAGTATCCATTCATTGTCTCTGCTTGTTAGCCTTGAAATCTACAGTCACTTCAAAGTCTGTGTGCAGTGCACTGTGCTATAGAATGAATGCATCAGGAGTTCTCTTCTCATTCTAGATTTATGACACAATGCCACTCGTGAGGCGTTTGCCCCTGCCTTTCCATAAGGCCTTCAAAAACATGTGTGATCTAGAAGCCTCAACTTTGGCAAAGGTGACCGAGCACAAGAAGACGCGTGTCCCAGGACAGCCAAGAGACCTCATTGACTGCTACCTCGATGAGATAGACAAGGTACCGCAGACATTTGTAAGGAAGCAAGGATTAGCAGAAAATTAGGGAAAAGTAAGGAGGGTGAGTTAGATTGAAAAGTTCTGGCTACACATAATGAGCAATTACTGATTATCATGAACCTGATGGGGGTTTACCACATTACACTGGTTAAATCTTGAGTAGGAGACATGAGAAATCTGACTGCAGTTCATTAAGATAGAATAGCTACATCCGGCTTCTGGTGGTCTAAACTGGACATTGTGCCTCCCACTAGACAATTAACGATCTTTCCCTGCTGTCTCTTTGCTGTCAGAGAAGGAGTGACGACTCTTCCTTTGACGATGAGTTTCTGGTCGCCCTCCTGTTGGACCTTTTTGCTGCCGGAACCGACACCAGCTCCACGACTATCCGGGCGGGCCTGCTGTATCTCATGTTGCACCAAGATGTTCAAGGTCAGTGAGTCACTGCCTGGTCAGGACATCCTGTGGAATGTGGTACATTAACAATGAGACAGAGAAGAAAGTGCTCTTGTGCAAAAATTAAGGGGTAACCAAACTATCTTTATTACGATTGAGTGTTATCCCTCCAATTGTATATTTCTTACAGCATATCTTCTAGCTTGCAGTTGTCGTGTCCCCTGTGTTCTTAACTAGCAAAGACATGACTCAGAGAAATAATTCAGAGTAGCCGGGGGTCTTAGGAACTGACTGCAGACACCCAGCGAAAGGGTTTCTAGCTGACAGCTCTGTCTCTGCTGTCATCAGCTCGGTGCCACCAGGAGATCGACTCAGTGCTTGGGGGGAAGCAGCAGATCTCCTACGATGACAGGCACAGAATGCCCTACACACAGGCCATGATCCACGAAACCCAGCGCTATGCCAGCATTGTCCCTCTCAGTGTTTTCCACGCCACCACCAAGGACACACAGCTGCTGGGCTACAGCATTCCTAAGGTAGGGTGCAATGCATGGTTATCTCCTATATTTCAAGCATGAACTAATACATGAGGAACCACATTTTTTCGAATACTAGATTCATCACCCTGTAATGTTCTTCGGTCTACCATGAGTACAAAAGCCTTGTTTCAGAGAAAACTGATTTCAGCTGAACTGCCATTGGTTTTTCCTCTGCCAAAAGAGTTTTGACTGTTTGGTCACAGTCAATGCGTGCATGTTGGAGTTTGGACGTGTGAAGAAGCACATTTGTAAAAACTGTCTGTCTTAATGTTGAATCTTTTCCTCATTTTGCGGTTCCATTGACCTGGCTCAGGACACGATCATCATTCCCAACCTGAGCTCTGTGCTGCACGAGGAAGCCCAGTGGAAGTTCCCTCATGAGTTCAACCCCTCCAACTTCCTGAACGAGGAGGGGGAGCTTGTTAAACCAGACGCCTTCCTGCCCTTCTCCACAGGTGAGCCCCTCCACCGTGAGAGGAAGAATGTAACCTGTGCTGATGTTTAGGTTTGGAGTTTGCAAAAAACAACAACAGACGATGTGCAAAAAAAATCAACAATAGGCAATGTGCAAAAAACAACAACAGGCAATGTGCAAAACAACAAGAAGGTAACAGGTTATGTGCAAAATATACATCAACAGAATGAAATAAAGGGATAGAAATTATGGGGAGTGAGCTTTTGACATGAATGGTAGAGGTCGATTTTCAATGTGTGTTTGGGTTTTTGGTAAGAAAGAAAGAAAGAAGGCACTGTGAGGTTCAGATAATAGGTGAGAGGTGAGGTGAGAGTGAGAGAGGCTGGGAATTTAACAGTTTGATAGTGCGGGGGTAAAAACTGTCTCTGAGTCTGGTAGTCCGGGCCCGAATGCTCCGGTACCCTTTTCCAGATGGTAGCAGATCATAAAGTCTGTAGCTGGGGTGTGTGGGGTCTTTGATTATGCTTAGAGCTTTCCTCAAGCACCGTCTGTCATAAATGTCCTGGATAGATGGGAGGGTAACCCCAGTGATGGACTGGGCAGTTTTCACCACCCGCTGTAGGGCTTTGCGGTCAGCAGCACTGCAGTTGCCATACCACACTGTGATGCAGCCTGTCAGTGTGCTTTCTGTAGTGCATCTGTAAAAGGTAGTGAGGATCTGAGGATATCATGTCTCTCACTTGTCTGCCGGCTGTCTTTCTCTAATCAGTTTACCAGTCAGGTGAAGTAACATCACTTGAAGTGTCAAGTGTTGCACAATTCTAAAACAGTCTGCAGTCCTGAGTGAAAAACCTGTAAACAGGGGGGCCACACTTGTGACTCTAAGCCAGATGTTAGAGTGCAGGTCAAGTCAGTCCTGCTGGCTGAGCACTGCCTTCCTCTGGCAGTGAGAGTTCAGGGGAAAGTCTGTGGTGGAGCACAATTGACCCATAATGCATTTCAAGGCTGTGGTTGCCAGGGTGACAGAGAGTGGCCCTGAGGTCACACGCTGAGCTTGGCTTCTGTCCCACAGGGCCTCGGGTGTGTCTGGGAGAGGGCCTCGCCCGCATGGAGCTGTTCCTCTTCTTGGTGTCGCTGCTGCGTCGCTTCGAGTTCTTCTGGCCCAAGGACAGCGGAGAGCCGGACCTGGAGCCCCATTTCGGGATTGTCCAGGGGCCTAAGCCCTACAGGCTGGGGCTGAGGCTCAGGGGAAACCAGGGAGGCTGAAGAGCAGGGCCTGGTTCCCCTCACTATGCCCTGTCCACAGGATTGTGCAGCCTGGGGCTCCCTGTTCCTACAGGTTTGAGAACTAGTAGGGTTAGAAATGGGAAATCTTTCTGAAGATAAACATTGTAATAATATAATCATTAATAAAACGCAAACACTTTCAGTGGTTCGTATGTACAGCCTATTGCACAAGGCAACACAGCCTTGCTGTCTCTGGTGTCTGTACAGTGGCAGAAATGCAATCGGATTCTTCAGATTGGTCAGTACTATGTTACTGTTAAAGGACATGTAACCTGTTACCCATTATCTGTCTGATTTGTTTTGTGAAACTATAAAACCTTCTTCTTCACAGTTAATAAATCTGAGATGTAGAATCGATGATAGCATTGTCTTGATTTCATTGTGCTATCGATTCCTATGGAATGTGGAATTGTAGTGTGAACTGGTACTAAAACATTCTGCAAAGTTACAATGTTGTCAGCATCATAGCATCATCTGACAGAAGCGTTACAGAAGTTGTTACGTTGTTCTGAAGAACAGAGCAGAAAGTGTGTGAACGCAGTTCCTTCCTTTCGTCCCATCTGGGAATCATTCTGCTTCAGTTACACCTCTACAGTGGCCTTCAGCCTGCTCCCTGTAAACTTTCACCAAGTCAAGCAAAGTAAACATTAACCACCAGATTGTGAAATCACACATCACAAGCTTTTCCATTCCATGATCATCTGCATATTCGTTTTTCACTTCCAGTTGTTTTTCTATTTATTTGCAAGTCTTTGTTTTGAATCTGTGCCTTTTGATGTAATTTTGCATTAGCACTTAAATTACAGTACTAAGTAAGGCTGCTCAATGCGCTGATCATAGGTTTCCTGTAAACAGCTTTTCCCACTTGTTTTTTTGTTAATGAACTGACAATGTACTTCAATTTTTTTTTACACTAAGCAGCATTAATGCAACAAATGCTGTTGGTTCCAGAACTCCTTTGTTTGTGTTTTTAATGCCTCAGGGTATATTTGAATTCACTAAGGCCAGTGAAATATGATTGCATTGCGTATGAATGCAAACACTCTCCTTATATAATTGAAGGGCTGTTACCACCTCGGGCTCTCCTAGTTCTTGTTCTGTCATGACTCTTTAGATATGATCGCGTAGACGTTTAACCTACTTGGGCAGGTCTGGACAACTGCCAAATTCCTGTGAAGGTCAGGCAAAGAATTGTATATCCTGACACTGAAAATCAATAGGCAAATTTGAAAAAAATATATATTTCCACCCCTGAGAATTCTATTGACATAGAACATGAAGATAAACTACAGATCCAGGGGCCTCTGGGGCACTGTACTTAAATGTCATGCTTCCTTACATTTTCATATTTATTATTACATCACATGTAGGATTAACCGTAAAACTTAATTTACTGTTATTCAAACCCCTCGGTGAGCCCATAGGAGCACCTGCTGTACATGTTTTGTACATAGGGTCCATGAGCATTGTCAATGTCACTGGGTGGACCCTGACGGACAATTCAGTTCATCTGTAAGGTGCACAAGTTCAATGAAACGCTCGTTTGCACGTATGCTCCAATACAAGGACATTAAGGAAACACCAACCCATAAACAGAGACCAGCAGCAGCATCGGCAACGAAGTTAAATAACGTACAACTTGAATCCAAGCCAGCACAAGCAGTGGGAAAAAAAGCATCAGTGTGAGTCGGTGATAGAGGCAGAAATCAATAACCTGACAGTCTGTGGGAAGAAGCTGTCTCTGAATCTGGAGGTCTGTGCTTGTATGCTCCTGTAACGCTTACCAGAGGGCAGGGGAAAGAAAAGTGAGAGACCGGGATGATTGTTATCCTTAGCAATACTTCCTGCCTTCCTGAGACAGTGAGGTGTAAAAATGTCCACAACAGAGGGGAGCTGGACAATGGACTGGGCTGACCTGATCACCCCTTGTAATGCCTTTCGGTCGGACAGCCAGTCACCCAGTGGGACAGCGGGGTGTCGAAGGATCCTTTCACAGCTAACACACTGAAATACGTGGAAGGTAAGTCAAGGTGCCCCTCCTGACCAGCTCTTTCACCCACTGGGTGAGCAAGTCCATTGAGGTTCAATCGCCTCATTGTGCTACAGCGCCATCTGGTGGACAGAAGGGGAAGCAGGCAGGATGAGCAGCAGGGAGCTGGCTCTATTGCAGTGCACTTCCAATTCACCCCACTGATATAATAATAATAATTGCTTACACTTATATAGCGGTTTTCTGGACAATTTGCAGCATCCACCTGGATGATGCAACAGCAGCCATAGTGCACCAGTACACTCCCCACACAGCAGCTCTCAGTGCGGGAGGAGAGCAGAGTAATGAAGCCAATTCATAGATATGAATATGAAGCCACAGGAATCACAGACTTGATTTTGATAAGTTATTTCATTTAACATTATATAATTGTTATATTGTATAAGTTATGTGTTTTATATAGCGCCTTTCATGGTACACAATTAAAAAAATCTAGGTTTTGTTACACAAATAGTTCGTTTTAATTTTACTGTACTGTCCACTGCTGTACAATATCACTTCATATTAAAACTAAAGGTGCAGCAGTGCACTGCAGACAGGCATGTTGATATGTTCACGAGGCTGAAGTTGGCTTCTTATTCGCCAGCTTTCTATTCACGTTTTTCGTATCAGGCAAACACATTCATTTTGAAACAGTGTGCACAGCAACTTTCCCCACTGTGCCAGATGCTGTCACCCGACAAACAGTCTAGACCTTTCTCCAGAAAGTTAATTTAATGTTCAAAATTATTCACCCCCACAGCAACTGTGTCTGCTGGCGCGCCGGCCAGCTCCTCCTCCTGAACCAGGAAGTACTCCTGTGCGCGACACCACGTGTGAACAAACCACGTGAGCCCGCGTTGAGCTTGTCAACTAAGAGCGCCGCCGAGTATTACTAGCGAGGTCAATAAATATATAATTCCTGCGTATGTGACAGAAGAATTTCACATCGAGGGGAATGGCATCAGACGCAAAGAAGCCCAAGGTTTGAATCTAAAATTACTTTGTTCTCCGTGTCGGTTTTTGGCGGCCATCTCTACAGACATGTTTGGTTTTTTCCGTAATTTCATATACGCCGCTATAAATAAAGGTGCAACGGTATCATTTAAAAATATTGCTGTTGTTATTTTTTTTTTTTGCAAGACGCTGGACTGTGTACTGTGCTGCGATACACACTCCAGGGACAAGGGGGCTTAATCTCAAAGAGACACTTGGTCACTGCAGGGATTATCTGAGCTCTTGTCCGATGTGTGCGCGTCTCTGTTCCAGCTGGACTCTGGCGGGCTTGCGGAAGGCTGTGTGGACGAACCTCTGCAGAACTTTTTGAGCTGGTGTGAAGATGTTGGTCTGAAACTCAGTGCGAAGGTAACGAAAGTGTTACTAAAGAGCGCTTTAATGATGTAAAGGGGCGGAGTAGGATGGTTCGTAGTGGGCTGTAGGGTCACCTAATTTTCGTTGCGGCTTAGTGGTATCCCTGGTATCCTGGTTCTGGAGGGCAGCAGTCCACCAGTTTCTATACTGAACATATAATGGCGGTTGATTCAAATAAAGGAGTGAAACCGGAAGACCAGGTGGCCTTTTGTGCCCAAGAGCGAGTATCGGTGTTTTAAATAAACAGACCAACTGGGCCCCACAAACCCAGTGAATAAAGTCCTTCACCCCTGCCACAGCGCACCTGCTGGAACTGAAACATTTTTTTTTATTGTTCAGCTGTGAGTCGTGCTGACAAGTGTTTGCCTGTGCCCTTGGTCAGGTCTGCGTGAGCAAGCAGGGCACAGTGTCTGAATACGGCATGCTGGCCCGGGAGGAGATCAAAGAAGGAGAAGTGATCTTCTCTATCCCCAGGACGGCTCTTCTGTATCAGGAAACCAGCAGGGTGAAGTCTGTGCTGGAGAAAGGTAAGAGAGCAGGCCCAGGCCAGTCTTATCCAAAGGCAGCTCAACTTGGTCATTTCGTAGTACTTTTACGAGTATTTTATCTGGCCCGCCTTCTTGAGATGTCCCTTGTGATACCTGTGGGTACAGTTCTCCATGCCGTTCTTTCTGACTGGTCTTTCCCGATGCAGAGAAGCAGTCCTTGTCGAGCCCATCAGGCTGGGTGCCGCTGCTCTTGGCGTTGATGTGGGAGTACACCTGTCCGGATTCTTACTGGAGACCCTACTTGTCTCTCTGGCCAGACCTCAAGGCCCTTGACCACCCCATGTTCTGGTAAGAGCAATGGAGGCGTCAGTCCCGCCCTCTTGTTACTCCGGCTCCTTCGGGTTTGTGAAGCCTTTCCTGCTCGCTGAGCAGCTGTGAAAATCTTGATCACTTTCCTTGCAACTACACCGCTGTGCTGTTTCGTCCAGTGCTGCAGACGGACAGTACGGTCAAAAACAAGGAAGACGCAGGGCCGACAGGTCCACCCGCCGCTGATCTGCATTAATAGTCTCTGTGGTGTTCCGCAGGTCGGAGGAGGAGAGAAACCGGCTTCTTCAGGGCACTGAGATCCCAGAGGCAGTGGACAAGGATCTCGCCAACATCCAGAAGGAGTACAATGATATCATCCTGCCCTTCATCCGGTCCCACACGGAACTGTGGGACCCAGAAAAACACACGCTTGAGCTCTACAAGAGCCTTGTAGCGTTTGTCATGGCTTATAGGTGAGAGGGGAAGACTTCTTGGTTCAGCCTTGGAACGGTTGTTTTCCGACATTGTCTGGTCATTTTAGGGCAGTCTGCTAGTGTTCCCCTCGAGCCATCTTTGATGCCCATGTTAACCTGCAGTTTCAGAGCAAATCACTTCCGCGTGAAAGGAATTCTTATGCGATTGTGTTTGGGGGAAACGGGTTTGTTTCTGCCTCTTGCTGCTGGAGGTCGTCTAACAGGCAGCTGCAGTTTGTCAGCCCTTATGTTGCACCCAGTGGCGCTCCAGTGCTTGGGTGACACTGCACCCAGCACTCCAGGTGAGGTCTGATCAGAGGCTTGTGTTTAGCTTTGTCAAGCCGAGCTCAGAAGTCCTTATTTTGCCAAGGGTCTTGCCTCCTGCATGCTTTTTCAATCTAGAAATATCTTTTCTGCAGGGCACTAAAAATTGAACGTAATTCCTCCAGAAACAAGACCGTTACAGAATCACAGAATTGAACCAAAGGGGCTGCCTATAAAGTACTTGATACAACTCCTTGTCTTTCTGGGCTAGCTCCCAGTGAAGCAGCTGCCATGCTTTATTTTCCTGACCCCCGTCTCTCTCCCCTGGGCAGCTTTCAGGAGCCCCTACAGGAGGAGGAAGAGGATGATCAAAAGGAGCCCAACCCACCCATGATGGTGCCCATGGCTGACATACTGAACCATGTCTCCAATCACAATGCCAACCTTGAATACTCACCCGTGAGTGGCCCTCGCATCCACACAGAGCCCTGCGTTCCAGATGAAAGTGGACACTTGTGAACACACAAGCTAATGCTGGCTATGACATTGCTCACACATTGGTGATATTAAAGCAGTGAGCTTGCACAATGTCGTTTCAGGAGCATTTGAAAATGGTGTCTGTCCGTCACATCAAGAAAGGAGAGGAGGTCTTCAACACCTACGGCCAAATGGCCAACTGGCAGCTCCTCCACATGTATGGCTTTGTAGAGCCGTACCCTAACAACACCGATGACACTGCCGACATCCAGATGGTCACCATTTACAAGGCCGCCTTGCAAGGTGAGCAAGCCTCCCTGAACCTGTTAGTTATGCAGATATCCGCACAATTTAAAAGGTAAACTGGTACTTGATGCAGAATGATCAGGAAACGGATTCAGTTTTAGTGTTTACACAGCGCTTTTCCACCTCAAGAATCCCACTTATATGATGAAAAGCAGATATTGTGCATTAGCAGCCCCATACACAGTAGATCAGAGTTCAGGGCAGACAGCTTATATAAGATCAGAATGGTATTAAGACAGGACATGAAGAAAACGCTCCAAATTTTCATGCCATGAGATCTTTAATAGATAAGTAGTTTGGGACCTGTCATGCCCTGGTTTAGAGCAAAGAGTGCCACTTGTAGGGGTAACCCAGTTTTCACTTAAGGTCTCCCCTCTCCATCCTGATCAGGCCCTGCTGTGGTTGGGTTAAAAGGTGGCAACAATGGAGGCATGTTAAAATGTGTAAGATAGCTCAAGGCGAGCAGTGGTTTGATGAACAGTCATGACTTTCCTTCCGTGTAGCTGCTCAGGCCAACTCGGAGCGTGAACTGGTGGAAGAGAAGTGGAGGCTGCTGTGCCAGCTGGAGATGGTGGGAGATGAGGGTGTGTTTATCTTCGGCCAGTCTGGTTCACTGACCGACGAGGAACTGTACACAACACTGAAGGTAAGCAGTTAGGAAAGAACAACATTCTGTCCGCGGTAGATGGTTTTAAGTTCTCCTCAAACACAGCTTTCTGTTATTGTACTCCTGTATCAAGTAAAATTAAGAATTTTATAAAAACCTATGTCACACCCTTCCAAGCTCTACCACATTACATAAAGTGCAAAAGTACTACTGCTAATTACATTACCATGAGGTCACATCTTAGGAAAAAGTATGTAAAACACCACGTTACCTTACTGCCAATGCACAAACCTGCTCCTGTGTTTTTCCAGGTCTTGTGTATGGCTCCAGAAGAGTTTGAAGAATTTAAGGAAAATGAGGGCTGGGAGGAAGCAGAAGAGGATGAGGAGGAAAAGATGGTTTTTGCTTTGTCCAATGAGGGAATCCCTGACCTGAACCCAGCCTGGAAACAACTACTCCATGATAGTGCTTTGCTTACCCTTACAGGATACAGTGCGGATTTGAAATCTGACAAGGAGCTTTTGGACAATCAGGAGTCATACAGTTGCTTGAGCAGCAGGGAAAAAGTTGCCCTTCAGGTGCGGTATGGGCAAAAGATGATCTTACACCAGCTCCTTGAGCTGACGCACTGTAACCTACCATGAACTACCAACATTCTGGGTAGGAATTGGGAAAAAATTACCTTGAGACTATACACATTTTTCCCCCCACTGCAGAAAAACCTCTAGGAGTTCTTATTAAGCAGTACAAGTGCATCAGGCCTGGATTATTTCAGGAGCATAAATGCAGGACTGGGCAGCATGGAGGTGCAGGGATTAGCATTGCTGCCTCACTGGGTTCAATTTTGGACCTGGACTGCAGTCTGTGTGGAGTTCATGTTCTCATATTTGTGTGGGTTCCTCTGACTGCTCCATTTCTTCCTACAGCCCAAAAACATACCAGTACATGAACTGGCTTCTAGAAAAGTTTGGGATTAGGTGTGTGTGTGTGTATATGCACCCTGTGATGGACTAGCAGTGTCCTGCCTTGCACCCATTACTTACAAGGCCAGACTCCAGCTCCCATGCAAACCTGAATTGGAAGAAGTGGTTAGAAAATGGATAGCGGTTTTCATTTGCCCATCTCCTACAGCAGATCATAACCTTAGTTTCCCCAATAAATTACTGATGCATAACAGATGTTTTCCTAAGAGGTTGAAGTTTACTTTTGTAATATTAAAGCTGAATAAATCACTTCACAAAAGATAAACAAGTACTGCTGTTTATGATTTTTAATGCAGTAACTACAGTATGCATACATACAGGAAATAAGTGGCAGAACTAAAGGCAAAACTATAAAGTACTACAAAATACAACACCTGGACCAATACATTTACAAAACATTCAAAATCCTTACAAAATGGGCTGTATTGGTCCTTTTTTGTTTTGTTTTTGATCTTTATACAAACTTAACAGATTCTTTACCAGTCTGAAATTTCTGTATTCCACAATTGTACAAGCTTTAGGGAGAACCTTTAAATCCATGTTTAAAATTACACAACCCATCCCCACGGAATAAGTCTGGACTAAACCTTAGGAATCAAACGGGCTGCTTCCCTGTCCCCCCTTTTATACACCTCCCCCCAAAATTAAGATAAAAAAAGTTGGGCCAATTATTTTGCCATTCCACTAAGCCTCAACAACAACAAAAAAAAATCATGGGTTACAACCCTCTTCAAAAGTATGAGGAAAGACAGGGGCAGATCCTGGGGTGAAAAGGCTGGATTAGAACTTTGTTTCAGCAGCTGCCTTTTGTTTATTTTTAAATGGTACTGGTACCAGACATCAATTTTACACTTTCTGCGCTCTAGTCATTTTGAAAGACGCATCTCCCTTTTTATTTACATTAAAGTTCAAAATTATATTCACAGCATGTCTTACACATCCTTTTCATAGTTTACATAGATTCTTATCCAAAGTTTTTTTTTTGGCCAAAAATCAAGAAGTCCACAAGAACCAATAGCATAGAGTCTGTCCGATGTCCTGTGTCCAGTCCTGTGCTGCCCGTTGTCATTTTCAGGTTGAGAGTGAAAAGCTTTGGGAGGTGTCCCAGGTTGTTGGTGCAATTCCTGCCTGCCTAACTGGCACCAGTGCCTTCCATCACTTGCTGTGCTTGCTTCTGCCCCATACAACACTGAGCCACCGACTGGAACAACCTGTTCAGTTAAAAAAAAAAGTATAACCTTAGCTATGACTTGATTTTCTCACCATCATAGATCACCAATTATTCCACACTTATGTACATCAACGAATTACACAAATTATGCAGACAGTGGATTTAAAATCTTTTAAATTTTTAAGATTCCAGTACTCCATCTGGTGGTCTTTAGGTCCTTGCAGCTGTTTTGCTTTCCCTAGGACTCTAAGATTAGTTCTGAAATTCTCTTAAATACAAAGCAACAGAATATAAAAACTTACTTTTCGATCTCTGGTGCACAGTGGACAAAATCATGGTTCCAGAACTTGAAGGCTGGATTTTTGATGAGTTCGATGAAAGTTATAAGCAGACCCCATGGGTGTGGCCTGTTCACAATCAACCTCTCCAGCAGAACCCTAAACAAATTAAAAACATTCAGTACCTCCTCCACCCACAAGTACAACTCAGATGAAACAGTGAATATATAAATTATAAAAATATTACCTGGTAATCTGCTCCTGTATTGCTTCAGTGTTCGCTTCTGCAAACAGGTAAAGCATGGTGCAGCTGAAGTAGTGAGTGTGGCTGTTAGGATACCGCAACTGATTGGCAATCGCATTGAGGAACAGGTACCGTCCTAGATGGGAGAAAAACAGATCCACTTAACAGGAGTACAGTGTGGATAACATGGATACATTTTATTACAGCCTAGAAATGCTAATGGGTACAATGCTGAATCAATGCTGTACCATTTCCATCCCCTTGTACAAAAAAAAAAAGTACTGTTACAACCTAAAGAAATTGATTACAAATGCATTTTAAAATCATCTTCTGCATACATGTAAAAAGGCACTTCTATTAATAATCAGTATATATAGGTTCCTTACATAGCTGAAGTTCTGATGTGTACAATTGTATTTCAAATCATTGAAAGAGCGACAAGCTGTCTCTGGGCAATGAAAAAGCAGGAACACACAGCTATGAACTGCTCCTACTTGAACACTTCATTCTCATGTGCTGTTTTCCTTCCTAAAAAGTGTACATAGAAACTAAAGAGAAGTAAGAAAATTAAATAACTTTAACCTTATGTACACCCTTAGCTTTAAAATTAATTAAAATATTTTAAGACATTTAGTGATTATGGCAGGTGGCACATTTATTAGTATTACTGCCTCCCAGAGCTGGAAGTCCTGGGTTCAATTATGGACCCAGGGTGCTATGTGCATGGAGCTTGTATGGTTTCCCCATGTTTGCATGGGTTTCCTACAGGTGCTGTGGGTTACTCACAGTCCAAACACCTACTGATATGTTAATTGGCTTCTGAAAATTGGCCCTAGGTGTGTGGCCTGACGCCCTGTCCAAGGTGTACCCCGCCTTACACCTCTTGCCTGCCAGGGGAGCTGCAGCCTATCCTGCCACCCTGAACTGGAAAAGCAGTTACAACATGGATGAACAGGGAGTATGGCCAATCTGATTCCAGTAGAACATTAGCTTCTTATTTAAGCTTGAACATGCTCAAAATGTGTTTAATTTAAAGCAAATTTAAGACATGAAGGGAAAGTATTCCAAAAGAAATTCCACCTTTGTGATAACGACATCTTGAACAACCTCCCAGAAATCTCTGGCTTGTGCCGTGCTATAAACTTCATAGTATTTTCTCCTCACAATAACTTACCCTCAGTGTCCAGGTCCACAGCCAAGTTTTGGAAGATGTCCATATGGGCCGAGTGGGTGATGGTGCTCATAGATGGTGTGCTACCTTTGTTGTGAATGTGAGCGATCGCTTGAGTTCCCACATACAGCACCAATGCATTTATAAGCTGAATGTTGTACCGATTACCTGGCTCATTTGAGACCTGAAAGAGGGGGGGAAAATCAGGATAAAATCATTTTATGCAAAAATCAGCTAATCCTGGACAGCTCTTTTACTTCTAAAGTGTAGATTGGATTAAAAAAATTCTAGTACCAACCATTAATTTATTTTCTAAAATCAGAAATATTGATATTAACATTCCTATATAAAACTTTGCTACAAATGGCTTATCAACTAACATCAGTTTACCAGCCTGACTCAGAATACATTAAAAATTTCCCAAATCACCAACATGGGCTTCAGAAAGAGGGTTTTCCTCTCTCAAAACTTCTCACTTGCCCTGCTTAGATTAAATCTGCTCTCATTCAGCCAGATAAGTTCTTTAAAAATAGTTTCTCCAAACTAGTTAAAATTGTTACCCTTGTCTAAAGATGTTACTGTGCTGAAAATGTTTCCAGGAAACCCAAGATAGCGCCCCCTACCTGCAGGTTGCTGCGGAGCTCTGACAAAAAAGTGACAGGGGAGCGAGTCTTCAGGTAGGAGTCCAAATCCTTCTTGAACTGAGATGGCATCACTCCAGTGAAGTTAGTGAGAATACGGGGAGCAATATTAATCTCACTGAGCATATCAACCTTGGAGGAATACAAACAGTACACATTACACACCAGAAATTAAGAACTGCATTTATATCATGCAATGTAAAGAAAGGATACCTTCAGATTCGGAGTAAATGGGTCAGGAAGCCTCATGTTGCGAGGGAAAGCACTGAGGATCAAGTTCCGTAACTGGATGCAGTTGGGTGGGATAACATCACAGAAACCATAATGATAATCACAGAGAAACTCTGGAAAATCATGAAGGAGCACCAGCAGCACACGCAGAGTACCCTAGAAATAAAACAGCAAAAGAATCCTGCAAATTATTGAACATAAAATCAAACAAAAAAGGAACATCATCAGAAAGCACTTCGTCTGACTAAAGGCCACAAAAGCAGAGTTTCTCCTAAAAACAAAGGCAAAAGGTAGGGCTTTTCACCATGGAAAAGATTCCATGGAGTTTAATTTATACAGTCGGTGCCAATATGGATAATGGATCAGGTACAAGAAAAATCCAGAGCTGTTTGGTTGATTAATAAAAATGTAAGAAGCCAAACATTACAAATGAGAAATTAACACCTTTAACATCCTACTCCATTGAAGTACCTTGTAAAGAATTTGCATAGGCTTGTTGAGCTCAACATTCCTTAAAAAGGGTGCCAGATACTTGAACAGGTCGATGAGCAACTGGGCATACATTGGCCAACCCTAGAAAAGGAAAGAAATTAAGGAAAATTACTGCATAATAAAAACCTAAAGCTCAATCATTATACTATATAGTTAAGAAGTTGGGCTGTACTCTTGCCTTCTGTTGTGGTGTGTGCGCCAACATCCTTGCAATGAATATGCGGTGAGATATAAGTTCTAGCCAAGCATAGACAAACCCAGGAGCTTTGGTGGGCCTCAGAATATGGAACGTGTTGCTGTAAATATACAAAAAAAGAATGTAATCGTTCTGAAAGTAGAGAAAAGCACTTTCAAAGAATATTAAGCAAGCTTAAAACTAAATTATCTACCGGAATAAGGTGGACATACCAGAAAGCAGTTAATGTCTGGAAGTTAATGGTTTCCAACACGTGTTCTGGTGCATTCAATTCCAACAGCAACATGATGAAGATGCGGTGGTAAGGTAACTGCTGAAACTCAGTCTGACGGACATCATGGTCCTGAATGAGGACTCCAACCACAATACCAAGAACCTGAGAGGGAAAGCCGGTCATTACTCCTTCTTAAGCAAGATGACAAATATACCTTTACAGCTTGAATTTAAATTGAACAATTAACCAAGTAAAAAGAGAATTTACTTCCTATTCAAATTAAGCCCCCGTCTACACATAACTGGATGTTTTAGAGGAAAAAACAGCCATGCATGTCCCTAGCATTTGCTATATCAGACAAGGAGCAAGTGAAATATTTAATTCCCACCTTGTTCAGTAAGTTAATCTTGGTGACTGTGTTGGTAGCCTCCCCAGAATGTTTAACAAGAAGTGCAATGAGCCTGACAAAAGCATCAAGGTTGTGATAACACTTGGCACGAATGATTGCAGCACTAGCAGCTGGGTTGTGTTGCTGCTCGGCTTGTGCACGGTAACTGATCTCCACACACATCTCTGTGCACAGACGGAAAAATCGGGTTATCAGGTCATCAGTCTTCAGGATCCCCTGTTGGTGCATCTGGTCAGAATAAAAGGGAAGTTTAGCTACAGCTTCTTTCATACTTAACAAACAGATTAAATGTAAAATCTTTAAACGATTCTGTTCATCCTCTCCCCATCGCTACAGAAACCAAAAAAAAAACAAAACAATTACTTGTCCTACAAAAGCAGAAAAGGCCTTGGTGCTGTCCCGGCCAGCAGCCGCTGAGTGGTAAAGATTGACCCATTCCCTCAGCAGGTATTCTGCCTTCTCCCTCAGGCCAGGAGGGTCATCATACTCGGAGGCCTGCGATATTCCAGAGTGCATCATAAAGTTGGGGCCTCCATGAGCTCGGTCTATCATTGCTTCGTAGTTTGATCGGACAACTTCCATCAGTTGTGGTAAACTGCAGAATTTAAACACAATGTAGGAGAAAATGAGTAATTTTATAACTGCTGGTAGAAGCCTAAATGACGGGAAACAGTTCTCAAATTTGTAATAAAAGAAAAGAATTCACATTTTCCATCCGACTTGGCTTTACAGCAATCAAGACTTTTCCAGGTCATATACTCACCCCTCCGGGGCATTTGCCCTCGAGTGGGCACTGGTTCTCATGAGGGTCTCAATGGTGTGGAACAGGTCTGCTTCTGTGATGTGGCTCACACTGCGCTCATCCACCAGCAGCAACTTCACCAGCTGCATCGCAAAGGCCACGGCCATGTAATGCAAGCCGTTCTCCATCGACTAAAAATGACAAAAGAAGGAGCTTTACGCTGCTGTCTGTAACAGTTTTGTCTCTCTGGAGAAGATGAAAATTTTCATACCTGTGCTAGATGCAGGTCATACTGCTGCATGTTGACCAAGTGATTTCTTATCAGGAGCTCCACAGCTTCTACATTGTACTTGTACTCGTCACGGCATTCAATCAGACACCTAGCCGAAACATCATGAAAAGTATATACACATCACACTAAATGTGAAAGTTCCCCCCCCCCAAACATCTAAGATGACTTGTGACATGCCAAGGTACTGGGGGAAAAAAGTTTAGATAAGTTAATGGGTGAAGGAACGATTACATAAAGGAGGAAGAAATGTTTAAAAGACGCACATAGAGCAAAATGCAACTGGGAACAAGAAAGATGTTCTCAACTCTATAAAATCACAACTATGATAAGAGTTGTGGTACATTTTAAGAAGTGAGACTTTCTATTGCACTATAGCGTAACCCCACATGTCACAGAAGACTTTAGAGGCTTAAATAATAGTGCTGTGCAGTCTAACAAAACAGAAGTCTCTTTATACAAGCCCTTTATAGTGGTGTGCCATGGGATCCTGGAAACAGTACGAGAAAAATTCAATTACATATGTGGTATATTAGTTTTGTGGAGAGAAGCATTGTGCTTCCTCTTTTGGTGTTTACGCAAACACAGAGGCCACACAATGGCCCTGGATGCACAAGTGGGAATCACATGTAGGAAGCCGGGCCTTTCATATTTGACAGAAAAACAAGCTCCGTGTTTCATGATGGTCAACTCTTGCCCGGATGAGGTGACGGCACTTCAAGAAAAACCCAGATTAAACACCAAAATGAGTTTACAATACTGTTCTTGGTCCAGTAACGTGTACACGAGGAGGGGGCAGTTTGCAACAATATTTTTACATTGTACTGTGGAAGAGAAGATTGAGAAACTGGATTTACCATACTAAAATTATCATTTTCAAATATGCTTAAGAATGGTCATCTTTCCTCATTACTAACCTTAATATTGTGTCTTTTAGGAACTATTTTAAGAATAAAAAGGCCTTAAGTACAATAAAAGCACTGACCTGGTGATCTGCTTGTTGCACCACTGCGGACCGTAAGCTCGGCCATCCTGGAGAGCCTTGAGGACCAGGAGGTGGCATTCACGGTAACGGAGCAGGAGATCTGCATCGGCACCACTTGTGGCATCAAGCAAACCTTCCACAGCCTGAACGGGGGGAGTAGAAACCATTACTCTAACTTTAAAACTCACCCACACAAAACCTGAATGCCCGTCATCTGCAAAGGACATAAATCCCATCCAAGACTTAAGCACATCAATCTCCTTTCTCTCCGAGAAAGTTCTCACCTTCTGCAGTAAGCCAAGCGCGGCAATGGCATCTCTCGAGTTTCGGGCCACCACCACGGACTCCAGAAGGCTTCGCAGAGCCTGTGTCTGTGGGTTCATTGCCAAGGCAGGGGGGATCGCATGCAAGTGCTGCTCAAGGTCAGCGATACATTTGTCATAGATCTGGGCGACATCATCAGCTGCCCAGGCTTGCTGCTGAAATGTCAATAAAAAAATAAAGAAATTCAGTATGCTTTTAAAGGGTTTAACATTTGCATTTATTTGCCTGAATATGAAGATAGTGAAAAGAAAACAGCTTTATTCATGAACAAATGCAGAAAAAAAAACCAATTTTGATCGGTGTCATATGGATGACAAAACTCTTACATTTTTTGGACAGTTTACAGAACACTTAAAACAATACCTTCATGGGTTGAGCAAGGAAACCAGTGGGTTGAGACAAGTCATTGCTGGGAAGAAATCCAGGAACGTTGCGGGCAAACTCCTCGTAAACAGCCAGCTGTTTAGGGTCCACACCTCCAACCTACCAGGAAAAAGAAAAGAAAGGTCTTTGGTACTCTGCTCGTTTTAATAACTAGAAACATCTAAATAATACGCAGCTTGTTTGCATCAACACAATGCCTTTGACTTTCTACCTTGTACTTTCAACCTACAATGTAGGAAAGACAGCTACAATTCAAAGTGGCAAAGATAACAAAATAACTGGTATAAGATGCAGAAGAGAGGCATGGAGGCCAGCACCCACTGGTCATAGGTAATAATTGGCATAAAATGCTTTATAAAAAAACATCTGAATATCAGTATTAAAAGATAAGTGCTTCTCTGGAAAGCAACTCGAGCATGATACAAGCATTACACAAGTATGCTATTTTACCATTTCCATTTAAAACAATCCTAAAATAGAGAAATGTGATTTGTCAGTATCTCCAGGAATTCTCAATTAAGTACACATTCAATTAACACCTTCAGCCGGATTTGTTCTGGCATCCTTTCTGCCTGGTATGTCAGTACAACTGGGTCACAGTAGCGACGTCCCTCTTGTCTGGCATGCTTCCGCAGTTCAAACTCCTGTTTAAACGAAGGTAAAAAAACCCAATTATAATTGTTATGCCATACGTTCTTAATCTATCGGTAAAACAGACAGAATACTTACAGTGGCCAGCCTCTTGTCCATCTCTGGACCTGCTTTCTCAACTGCGGTTTTCTGTATGAAGCAGCATGCCAGTTCACAGTTGTCTTGGGCTATCTGTGCAGCTGCTTGTTCCATCATTTCCCTCTGCTGTGGTGTTGGAGCCTAAAAACCAAACTCATATCTTTATTTCATATAACAAAACCCTTATTTCGCCTCTAACCCCTTCTGTGCACAATACAAAGAAATGCAAATTGAGGAAGAAAAAAACCTAAACTTAAATCTATTATATTGTTATAACATCAACATCTTGGCCATCAACTTGCATATTCCATTGGTCTATAATAAATGCTCTACAGAGCATTTAGCATTGGAGTGGTAAAGATCATTGCAAAAGCATTAAAAGTTTAAACTTTAACAGCTTATAACCACTGGTACAGAAAACGTCCTAAAAGGTACACAGATTCAATTGCATACAGTATGTATTATTGCAACAGTTCTTTACCCTGAGGGCAGCTGTAAAACTGTTCTTCAAGTTGGTGGCAATGCTCATCAGCAGAGGCTCCCTGCAGGTGATCATGGCCATGCCTGCTGTCAGGTTTCTCATCATGTGGTGGGCAGCTACACGCATGCGGGACTCCTCCGAGTCCAAGGCAAAGTCCTTCCTGACAATCTGTTCACATGTTGTCATGGCAATCTTGATGGATCTGTCAACTACAGGATGGACAAGTTCCTGCACAGCCCTTTCTATTGCCTGCCTCACACACTGTTTCAGCTGGGGGTGGGCCTGCAGCAATGGGATCTGAAAAGACAGGGACACAACACATGCAAAGTAATCCTGACAAAGGATTATTTCTCATCAACAAACACCAAGTAACAACATTTAATACAACAGGTACGTAACAGGCTTCAATGACCATTAAATAATAAAAAAAAAAATCAATGACCTAAGAAATCTCTTTAACAAAGAGCAAAGCATTTAAAAATAAAACCAATAACTCTGGTACAGTGCATGAAACAATACATGAAACTTAGGAAGATTTATGAATCTTAAAAAAATACTTACATTAGGATAATTAATGTGAGGAGCTAATCCTGCCAGAGCATAGACATTAATGTCATGATAACTGAACTGAGGTGTGGGTGGACCAGTAGCTGTGCAGGTTGTTGTTGTGGCAGGAGTAGATGGAGCAGCTGCAAAGGGGAGAAAGTCTCCTGTTGGTTAAAAACGCTATCATGATTAAAAACAAGGAACAGGAGTCCGAGCACAGAGGCTCAATGTACCAAAACAAAAACACACAACACTAATAAGCCATTAAACAATACAAAACTGCTTAAAACATTTTTAAAAAGTCAGTTGTAAAAAGCTTCAGCCTAGTTTCCAATTCCCTACACAGGAAAACTGGACCTTTTGTTTGACACTACAGTAAAGTAAAAAATTCCTACTAAAAATAAGCCTGTGAGGTAGCCTCACTGAAATATGGAGCCAACCTTATCTTTCACCAGTGCAAAGAGTCCTTAAGTGGGGCTTGTTTAGCAATGTGCAGTTCTTACTATAAGCATTTAAAACATTACATAACCACTTATGAAAATATAAAGGGTAAGCACCCCTTTCTCTCCCCTCACCCACAGACACAAGGAATTTAGAAAGACACATACCAGTTGTAACAATAGGCAGCATTTCCTCGGGTGGTTTGGCTTCTTTCTTTGGTGCAGATAGCTGCTCTTCCAGGTTCTTCAGTTTTTCTTTGTCCTTCAATAGGTTTCCAGGCTTTAGGTCATTGATGTCCAGAGACAGATTCTTGCACAGCACCTCAATCTCAAACTTCAAGTTAAGCTGCAAAAATAAGCATGGAGACATCAAAAACTATTTTGAGTTGCCAACTTAAATAGCTTAAAAAGTTATGAAACACCAGTTCAGAACTGATTTATTCTGAAGTAGTGCCGCTGTGGAACAGAAGCAAAAATGCTCACTACTTTTAAAACACCATTATATCTTCTTCAGGATTATTGCATTAAACTAATGGAACCATGTTTGGGACCTGACCTTCAAATCATGCTCCTGATGAAGTTCTGCCAATACATTCATGATGGCCATTGTCCAAGGGTTCTGTGGTCTGAAAATCTAAAAGTGAACAAATTAAATCAGAACCATGAGTGATACCATACAGCAGAAAATCCACACTACAAATGTCAAGAGAATAAAAAAAACATACCATGCTCCTAACACTGGATTCCAAGACTTTGGCAACAAATGGGACCACATACAGAAGCTCTTGTTGTCCCTTAACATAGGCTTCCAGCAACAAGGATTTTAATTCCAAATCCTAAAACAAAGAGAACAAAAAAAATAGATCGGTGACAATGTTCGATCTATGAAACCATAAATCATATTAATGTAACCTGACTCAGTAATCTAAAACATGAATCAATTATTTTCACTACCCATGAACAGGAACATGCCAACTATTGCTGTGAAGTCATACAGCTTTGTTTTTAAAATTATGCCGGTACTCACTGTATACAGGATGGGCTTGTTTTTTGCCAGAGTGATCATGCCAAGCCAGTGTCCCAGATTCTTCAAAAGGGATCTATCAGAGAAGTTTGCTGCTGCCTTATCTGAAGTCAGCAGCACCTGTTGACAAGTGTTAAGAGGGCTTAAACATAATCAGGAAAAAAATACTTATCTTAAAAACAAGTAATTAATGCTACATGACCAAACAGAGGTTTTCAAAATAAGTCAATGAAGCTCTACAAAAGGCCTTTAGACCTTCAGAAAAGTACCTACCTTAATGTTTCTGTATGTCTCATTCAGGACCATTTTCACAAATTCAGGGTTTTTTAGTGTATCCAGGAAATTGGAGTAAAGACTATGGAAATTAGGCTCTATACTGACTCTCTTCATTACAAGGTACTGCGACACCCAAGGCATAAACTCTTCTTTTACAGTCTCTTTCAGCTCTTCAACCTGAAAAAAAAAAACAGCAAATTTTAGTCATTAAGACTAATTTTGGCACCACCAAAGCATACAAATTTACCTAAGCATAACACTAAAAATTAAGAACCATACTTGCGATAGTAATGGTATGTGCAATATGGTCTAAACTTGACAAAATATATTTTTATAATTTTACAGTAAATATCACTTCCATAAAAAATCCAATACACTACATTTATTTAAAGCTCACCTTCTGGGTCATATTGGACTGTGACAGATTGTTAAAGATGAAAGCGATCTTCTCTTGGACATTTTCAGGAGGTTCCACTATCCTCTCTGTTTGGTCTGTTGCCACCAACAGTGTGTCAATATTGGTTGTGTTTATAGAGGGCTAAAAACGACAGCAAAATTAGTTAAGTTCAGAAGTGGATCGTTGTATTTTAAAAAGCTATGATTAAGGGGTACACCTTTATGTCCATGCACTTAATCATAAGATACAATACTGAAAGCATTATACTTTTAATGCACAAAAGTATCATTTCCCCGATTAATATACAAGATTAAGGAGAAGGGGGTTAATCATGCAAACTAAAGTAAAAAGTTAATTAGCACAGACACACACATACCGCAATTTCCCGTGCGTTACCGATACTCACTGGCACATCCTTCTTGAAGCTGACTCCAGTGGGGCGGGTAATGGTAGTGGTTTTGGCAACAGTGGTTGTGGTAGATGTAGTTACCATAGTGCTAACCTGTCCTGGGATGGGAGCTTTTGGGGGAACCTGTGCTTGGGCCTGAGCTTGTGCAAGAGCAAGGCTGCCTGGTGTGGTGATAGATCCCTGCATCTTCACAGGAGGGTCTCGCGACTGTTGCCCGTACTCTATATACTGCACACAGGACATGGAAAACAGAAAAAATTAATTCAGAAGTAATACCAACACTGAATTGCTTCTCGCAGAAACTGCAAAATGCTTTCAATACAATTTAAAACCTTCTGAAATCTTCCATTAGAATCTGTGAAACTTTAATGGTTTTGAAAAGCACAGCCAACAATCTTAGAAAAAAATATTTAGAACTGAAGTCCACTTACCTCCTGTAAATGATGAGGGAACTGCAGAAAGTGAGCAATGGAAGCCAAGTGCTGACAATACTGGGGATAGTCCTTCAGTCTAAATGCAGAAAGTTAAATATAATTAGGACTTAATATACTATATTAACCTATACAGCAACAATCAGAGGTCTTCACCCCCTTGGACTTCATGTTTTACTGTCTCTGGGAGGTTCCACAGTTGATTGGTACAGCTCCCAATGAAGAAGTTACATTATGAAGTTCAAAGAGTTTTCAAAGTAAATCTGGGATAGGGTTATTGAAAAGCAACAATGAGGAAGGGTATAAGAATTTCCAAACATTGGATAACCACCAAAGCACAGTAAAGTCCATTTAAAAAAAAAAGGTAGATATGGCACAACTGTGAAACTGAAGAACACAGCGTCCACAAAAACAGAGTATCCAGGTGAGAAGAGCATTAGAAAGGGAGTTCACCAAGAAGCTTGTGACAACTCTAAAGAATTACAGTCTTCCACTGCCGAGATGGGAGAAATTGTGCATGATGCCTGGGTGGTAAACAAATGTGGGCTTCACGGGAGAATGACAAAACTCATAACTTAATGATACTTAGCCAGAAGGCATGTGGGAGACTCCAAAAGCAAGTTAAATATTCTATGGTCTGGCGAAACCAAAACTGACCCATTTGGGTACTGCGGTAAGCACTGTCTGGTAGTAGCGTAACAGTGAACAATTCTGAGAACACTGTACCTAATGTGAAGCATGGTGGTGGCTGCAATTTTGCAAAGAACAGGCAAAAAGTGCAGTGTCCAAATATGGTATAAAGTCACCCAAGAAGATTTCTGCCAAGAGTGCCTCCACCAAATATTGAATCAAAGGGGATAAATACGTATGCAATAAGCTATTTTCCGTCTTGTATTGTTTCACTCTGACATTGATTATCAAATGATAAATTCTTAAATTAAGTTTTCAAACACTCAACAGTAAACCAAAGTCTCACCTATTTTTAAACCTGTCGAGAGCAGCAATTCCAAAGTAATACATTTTAGATCCAAAAGATTTTCTTAAAGCTTCAAGAACATAGCGCAAGGCCAGCCCCAGAGCCATATAGGTGACCAGTCCTTTCTCAATGATTCCACCAAAGAGGCAGGCTGTTATGTGCAACTCCTTGTCAGGGTACTGAGGGAAGAAGCGGTATTCTTCAAACAGGTTTCGCAGCATACAGTTGAACACCTCACGTTCCCGTTTAATATTGGAATCCTTAAACCTCTGAAGCATCTCTAGCACCTGTATAAAGAAACAGTGTTGAATTTATCAATACATTCTACTTTCCAAAATTCTGAAGAATGGTTTCGAATAAACAGCAAAGAATCGCAGTTTTAAATTTTGTTACAATCCTCTAAGACAAAAGCAGAACTTTGCATTCTCAATAAAGTTACCTTTAACCAGTGTATTTTAAACCGCTTCTACATTTTGCAAATATCACCGCAAGGTTCTTCACACTGCCTGAAGTATTAAAAACTCACCTCATCAACTGACATAGTAGGGTGTGGTGGATGGTTGTAAATACGCTGGAAGTAACTATTGGCCTCATCATCAATCTCTTTGCTAAAGTGCTGGTTTGCTTCAGGCCACACCTGAGAAAGGTCAGCTGAGACGGGGAAAAAAAACCCATTTGAAACAATTAACTTTCAAAAACATAATGCTGCACAATATTTTGTACTGCGTAACTGAAAAGGTAAAGGGGGGACGGGGACATCTACCTCAGTGTGCCACATTAAGAATCATGCAGACAAGCATCCATACATGAATTAACAGGGCAAAGCACTTGAAAAATGTTATTGATTGGTCATCGCAGGACTCTCATTTTGAAGATGAGCAATTAAAATACTTAAAACGTGGTAAAGGGAAATCTGAAAAAGGAAGGATTTCTTGTGTTGTGAAGGTCTAACATCAGTCTTAGATCTAACTTTTCAAGCAAAGTGCCCCTGAAAATCCACTATCAAATGGAACAAAATAAAACATACCTGTATTTCCTCTTAGGTTGTGTGATTTAACAAGGCAACAGCTTTTCTTCCTTTCAATATATCCAGACAGATAAGGAAGAAAAATAAAAAATGTGGGTAAAACCCACTTTTCAAAAATTAAATCAACTGGAACGGTACATCAGCATATTTTTTTTAGAGGAAATACAGTTGAGACATCTTTCACACTCTCAGCCACACAACAACCACTTACAAGGCCTCATCTTACTCTGCTGGAAGGTGGGAGGGTTTAACCCCGAGGCACTCATCTTCCTCTGTCCAAAAGGATCACTGTTCACTGCTGGCAATCCTATTCCTCCAGTCCCTATGCCTGTCAAAGTGCCAGCACCTAAAGAACCTGAAAGTAATGTTTCAGACATTTAAAACCAATAAAAAAGCATCTATTTACAATGCCAATGAGTATGTGTTTTTAAAGTTACTTTGACAACACCACACATTAAGCACAACCTCAATTTATAAGAGACTGAACTTGAATTAAGCACATTTTAAGCCTTGTAAAACTTATTTAATATAGCCCAAGATTAAATACAGTGCAGAGAACTTTTCAATGAGAAGAAACATCTTGTCCATTTACAATATCCCCTCACCTGGAAGCTGTGAAGAAAGGCCACCAATCCCACCAAATGGTGTACTCTGACTTGGGTTAGTAAGGGCTGGAAAAGCCTTTGCTGGAGACTGCGGGTTGCTGAAAGCTGAACTCAGATTTGGAAATCCTTGCATGCTCTGTGTGTGAGATGCTGCAGATCCTCCTATAGTCAGTGAACCCATGGCAGACAGAGGGTCAATCTATAAATTAAAAACAAACAGTAATAAAGCCCAGCTAATTACAAATAAAGACAAACTTGTTTCAAACAATTCAAGTCACATTAAATACTAAAACCACACATACAGTATTAACAGCATAAAGCCCCTAATACTTCATACAGTGCACAATTCAGGGTATATTAATAAAAGGAATTAAGAGAATAAAACTACCATAACCCAAATGATCAATCTAGAATAATACCCATTTCTCACTCAAGACAGCAGAACTACAAAACTCAAAGTTACCCAATCATAACAGAAAAAAACAGTTACATTATTAATTTAGAAAATAAACCAAAATAGACTCAGCCATATTAAATATTGTGCATCTTCAAAAAATTATGCAAACTACTGATCACCCACTAAGCAACAATTAGATCAAATTTGCTAAACATTAGCCTAAAACCAAAAGCAAACAGGTATAACAAGTCCATCAGTGCTGACCATTTAATCAGATATTTTAACAGTCCCAAAACTGATTTTTTTTTTTTTAATGTTGCACGCTAGCCTACACAAGGTGCTAAAAATCTCTACATTCAAAATGTGGAAATTTGGTTAGGTTATCCACAACAATAGAGCAAGTTTGCTAAACTGACACTGCCTCTCCAATAATTTGGAGACATCTCTTCAGTGCAAAACTGGAAAAGAATGTGCCAAGAACTGGTTAAGTAAAGCAACTTGTCACATCTAGTAAGAAGTGCAGACTGATTTCATAAAAATAGTTTTAGTTGATCTTGGAGCATCACCTGAAGAGGGGAAATGGAGACCGATACCTGTACAGGGGAAATAGCATCCAAGCTGCTTGTGCTGGGAGCACGCCCCTTTGGCATTACACCCGGTGGTGGCTGTCGAGCTTTGTTCATGACATTGCTACAGTTTGCTACCATGGTCAGGATGGTCTCTGACAACTCCTGGGACACACTCCTAATAAGTACAGGAAAAATTAGAAACTCATGTTTAGAGGTGTAAACCACAATTAACATTTCAGGCAAGTTCTATTATAAAGTACTATTCGTTACAGTCAGTGCTTGGACCTCGTGAACTTAAAGATTAATTCTGCAGTTTTACATTTTAAAAGTTTCAATTATTTAATTAATTGTGATACAAATTATATTAGAATAAGACAATTAACTTAAAGGAGCAATTATCTTGAGTAAGGGCTCCAGCTATGCACAGATGCCTGGAGTGTAGAAGTACTTAAATCTGGAGGACAACAGAATCACGCAGTAATGTTTTTCAGTCTGTATAACATTACTCACCCTGCACAGGACTGTAGACATGCCAGCATGGTAGCCAGTGTTTCAGGGGGGAGCTGTGCACTTTTAGGTTGATCCTTCTCTGGAGCCAGGCCTCCCATAATAGAAGGGCAACGCCTTTTTAAGAATGTCACACAAGCCTGAATGAAAGGTTCCTTAAAAAAAAAAAATAACAGGTTATTTAAGCACTGCACAAAGAGTTTACAAGATTAAACAATTGGGTTGAATAATCTTTTAATCTATTTGCTTGAAAAGGTTATGATTGACATTAAAGAATACTACTTTGTTAGTCTTCAAGGTTGCATGTTTCAGAAACCTCAAAACATTTACACATTCAATACTTTAAAATAGTTTGGTACATAATTTCAATCACACTAAATGTTACAATGAAATGTACTCAGTGTGCCTTACCCCATGCTCTCTTATTTTGTCAGTCAGCCATTTGTCAAGTTTGAGGTATTCTCGGCGAGAGGCAAGTGCAGCAAGGTCAATAACAAAGGCGAATGGAGTACCATTTAGCAGCATCGATAGAGACTAAAACAGAAAGATGAATTTATAAATGAGAACTTGAATAACTGAATCTTTTAAACACTTCTTGCCTGTTCCATTTCCTGCAGTAATTTTATACAAAACAATTAGCATCATGTTTAAGAATATGAAATATAAACATACTTAACACAGGCGCGATACTCAAAACATGCAACAAGGAACCTATTTCACAAACAGGCTTGAAAGAAACTGTAAAGGACAAGAAAATGGGTAATTACATGCGGGCAATAAAAAGAAAAATGAAATCTACCTTCAAGTCCTGAGCCACGTCCAGAATGCGGGAGAGTTTGGCCTGATCATACTGCTCCCCTCTCATGTACCACTCTGCCATCGAGTGCATGATAAGCTGACGGATGGAGGGGGATTGTCCCTGAAATCAAATCCATTCAAACATAGATCACTATATTATCAGATGATTCCATCCTCCAAAAACTAAGCTATGTTAACAACTACACAAGATCTTTAGATCTATGGGCTATGAGTAAATAAGCTTGACAGGCAAAATTGCCACCTCTCTTTAAACTTTAAATTGCCCAACTCATTTCTTAAAATGAGCTGCTACACAGTGAAATAAAAAAACCCTCCAAAAACCTGAAGGGAAGATGGAATTCAAAGTTTACCTGTCCGTGCCATGCGTAGTGCAAAATAATGGCAGAGTTGGGGTGATTGCCCAAGAAGATTGGCATCAAGGTGGAGATAAGTTCATGGCGAAGTGTATGCCAGGAGGTGCTGATCTGTAGCAAGGCCAGTACCAGCATGTCAGGGCAGTGCTTGATGGGGAAGTTGAAGAGCTGCTTCACTTGCTCATACTGTCCCACTTCTGACAGACGTAGCAAGCTTTCAACAAGGTCCAGACTTTTCCTGTTATAGGAATAAGTTGAAATGATTTCTCTTTAAAAGAATTTTGCCATTTATGGAAAAGAGTAAAAAAACAGTTAAAGCTCAGCCTGATGAGAAGTGTCAATAGCCCACCTCCAGCTTAAAGGACAATTTTTTAACAAACCACATACCAAGTTGCAATCTCACGGTTATCATCCTCAGGGGGAGCCTTCAGTATGTCAATAGCAACATTGTGACAGGGGTAATCAGCAAAACAGAAGATATCCGGGTTCATTAAGGAATGCTGAATAAATGATAACTGGGGAAAAGAACAAGAATGCATTTAAGAGACAGTCTCAACATTACCATACCAAAAAATTGGAAACCATAAGTTTACATTTTTTACCTGGCCCTCTGCATGTTTCCAAGGCCTATAGATAAGATCGACAGGAAACACTTCCATTCCCAAGCCCCTCTGGATGCCATATACGACAACCTGCAGACCTTTACTGTCTCGAATAATGAACCCCGGATGATCCAGCTCATAAGTTACTTCTTTGAAGTTTAAATTGGGGTTCTGTAAAAAAAAAAATCTACTTTCAGAATTCATGTAAATCAACAGGTCTAAAACCTGCGGAAATAAACTGAAAACCTTACCACTTCTTTGACGACATCGATTAAAACTTCCACATTCCAAGTGTGAACCTGAGACCCATCACTCTTATCCTTGCCATCACTCCAGATTCCACTGCCAGGAGCAGATATAGACTGAAAGTAAAAAAAAATGAAAATGAATTCTTGACCTTCCCATTTTTATTCATCCTCTCCAAATAAACTTTGGAAACAATGGAGGTTAAAGAGTACATCATATGTAGGTAAATGTAATGACAAAAATTAAAACTTTTACTCCACTCGAGACAGACTCTACCAGCAATGTATATACATCCTCCAGCACCAATTTCTTACCTGTAAAGGAATACCGTCAGATAATGCTGTGTGTGTGCGAGCCATCATCCCCAGGACCCTGGCCACCTGGCTGGCTGTAACCTCCCGGACCCCATACTGCACGATTATAGCACGGCATTCTTCAAGACTAGAAACGTTTTTGAAAAACAAAATACTGAAGTAAAACTTGCGTGTTGAAAAAGCTAATGATCTCAAAACTTAAAATGCTGTTAGAATAAAGCCTGATTTTTAAATTGGTCAATACAGACTACACCTTCAGAACAAAAAGGAGTATTAAAAGTGAGGAAAATGGATTAACGTGAACGCCTCTATAACTCACCTTGCACAAAAGCCATAGCCAACTTCTTGCATAAATTCTGCAAGCGAACTCTCCATCATTGTCTTTGCAATCCCTCCAGAATCTGGTAGGATCCTGTCCATCAGAACGTCCCGTTTTTCAGGGTAAAGAAGTGGTGCGAGCACCACAGGACAGCGCTCCTGCGGAAAATCTTCAACAGGAGTAAATGCATGTTAATTGGTTTTAAGAATTAGTTCACAAATCAAAACTTTAAGACATGGGGACATATTAGAAACAGATCACAAAAAACATGCAACACCACCAGTATTTACCTCTGCACAGAGTCTTAAGGAAGGCGTCAATCTGTTCCTGTCCAACCCCAGAGGCTCCCTTCTGTCCAAAAAGGAGATGGGAGAGGAGCAGGTGCAGGACCTCTATTGCAATATCTTGGAAGCCACCTTCTTGGTTACCCCCGAGGTCTGCGTCCACGTATGAGCGCAGAAGATCAGGGAGCTTCTGTTTAACAAACTGGGCAGCTGCAAAAAAATTAAACACCCCTTTAAAAACCTTTATAGCATTTCTTGCCACGTGTTCAGATTTAGCTTCTTGAACAGGAAGCTTAAATTTAACATACCATTTTTAAATGCGAGTGCCACCAGAAAAGCCAAAAATGCATAGGAATATTAAAATCTTACTAAGCAGGACATGGATTAAAAGTAAATTCACTCCAAACGGAACCAATTTATGACAGCATAGACCACTGCCCTTTAAAAGAACTCAGTTCAAACAAAGTTTGACATTTTGCTTTATAAATCAAGAAATTTGTATTACGATTAGATTAAAATGTATGATACAAATTAGATAACTCACCACCTACATTTCATCATTAGACCAATAATGGTAGTCAACCTAATGACTTCAAGTGACTGTGTTGTAATACATTCAATACGTTAAATTCAATATGTTGTGATGTGTTAAATCTCACAATAAGTCCTCAGATCTGCAGTCAAACTGAAATAACTGCATCAAGCGAATGATGCGCTGAACTCAAACTAAAATCATTTGAGACTGTTTGCCAAGCCTTTCCCGCAACCACTCTGCAATATTGCCTGTTCTTGGGGTGCTCGACTCCAATTTCTCCTCCAGAATGCAAGATGCATCTGGAGATTGATTTGGCCAGTGAGATTTTCCCATTTTCTCCTGAAGTCCTTGGTTGCATTGGCTATACGTTTTGGGTACCCATCATGCTGTATGACCCAACGTTTCTAGAACTGATTGGCATACTACTAGCACATTGGTGCAGCAATAAAAATATCAAATTAGACAAAATGTAAAATTGGTTACTTACCAAACCCTCGGAGATCTGAGCTGGAAGAGTTCAGCAAAGCAAGGCCAAAAATAACCTATGACAGACAAAATTAGTTTTTAAATCTCACTATCACTAACTACTCAATTTAAATTTATGTACTATAAAATCTGTTTAGAGTTTTAGAAATCGTGTATCTTACCTCCTGAACCTTGCTTAGTTTGAGGACTTTACTCAACTGAGTAAACAAATGTGGTGAGGGCTTCAAACTCTGGAAGAATAAAGGCAAAATTGTTCAACCATCTCACAAAGAAATAAAACTGTTTCAACTCCTAGGTTTTAAAAAGAACAGTGAGCACTGTTCCTTTCAATCCTAGTAAAACAGAATTTCACTAAGTAATGGAAACCCTACCTTTTGATAGTGTAAGGGGTTGTCAATGGCGTAGCAAAGCGTCGAGATAAAGTTCGGCTTGGTGATGAGCGACGCGCACTCCTGGATCAGAAACTGTGTCTTGGGCAAATAGGAAAAAATAATTTAGAGATTTCTACTCTGAACTCCACTTTGTACTCTGTCCTTGATTTACAACATTTAATTACATATTAGTACAGATGTCCACGTAGATATGGACATTTGTTACAGGAAGATTAGCAGTTGATTTTGTATATCTGTTGAATGTATACCTGCCTCCTCTGGACTCCAGAAGAAAGAACTGCATTTGATTTTCATTAACTGTGATTACTGGTGAAAAAGAATTCAAAGTGCTAAAACAATTACCTGATGAAAATCTTTGCCACTGCTTTTACCATCGCCACTGAAATCCACATGCGAGAATAGACAGCGTAGTAGATGCCTGTCTGCCTCGGGGCCGTGTCGATTCACAATCTAGAAAATATTTACAATGCACAGTCACTTCAAAAGACCTAAACCATGTTTAAGCTTTCCAAACTTTTAAACATTTCTTCAAAACACAGGTTACATAAAGGTACTATCAGTGAGTACAGAGACAAAACTGTCCATTATAATTCATAAACTTCATGGTTTCAGTTGCCTTGTTTTACAGAAAGTTCACTGATGCATGGTGCTGATCTTGAGGTATGACTGGAACCAACAAAGATACAAATTTGCACAGGAGGAAATGGGAATCTAAAAAAATAATCCACAAATTTGTTGCACACTATTTTAGTGGAGTCTACAAGAAGAAATAACCCTTCAAGAAATACCTGTCTACAATTTTATACCCTGATCATTAGAGACATTGAGAATAACTCAAAGCATGACTAAGGGGTACAAAAAAAAAAAGACATGCTTGTGGCCCTTGTCTAAATGTTGGCCTCCCTGCTTTAAACATTTTACTATGAAGGTCTGGTTCAAAGCCATGGGAAAAAGTTTTCCATCTCTTACACACACAAAAAAAAACATTTTTAAAACAGCTATGACAATAACTTTTTTCCTTTCCAAATCTTTGTGAAAGTTTGTTTTCAGAAATCTAGTCTAATTTTAAGACTACAAAAAGAAAAGCTCTACATTTAGTATACAAAGATTTAAGACGGTAAAAAAACGAATACAAATATGGCCGTGCAAAAGTAAGAGTTATATGAAATTAGTGACGCTAACTACTTATGACCAAAGCCTCACACTTGTCATTTTCACTCATCACTACACCACATGGGCAAATAGTTTAAGTGCCACAGTATTAAAGCATTGCGAAAAGGGACTCCTAAAAGGGACTCTTTGGAATGGAATAAACCAAACAAACTACATCTCAGGTCACACACCATGACACTTTTCATAAACTACAAAGGTTTACCAACTCAAAACAAAACTGTGATGTGAAAACAAGGAGAGTTTAACTATAAAAGGAAAAACTGGAGATGGGAACTGTACTGCATCAAAAGCATTCTAAGGCTGGAGTTATTGTCTTAAATGTAAAAATGAATGTTTCTACTGTGACTACCTTGTAATATTTAATAAACAAAACTGAGAAAAGCATTCTAAGGAATGTTAGTGTATAGGGCCACTACACAAGTTTATTCAGAACATTGTGGATTAGTCTCAAGCCAATAAATTAAATTTTCCAAAAGGGAACACTTCAGTTTGAAATTCCAAGATAGTTTCATTGTGACTTCCAGAAAGTCAGAAATTACTTAAATCCAATATTTCAGTAAGAGTTATTGATTACTCAATTACAGAGAAATGGATAAAAATTATATTAAGTACGTAACATTCACAATGCTAACAGTAAATGGAATTCAAGTTAAAACTCATTGCATCCACAGTAAAGCCTAGGGGCAACAATGAAACGTTTTTGGTACATAAGGCTCTTCTATTGACTTCAATCGTTTGATTTCTATCTGCACTCTCAATGAGAGCATGTGTGCATTCCAATTGTTGGTTTAAACGGTACTTAAACTACTGTAACTATTTAAACAGGTTTTGCCTCCAATATTCAAGGACCGAGCTAATGAGCATACCATCCTACCCTCCCTTGCTACTACATAAGGTGACATCCAGTGTTTACAAGACCTCCCCCTCCCCCCAAAGATGAACACGTACAGTTGAATCAAGGTACATGAAATTAACTGGCAACATTTCCATTTCCATGATGCTTCAGCAACATGGAGAAACCCAATAACCATGCAGGGAAGATGGATTTTGACTGCAGTGCCATCTTGTTTTCAAAAGTAACCTATCTATGCTTTCAACATGAAATTTGGATAAGAAGGCTAACAGAGAAAGCAAAAGCATATCATGGTACATTTATTCCCTCTAAAACAAAATTTGAAAGACATTTTCATTCCAACATATCATAAGCTAAAGACAATACATGGCTTTATTAGACCAATCTAACAGCATCTCCTAGCACGTCTTGTACTCCTGCTTCATTGAAAACTAGAAATCATGGAGACACACAAACCCAAGTCCAGGACTGAGCAGCCCAGAAATGTGCAGTTATGCCAACACTCTTACCTCATATAGTAGAAAGTCCAGAACCACTTTTCATAGGTGCTCAAACATATAGCAATCTCAGATATTACTAAAATTGCTGAGAAAATGGTGGGATAAAGGAAGTCTGGCAGTACTCACATGCTGTATTTCCTGCTGGCTGGCTCTGTAGTTTTTCTTAGTTAAATTGTCCACCAGGTAGCTGATTTGAGACAAGGCCAGCGAGAGCGAGTCAAGATTCATTGCTGGTCGGGGCGGAAGCAGGCGGCCGAGCCCGGCGCAAAATCACCATTATTCCCCTTTTGTCACCTCAGAGATAGGTTAATTTTTTTTTTTACCAAGGGTGTAAAATCTGATTTGTAGACAGGTTTCTTTCTCAGTGGTTGTATGTGTGTAGTAAATTCCCTCAGTCCAACATCAAGTTTGGCATCTGTAGGATAAAACAGAGAAAAAGCTTAATTTTCTACGCACGCAATTCTAAAATACGCTTGATGACAGTGAAATCAGTTCCTTACTGAATACAACTAAAAATATAAAAATAGTCACAAGCATTGGATGGTGGCTTGGACTGAATCTTAGGGGAACAATGCCCAGGTAACCCAGCAAGCTCCACATGCATGAAAGGCTGCTCTATATTTAGCTTTTAAGTATCAAGGGTTTCCTGTAATCTCTTGCACTTTGTGAGGGCATTAATAAGAATGTCACTCTACAGCCAATTCATTAATTAAAACTGTACTATAAGAACTATGGGAATGAGACTTGAACTCATACTTTTTGGCAACGGTTTCCAACGACGAAGGTTTTCTCACAAAACAGTTAACACGTCTTTAGCCCACGTACCATAAACTATATTTAAAAGATACACGACGTTTTATTGTTTTACTTTTGACGTTTCCACATTAGGTCTCGTACAAAGTGCTTACCAATCTAGGGCTTAACAGCTATAAAGTACATTAGCTTTCTAACCTAACACCGCAGAGAAAAGTGAAGATGAGCAACATTTCTGAATATGCTTTCACTGATGTTATCAGAAGGAAAAACGGGATGTATCGAGCAAACACCACCACGCGAATCTTTTGCGTTAGTTAACACTTTACACGTGTATTTTTACTCGTTTAAAATGGAGAACATATCTACGAACGAGATTCAATGACTGAACCAACACTTCTGGGTTAAGAAAAAAAAAAACATTAACTGTACATGCCGAAAACAACCAGTTTTGCTCCTGGGCACAATCCACTACCTGACCAAACCCTTTCGATACTTACTAGGCCTCAAAGCCTGTGCCCCGAGTGACTCAGTAAAGGCACATACAGACAAAAAACAAGTCTGCAGCACGTATACAAAAACATTAACGAATGTTTTTGTATAAAATACATGAGGTGCTTTTCATGCGTTTTTCTACTGCTTGGTAAAATGCAACGACCGTTAAACATTACCTTACAATAAGTAACCGGGGCCTAACCCCCCAACAAACCATTCCAAGCCGAAAAGGTGTAAACATTTTTCCTCAACATTCCAGTAATGTGGCCAAAAATAATAACAACCGAACCCAATTTAAAAACAGCTGCCGTTACTGTGTTTAAGGGTACGAACTACGAGCACTAAAGGGTTTCGTTTTAGCAAGAGGTCAGCCCCTAACCCCGAAGTTTAACACGGCTAGTTAGGGAGGGTGTTGTCAAAAAAATAGTAACCTAACACGCACCAAGATGAACCTCTCCTAAAAAATACTCTGAAAGAAACTTTAGAACAGTTCCAACCTAAAACGCTTTCTCTTTTCAAGAAAATACCGGCTCCGTGTTTTCTAGCCTCAACCTCAATGACTAATTTCCCCAATTAAGAGCACCGCCACCCCAAAAAAGGGAAACAAGAGATTGACTCTGTTAGAAATAAATGAAGTGGAAAACTCAGCTAACCCCCTCCAGACTACTTACTTGGTAGTGCAAAGTTTAAACTTCAGTTGCTTTTTTTGTGCCTAGCTTTTCAGCTACCTCGAATATGTACCACACTTGCTCCTACAAGTAGCTACTCGGCGTTAAAGTACTCCTATTTCCCTTGCACATACTGTACTCGTGGATGTATATTAACAGGAAAATGAGGACTGCTTTCTTTCCAACCAGTTAGGGAGACATCTAAAGGAACTTTTAAACCGTGAATAGCTCACACATTAAAAAGCCGTTTCGTAAAAAGGCCAACTTAGTTCTATCTGCAAACTGAACTTCAAGCACTGAGCTACAACCAATAACGCTAAAATACATCTGCTTCTAAAATCAGTCGCCAATGTTTCAAAACATAACGATTTTTTTAATGTTCCAAGCTGTTTAAACAGCTCTAAAATGTGAAAGAATATTCCGAACCGTCAGTAATATGATCTTGTATTATGATAGCTAACCAAGGGGTTTATTTCTCACAAAAGGACCGACCTAAGCTGATTTACAAAATTCGAAACTTCGTCTTTAAAAAAGGCGACATTGGTGAAGTCAAAGATGTAAATAGCGAAAATAACACTATAAAGGACCCCACCTCTTCTTAAAGCCTTTGTTTCTCTAAGATTTTAGCAGACGGATGGTGAAATGAGACAGTTCACTCAGCCCGTTCGTTTTGCACAAAATATATCGCACTACAAGTGCCGCTCGGGTATTCAACCCAAGATCGTTTCAAATGTACAAAACGACAAAATATCTAAATATATTAATTCTGTGCGAGAAAATGATAACTTTGGTGTCGGTTTAAAAACCTTGATGATAACACTGGAAGTTTGACAAACCTACGTTCCGCTCTAACACGTTTCACTGAAAAAAAAAACAAATACAAAAATGTATATTATCCCCCTCCCCACCCCGGTACGGTATCATATTTACCTCACTTATTTTCCTAAGGTCATTTCTTTATTTTTGCTCTCCCCGAGTCGTTACAAAAATAATAACATAACGTTTGCCCCCTCTCGAGTTCGGTTTGGTTTTCAATACAAAATGGCGACCAACATCTCGCGCGCGCTCACAGCGCCATCTTCTTGAAATCGAGCTCGCGACACTGCAACATCATCCCCCCTCCCCCCTCCCCACACACACCAACTCCGGAAACAAAAAAAACTACACAAATGAAGACAAATAATTAAAACTGCGCCGAAATACAGCACGTTAAAAATCAATATTCATGCAAACAACTCGCCAGATTATAGGTTTCCCATAAACATTTTTTATTCTCTCCCCAAAAATGTTTTTTAAGACCAGACCACCCCCCCCTCCCCACTCCTTAATTCGCTCCGGCTAGAAAGAGGCTGCGGCGCCTCAGCCGGTCCCCCCCCCCCCCAAGACACGGGATAATGGTACGGTCGACATCAGGTCATCTAGCAACATCACGGCGGATTTTAATTTTCGGCACTTTTATTCGGGTGTGAGCGGAACGCGGCACGCGCCGCCGGTGTGGGTTTTTGAAAATCGCGAGCGTCTCTCCGCGGCACCAGGCCTCGCGGGGAGGTCACGTGCCGAGGGTGGAAAAAAAGTGAATCCTGTTCGTTTATGGTCGTTTTCTCTCGAGTTAGTGAGTGATCCGAGCCATTGAACCAAAGAGCAAAGGCATCACGATGTGACGTTTTATCGCGGTCTGTGCCTCACCCCTTGCCTGAGAACTGCTAGCGTGTGTGCCCGGGCTGACAAGGGCGATGGTGACCATTCCCATGCATTCCTATCAAGTTAAAAGGTTCATTTACGAAGACAAAAAAGCATTTAACGTTTTTTTTAACGCGTTCTGATCGAGTGTTAGACACGACTGGGACTCACAGCTGCATTACCTTTCCCCAGTCCGTTAGCCTCGTTACACTCAGGGGTCCTCTATCTGCTGGTGGGTTTGGGACAGTGGATCCCGAAGAGTCGTCGCTCAGGTCATTGATCTTATCTTCTCCACGAACCTGTTATCTGATAACCCACGCGGGGCTTAATGGAAGGGTGCGAAGTGCACTTAATAATTAAATCAGAGATTCCCTGTTCCCTAATCAAAGTGATGCCTATGATTGTGGAAGAGAGATGGGGCAGGGTTCCCTATTGGTGTATGAGCTCGCAAAGCACAAAGAGGCTTTCACTGATTGAAAAACTGCAATTTGCGCCTTGTGTGGCACAAAACGTGTGCCTTGTAAGGAAGTCTAGAAACCAAACTTAATACAAGTTTATCTGTTTCTATACCGAAGTTGTCAAACGGAACAATGACGTGTAATCCAATAAAAAATCGGACGGTGTTCCAACCTCTTTCCCTGGCTTTGATGTTTTTTAGCAACACAAACGCTCAGAAGTTTGACAAACCCACGAAACGTCTTTGCTGCAGCAAAATGTACGAGTGTGTGTTGAAGATCAAACCATACCCCGTTTTTTTGTGAAATTACTTGGTCACTTTCGCTTCCGGTATAAGGAGCCGTAATATGTCGCGTAGTTTTTGCGTCATCCGAGTCACGTGATTCAATACTCGTGACAGATCTGGGGGGGGGGTTGTCATGTGACCCTTCAGCTCCAGGACTACAGCCGGTAGTTTCTGCCAACCAATTTGATTAGTATTGAACTGCATCCAAAGAAAGACTTGATTCTCATTCCCCCCAAACCACTCCAGCTCTCTCTCTCTGTGTGTGAGTGCAATATAGACATGCTCTTCCGCAGCTTGGTCGTTTTAACAGCCTTGTGCTGCTCCGCTCAGTCCGTCTATGATCCAGATGAAGTGACCGATCTCCCCGGACAGTCCTTCACCCCAAACTTCAGGCAGTGGTCAGGGTACCTGAAAGCCAGCCCCGGGCAGTACCTGCACTACTGGTAAGACAGCCGCGGCACAGCAGAAGATGCAATATTTCGTTTTTCAACGTACGGTGAACACTACTCTAACTTCCTCGTCAGTTCACTTGTTGGTGAGAAAAGTTCTCTTGAACCGGACGAGAGCGGAAAAGGTAACGATGCTCAGTTTCGGAAAGGATTTATAACACGAATCTCTCCAACAAGGGCTCCTTTCTGGTTATATCCCCTTGTCCTCTGAGAAATCCCCAATTTCCAAATACCTGGACCGATTTGTGATTTTAATTGCAGGTGATTTGTTAAAACAGGTAATTTAGAAATCGTTTGAAATAAAATGATCCCTTTAGGACTTAAATTTAGCTCATTACGTGCTTAGGCGAGCAGTGACTTATAGGTGTTCACTATCTTCAGAAACGAGTGCAGTTGATCTCTAACAAATCAAGTTAGAGAAATATCATTTACGATTGTTCATAGATTTTATCCTGTTAAATTGACACTTTCTAGATTTGAACACGAGCGAGATGACTTATGTGCATTTTGTAATAATGAGAAGGAATCTTTGTTACATTTGTTAATATGCATATGCACAAAATTGTTTTGGATAGATTTGCAAAATGTTATTGCTAAACATTTAAAGGTAAATGTTAAATTGAGAGATTTTGATATTATTTTGTATTTTGTTTGACCTGATTTGGATGAAGGATATGTTATTTGTATTTCTGATGCTTAAATAAAAACAACGTGAGTGAACGTGGTGTGTGCACATGTACTGGGGCTGTCTGGGACAACAGGTGAAGACCCCTTTGTTTCTCGCTATATTTTTAGCTTTGCAAATTGAAAATGTACCCCAATATGTGAATATTTTTATTGCTGAGTGGTAGTAGTATAGTTCTGAAAATAACACTCAGATAAAAAATGAAGAGGGAGGTGTTGATTATAGCTGTTTTCTCCCTGTTTTGGCCTTGCAGGTTTGTGACATCCCAGGGAGACCCAGCTAAAGACCCTCTTGTCCTGTGGTTGAATGGTGGTCCAGGCTGCAGTTCCCTGGACGGGTTTCTCTCAGAGAATGGGCCTTTCCACGTGAGCAATTTTTTTTTTACCTCAGTGTTGAGCTCTCCCTCTGAGACTTGCTCAAAACTGCCCGCAAAACTCATGGTCGTCTTCTGCACTTGATCATTATCGCAGGGGACGCTTTTTTTTCCTTAGAGTTCTGTGGTCGTTCCAGATTTCATTTAGCTTGGAGACAAATTCACCTTCCAGGTTTTTGTTCCAGGCCTTCATAGATCCAACCCGAAAACGAAAAGAAGTCACAAAAGCAAGGAGACAATGAGAAGTGTAGAAATTGGCCGAACAGCCAATATTGCTAGCAACAGTTGTCTGGTGTAAATTCATACCTGTGCAGCACATGGTCTAAAAATCAGTTCCTCTTCTACATTACCATTTGAGCTTCATTTACCCATCCTTTCTGGCAGGTGAATGATGACGGAGCCACGCTGTACCTAAACGATTACAGCTGGAATAAAGCTGCCAATGTCTTGTATCTGGAGTCTCCAGCTGGTGTGGGCTACTCCTATTCAGACGATAAGGACTACAGAACCAACGACGATGAGGTCAGTGCAGCCCGAGTTTAAGTAAATAAAAAGAACCTGATGCCAAAACGCAACAGTACCCTCTCGGTGTCCATGATGTAAAAGTCAAAATGCTGATTATTGTGGCTCTTGGACAGGGGTTAGCTCCTGGGTCCTAGGTTCGATGCAGGACAGGGGAATTCTGGGGACTTCTGGACATGTTCTCTCTGTGCTCGTGTGGATTTTCGCTGGGCGCTCCAGTTTCCTCTCACCTTTCAAAAACTTGCTGGCTGGGGTAGCTGGTTATTGTGTCTGAGTACACATTTATATATATACTGTATTCCTGCTGTGCACCCTGTGCTTCCAGGATGGAGTCTGTTGCTCACAGCTGCCTGCTTCGTGTCTTCTGACAGGTGGCTGACAACAACTTCAAAGCCCTGCAGAGTTTCTTTACTAAATTTCCCAATTTCACCAAGAACGATTTCTACGTATTTGGCGAGAGCTACGGAGGGATATACGCACCCACCCTGAGCCTCAGGATTGCCAACAGCTCTGCCAAGATCAATTTGAAGGTATTGCCAAACGATGTGACCTCTGGGGGAGGGTGCTCTCCTAACAAGTTTCTAGCTAGTTCCTTATTTCCTATTCCTGCTCTTTTCCTCATTCTAGGGATTTGCAGTTGGCAATGGAATCAGCAGCTTTGACCTCAACTACCAGTCTCTTATCTACTTTGCGTACTACCATGGACTGTTTGGAGAAAAGTAAGCATCAGTTTTCTCATCATTGAGCTCAGGAAGTGAGGTCATCGCAGCTGTGCATTGTGGGTGGAGCCTTTCAATTTCACATGCCACTGCAATCAACAAAGAGATCCTCTTCGTCACTGGTACTAGCCACTGCATAACAAATAAAAAATCTCACACAACCAGAATGCAGGCATAGCAAAGGAGAGGACATCAACATCTAGATTAATGTTCTGTGTAAAGTGTGTATGTTTGCTTTCTTTCTGTAGACTGTGGGCTGACTTGAACAGGAACTGCTGCAAAGATGGGACATGTAACTTCTACAACAGCAGTGACACGGGCTGCATTCAGGCGGTATTGTCTCCCAGTTTCTTCCATAGTCCGTGAATAATAATACAGCATTGGAAGCATGAAGCACACCTGAAGAGAAAAGTGTAATTTTCCAACATCTGCCCCATTTAAAACAAAGGTCTGGATTCTTGATGCGCAGAAAACGCATTCTTAATGAGCTGGTGTTATTTTAGCTTTAAGGTTTCTGCTGAAAGGAAAGGCCGCATCACAACTCTTGGGGTCTTAGGTTCATTTCTGGTTTGGGGTACCTTCAGTGTGGAGCATAAATGGTGACCCCCCCCCGGTGTGTGAATGCCCTGCAATGGACTGGTGTCCTGACCGCAGGGTATCCCACCTTGCCCCCATGGTCTGCCAGCTTAGGTTCCAGCTCAGCGTGACCACTGTATGTTGCGGACCAAGAGGTTGGAAGCGGATGGATGAAAGTTGAACAGCTTCTTCTGTCTTCTTGGCAGGTGGGCCGTGCATTTAATATTATCTATGATTCTGGGCTGAACGATTATGCTCTGTATCTGGACTGCGCTGGCGGTGTGGGGACAGCTGCACGTTATCACAGGGACATGCAGAACCTCTTTCGGAACTACAGGCCGCACTGGGATACCAGTTTGGTAAGGAACTAACTTTCACATATTTGGGGGAACAGCGCGTCTATATGACCTCTGTTTAGCTTCCGAGTTCTTCAAGCAGAAAGGTTATATGAGAAGAAGAACATTACAGCTACCTATGAGTACAGTTAAAGCATGTTATAGGTCTGCTGTGTCAAAAAGTCCTCAAGTGTAGGTTTTTATACATTAGGAGAGAAAAGATCAAATATAATAGTTGCACCAGGTTCCTAGTCCTGGTCCAGGAGACCCACTTACCTGCTGGGATTTGTGCCAGTCAAGCTCTCAGCTATGGAATTGAACCCTTAACTGACTTTAATAATACGATTAATTCCAACCGTTTGACTGTTTTCAGCTCTTGCAGAGGTTGGAGGTAACCTTTCAACAACTGCATTTCACACTATAAGCAACACAAAATTCCACAACTTTTAAATAGGAAAAAAAAAAGCTTGGCAGTGTTCCAACCCAGCAAATTATTCATCCAATTAAGGCTTCGGTTTAGCAATAAAGCTCAAGCTTAATTAAACTAAAGTTCAAGCTAATTAAGATGGAATGCAAAAGCAGCAGGCGGGACTGGGAATTCCTGGGGTTAATTAATAGAGGATTAGCTGTCCAGTCTCCTCTCCGTTATTGGCAGTGTCTTTCAAGGGCATTGGCTCTTGTGAAGGAGTCTGTATTCTTGCAGCTGGCTGTGAGAGAGGCTCCTCCCTGCATCAACAGTACCGCCCAGACCAGCTGGCTGAACCGGGGAGACGTGCGCAAGGCCTTGCACATCCCCGACACCCTGCCTCCCTGGGACATCTGCAGGTAAGCAGGGCTCTGCGTTTGCCCCCTCTGTAGAACCTGCCGTTATCTGTTACACCTCTGCAATCTGTAATCGCCAGTTGCCTGCGTCTCGGCTCAAACCTGTAACCAGACCTCAACCAAACGTGTATTGGCTCATTCCGTTGTAAAACATCGACCTCTTGCGTTATCATGATGATGCAATTAGGGCAAGGTCATATCTGTTTAAGCACAGAACGTAAAAGGGCACACACTGCACGGGAATATTTCAAACACCAACATACAACGTATGCTGTGATGCCCAGTTGTATTTGAATGTCACACTCTTTCAGTTGGATTAAGAAGGCTGTCACAAGACGGATGGTCTGTCCTCTTTCTTCGATGAGCTAAGCCTGCTGTGGTGCGATGGAGCTCTACAGTTGTAACTCCTGTGTTGTAGCGAGGAGGTGGGCAGCCATTACAAGATCCTGTACTCCACGGTGAGGGACGTCTACCTGAAGCTGCTGGGGCTGGGCCTTCGGGCGCTGGTGTACAACGGAGACACCGACATGGCCTGCAACTTCCTGGGTGACCAGTGGTTTGTGGAGCTGCTGAGCCAGAAGGTGAGCTGGCCGCTTGACTCAAAAGGATCGCTCATGGAAACGGCAGTCGGAGGAAATAAAATTCAGCTGCAGTGGGTGAAGCCGGAGCGAGTTGGCTTGCAGTCCACCTACAGTCTTAACCCTAGTTACAGACACCAAGCTGCTCTTCAGACAGGAAGTAATTGCATGAACAGTCAAACCGGTGATTTTGTCTGATCTTATTTTACTTAAAAGTGCAAAGTCATTTAGTCCTTGTCTGTGTCACTTGATTATTTTCGTGAGCGTTCCATCATCTTTGACTTTCGTCTTGACATTTGTGGACGGAATGAACACCAGTGAAGCTTCACTGTATGAAAGTCGCCAAACACGCGTGCAAACTCATGACAAGGACTGGCAAAGCCTTAAAATCGGTTGATCAGGCAGACAAAATTCTATGGAAGTTACTCGTAATGCCATCATAACGGCATCTGGATGAATACATGATCTGGCAGCGTTTTAATTTCTTTTTTTCTTTTTGTGTGCTAAACAGAAAACCACAGATTACCAGCCCTGGCTGTACGACCATCAGATTGCTGGGTTTTACCAGCAGTTCGGCAACATCACCTTCCTTACTGTGAAAGTGAGCACAACCGGCCTCTTACCGAGCTCTGTCGCTGTCCCTGGATCGCCCAGAGCTTTCCTTCGTTTGTTTCTTTCTCCCGTTGAGACTGAGAACCGCAGCCTACTCCTGCTCCCCCCTGACCTGTGTGAATCCATCCCATAGCTCTGATTCTCAGGAAAGCTTTACCGGGATGTTGCTGCAAAACGGCTCGAGCTCCCTTCGTAACTGCTACACAAGATGTTATCATGACATGCATACTGCTTTACAGGCACATGCGCCAATGACTTAATGTGTGCATCAGAGGTCATGACATTTGCTTTAGCACCATTTATAGCGCTTGGTATGATGTGGTGCTAAAGCTAATGTCAAAAGGCATCATGCCTGTGATTATAACATCTCCGTCCTTCGGATGAGACGTAAAACCGAGGTCCTGACTCTCTGTGGTCATTAAAAATCCCAGGGTGTTTCTCGAAAAGAGTAGGGGTGTAACCCCGGCATCCTGGCCAAATTTCCCCATCGGCCTTTATCAATCATGGCCTCCTAATAATCCCCCTCTATGAATTGGCTACATTACTCTGCTCTCCTCCCCACTGAGAGCTGGTGTGTGGTGAGCGTTCTGGCGCACTATGGCTGCCGTCGCATCATCCAGGTGGGGCTGCACATTGGTGGTGGTGGAGGGGAGTCCCCATTACCTGTAAAACGCTTTGAGTGGAGTGTCCAGAAAAGCGCTATATAAGTGTAAGCAATTATTATTATTATTATTATTATTATTATTATTATTATTATTATTATTATTATCTCATGTGGCAGTTATGCAGTAACATTCCAGTGTTACCTGAGTCTGTTTCCTCCAGAAGCGCGTTCTCTTGCTGGGTAATCAGACTGACGAGCTTCTTCACTCTTGTTCCAGTTGAGCCCTTTTCCCATCTTTCTTTCCTTCGTTGTTTTCAGTCTGAAAACTCTGTAACAGCCTTCTTCCCACAGGCTCTCGGGCTCCTCAACACCCTGGAATCTACTTGCGCCCACCCCAATTCCAGAAACAGGGTTTAAATCCCCCCAGTGTGTTGTGTAGATTGTATTATGTATTTACCTTGTCATTTACACCATCTGCACTTTGCACTATGTGTATCCTGTCTACAATGTCTATGTCAGTGTCCCGTCTGTCCTGCCTGTATTTGCACCGTGGACGAGGAGGAACGATATTTCGTTCCACTGTATACATGTATATGGCTGGAATGACAAATAAACTTGAACTTGTCTGTGGTTCTCACCTTTTCTCCCCCAGGGTGCTGGACACATGGTTCCACAGTGGGCACCAGGGCCAGCCTTACACATGTTCCAGTCCTTCCTGGCCAACGCCCCTTACTGAGCTGTCCTGCTGTCCTGCACTGGGACATTCTCACCAGGGGCCTTTATCAGCGATCAATTCCAGTGATCAACTGATCAGCAAACTAAGAAAGCGTGGCTGCCAGAACAAACCAAAGATTGTATAATTTTGTCTGAAACTGTTTTATCAGTAGGAAGGGTAAATATTTCTGTGAGCCCTTTCAGCCTTATTATAAGGAACTATTTCCAGAAAGAAAACCTTATGTTCGTACACTTTGGGGATAAAAATAGGTAAAAATCACTTTTTTTGTCAACTGATCTTTGGTCCAAGTAATGTGTTGAAATCCTCTTAATCATCACATCTCATGCAAAGAGGGTGAAAATAAAATGTTTAGAAAGTCATTAAAAACATTGTCATTTTTAATAGTTGTTTCTTGCAGGAAATCTTTATGTGAATTATTTCAGGTAGTAATTAAAGGTGTATTTTGCTGTTTATTTGACGTGTAATCTTAGAGGTACATTGATTCTACTCTTAATATACCTCCATGTTAAGATCGTACACTTAAAGATGTAATAGTAAAATGACTGTAGTACATAGTTAAAATTCAGGTATGAATTCTATTGAGTTTAGTGTTTGTTGCGCCTGTGTAAAATTGAAAAATTCTCTTCTCAAAAATGTCTGTTTGTTTGGGACTTTATAAATATGCAACTTTTATACACTTCCTTTCAATTCATGAGTTGAGTTGTGCATACATGTAAACTCATTGCACTTGTCCTGTTCAATACATGTTGACTGTTTTGTTTTGTTAAAATATGCTTCAGACTTGTGCACTCAAACACACTGAAAGTTTGGGGAGTGCAGTAATATTACATTTTTAAGGTGCTCCATTTTTCTTCCACCTCCTAGTGATGGATAGGTTTGTTGGTGTCTCAAAATTTTTCTACTCTTTCTAAACTGTGTGTTTGACCTGCAAAGGACTAGCATCCTGTTGAAGGTGTGGTCCCATCTCACGACTCTGGGATTGACGTGACCTGTAGCAGGAATATTGGTAATAATCAGTCGGCACTGTTATAGCACTTTTCTGAAAGGGAATGCCAGATCATGTTTATTAAAATTTTAGTTCAGCACTGAAAAACGCATATCTACGGGGGGAAAAAGTGAGTAGAAAGAGAATGTGATTAAATTTTATTGATTGCTACTTTTTATTTAGTGCCGTCAGACATTCCTATGACAATACCTCTGATTGACTGCAGTTCAGTATTTTTGCTTAACATACCACTGGTCCATCTGTTGCAATATTTGTATTCTCTTTTTCTAATAAAGGTTTGATCGTCTTTTTGAATGAGTGTTTTTATTAATTTAAGACATAGGAGAACAATAGAGTACAGGCATAATCTTGTGGAATGGAAAGAGATTTGATTTATTATGTTACTAAGTTTTCTCTTTGTTTTTAAATAAAAAACAGGTTATGATCCCCCAATTGCAGTAGTAAAGCCCTTCAGCATCTTGTTCCTAATGGACTGTGTGGATGACAGTAATGTGGAGTGCTCTTGTCCAGCCTCAGTGGGGTTATCAGGATCCATCTGAGTAAATGAGAGGAGCAGCAAGTGATTTAGCCTCCAGCCATCTAAAATGTCAGTAATGCAAATCTAAGGATTTTAAGGATTGTCTGTTCTGGGATCCCCTTAATTGTAGAAAAAGCTGTGTTGCAGCTCAGCAATTTAAAAGACGTGCAGGAAAGGGAAAAAACAACAAGTTTCATTTGTATTTCAACTTTAATTGCCGGTACACAATGATTTCTGGAGTTGCTATTATATACAGAAATGACAGAAACGGATTATGTACATGATCTTTTTTTCTTTAAATTGATCATACATTTTGATTAGGATGGCCTGTATCTACAGAAGCAGCATTAGTTAACGTCAGTAGGAGTTGGAGAGGAAGTTCTGGAACATCTGCAGAGCTGGTCCCGGTTTGTACTGGGGGACCATGTGGCCAGAACCCTGTGAGACGAGACAGAAAGCAGAAGCCTGAGTCAAGGTGTGGCAGTGGAATCCTTGCTGTGCATGTAGAGAAGTAATGTACAGTGCTATACACATCTGTTATTGAATGGCCACTATCCTATTCTTAGTGGGCCTTATATAAGAGCTGAAATGCAACCTGAATGATTGAGACATGTTTGACTTAATAGCAGAGGTGACTCAAAACCACCAGCTTGGTAATGCATACAGCTTGGCCTACCTTGACAGTGAGGAATGTGATCTTCTCATACTGTTCCACATAGCCTGCAATCTGGTCATTGTAAAACCAAGGCTTGTACTGGCTCACGAGCTGCAAAATAAGAAGTCACCCATGTGAGCTCATATCAGTCCAGAGTCCATCACCACTCAGAAGCCCATGATGACAGATCCCAAGACAGAAGAGACCTTCAACCCTATAAAATTCCAGGACCGGGACGCCTTGGCGTTTCTGAAGCTCATACCTGCTGGTTGAGGGATTCCACGAACCACTTGGCCCCAATGAAGTTGCAGGCCATGTCCACGTCTCCGTTGTACACCAGCAGCTGCAGGTTCTTCTGGAGGAGGTCCTGATAGAACGAGGTCATGTCCTGGTAGGTCCTCTGATACAGGGAGCCCACCGTATGGCTGTGAGCAGGAGAAGAGAGCCACTGCTTTCAGCATAAACCCTTCAGCACGTGGGACATTCACTTGCCTTCCTGGTTTTGTGATTTGGGTTGACAGATGGGGTATAGGGCACGTCGCAGCAGTTAGCACCGCTTGAACCTGGGATCGGTTCAGGAATTGGAGCAACTTCTGTGTTGGTTTTTGTGTAGTTTGCTCATACTATTGCCCATCTGTGTGGGATTTTCCCAGGAAGCTCAGATTGCCTCCCAGCCCTGAAAGAAAGACTGATTGGTGTCTCTACGTTGTCACCGTATGCTAGTGTGTGTGGGTCACACATGTGAGGGTACAGTCCTGCCTTACACCATTTGCTTCCAGGATAGGCTCCATATTGCCATGACCCTTAGCCGTACAAGAATGGATGGATCGATCGACTGGTAATCAAACATAGCTAGAAACTCAGAAGCTGCTTTCTTCAAGTGTTATTCTGCATGAACACATGTGCAAGTTAGTGCCTGTTCTTTCACATTTCCTTAGCTGAATGCAGCTTTCAAAGCTGTTGTTTGTGTGTGCTGAGAGAGGATCCTGACCTGCACAGCTCCCAGGTCTGCACGAAGCTGGGGATGTGCAGAGCTGCGCGCACTGCTGGGGTGTTCAGCCAGTAATACATTGCTGTGCCGTTGATACAGCGAGGGTCTCCAGGGATGGAGGCCTCCACCTGAGAGAGAGAGCAGGGAAAACAGCAGAGGACAGGAGAGCAGATTTTTACTGTGCCTTCTGCACAGTCCCAGACGGCTGCACAATAACAGCACATCCTGCTGTACAGCAAATCTTCCTATTCTAAACCTTTTCTGTTTTCAGCCAACACGGCCCATCTTATCAAGGCATGAACAGTGTGCTGTTTCCATGCAGAGGAACTTTTTTAATTGCACCGCTATTTCAATATTGTTTGCACGGGTCTCTAAAATGAAGAATTGTTGGTACCTTACACTATATAAAAGTAGTTTATGCTACAACATTAACCAGTACTTCTATACTGAAATCTGTTTCTGTTGCTGCATGAAGTGCTTTAGAAACTAAGGCTGACTATAACACTGCAGAAGTTTTGGGAGAGGGCCTGTAGAAAGCTAGGCAGAGAGACTCACAGGGGCCTGGAAACGGAAATTGTAATTGCGGAAGAGGTTGGAGGTATCGGCAGCATAGAGACCGCTGTACCCTGCGCCACCATAGCACTCAGAGTACAGGTCGTAGATATTGAGGCCGATGTCCTGGATTTCATAGAGAGCCTGATACACCTGCAACACAAAGACACGCAGAAAGGTAACCATGGGAACAAAAGAACAGCTACATACAAGAGGAGGCCCATCCAGCCCCTGTGGTAGTTGGTAGTTAGGCTTCAACAACATGGTTGGGTAACAAGTTCCATGCTCCCACAACCCTTTGCATAAAGAAATGCCTCCAATGCTCACCTTTTAAAGCACTTCCAAGTTAGTTCACAAAACAATGTGCTTTTTCCTCTGTGGAAAGCAGTGAGAAATCTCACATGTGTTGTTTCTCTTAGCTTGTACAGCTAATCCAAGAACCTACACGGACCTCATTAGAATAACACATGGTAGACCTCCCAGTTTTGATAATAATCCTCCAAGGAAATGAGCGCCTGACTCTTTTCTGTTGACTGAAGATGGAAACAAACACCCGAGCACGTGCCAGCCTGCAGACAAGCATCTCCTCCTGCAGGGAAAATCCTCCACTGAAAAAGGTGAACGAGAAGAGAAAGGAAGAGGAGACGTACCGCGTCCTGGCAGTTGCTGTTGGAGCTGCTGTAGAAGTTGCAGGAGTCTCCAGAGCAGCAGTACTGGTTCAGTGTGCTCCACAGGCTGGGCACAACAAGAAACACACACTCAATTACTCAGACACAAACTTCCTGAGCATAACGTTAAGTTGCCCAGTTTCCTGCTTTCATCCCTGGGAAGCTTAAGCACAGACAGGAGGGAACCTGGACTCATATCAGCTTTTTTGAAATGAAGGTAGTGTAGATATCCCTTGAAGTAAGAGGCCACTGTCCTGTCCGTTAGCATTACACTTCCTTCATGTTAGTGCTCTGCAGAGACAGTTGTGTCACAGCACTGTGGAGGATGCTTGGTGATTGTCTGAATACCGCAGTATTGTTACTGTGAGGTATAAGTGCAATGTGTGTTGGTTCAGGAGACCCCCAGTCTGGGGGGCTTGCACACACCTGCTGAGCTCTTTAATTAAATGAATCTTTAACCGAACAACCCAGAAGATGCTTGGCAACAACCTTTACAAGTCTGGTTTTTCCCACTTAATCATTGGAGATTTTACGTTACTTAAGAAACACAACAGTTTAAAAGGCAGCCGCCTGCATGTGTAGAGAATGAAAGTGTTGACTCTGTGAAGGATTCAACTATTTACTGCAAAAAAAAAAAACAGCAAACCAGGACAAGGATTGGGGAACCCTGTCTGGTAATCAGTTAATCGGGGCACTGGAAATGCTACTTACTTGTCTCCGAAAAGGCCATGATAGTATCCGAAGTAGACAAGGGACTGGTCATTGAGAGCATAGCTGGTCATTCCATTGCCTACACCCATTCCCTTGAAGAAAGATACAAGAACCACAACGCTCTTTACTCTCTCCCTTCAGCCCAGGCAGAACGAGGCTCAGGCACTGCTGAGCTGCTGGGAGGTTTCTATCTCATGGTTAAAACAAAATACAAAAAAAAACCCTTTTTTTTTTCACCGGCTGGTAAAAAAAAAGATTGGACGGAACGGTAGCATTTAACTGCCACGCACGAGGGGGCAGGCCCGAGGGCCTTACCTTTAAGTTGATGCTGTTGGAGCTGCTGGCGATTTTCTGGGTGAGGGTGGGCGCGTAGATCCCCCCATAACTCTCTCCGAAGACATAGAAGTCGTTGCCGGCAAAGGAGGGGAACTTGGAGAAGAAATCCAGCAGGGCCTGGTAGTTGTCTGCAGCCACCTGGTGTGAGAAGTTAAAGAGAGTGGCCAAGGCACTAGGTTCGCACTGCTGTCTCACATCTCTGGTGTGCTTGTCTTTGAATCTGATATTTATCCTTCTGTGGGGGTTTTTTGCCCCTTTGCTGTGTGATTTCTGTCTGCGGGCACCAGTTCTGGCACCACTCAGAGACATACTGTACAGATCAATGGGTGTTTCTAAGCTGTTACTGTCTGTGTTAATTGGTGTTTCTAAACTGTCTGTGTGTACAGTATGTGCTCATCTGCATTCCTAAACTGGTGCTGTATGCGTGTGTGTATCGATGGGCATTTCTGAATTGCCCGCAGTGCCAGCCCTTTCCCCAGTGCTCCCCTCTGACCTGCGGGTCGCTGGTCTGGTAGTTCTGACTGGTGGAGTAGGAGAAGCCCACGCCGGCCGGAGACTCCAGGTACAGAACATTGGCCAGCTTGTTCCAGCTGTACGGGTTCATGTAAACAGTGCCGTCATCGTTCAGCTGAGGAGGAGAGGAGGGAGGCGAGTCAAAACGAGCTTCCGTCAGTCCCAAAGCTGGGAAAACCTGCATTTCTGGAGCAGCAAGAACAGCAGCTCCCAGGAACAGATCCATTGGTCGATCACAAGATTAATGCAGCTTGGGGTTGAGAGTATAGACTAACAATCTTGAGCATGCAGATATAATACATACCGCGGGAAGGTTCTTAGACTTCAATATTAAACTGTGAAGTGTAGATGATCTTTCTAGCTAGATTGAGACACTCCATTCAAATCTTAAGCTTCAGAAGTGAGTTCGTATGAACACCCTCCTCTGTGAGGCCTGCTCTACGATTCCAGGCCCTGTTTTGCAGCACTATCAGAGCAGGACTCACATGGAAAGGGCCATTCTCCGACAGCATCCCATCCATAGAGCTGCAGCCAGGACCTCCGTTCAACCACAGGATCAGGGGATCTGTAGAGGGGTTGTTCTGGGATTCCACAAACCTGTGGGGACAAACTCTGACACTGAGCACCCAGCCTGTCCCTCCGGAAGACACTCAGTTTAGTCTTTTTGAAGGGAAGCAACGAATAAAGACGTGCACTGGCTTTTAGGCTACAAACCATTATAAGACATTAAATCATTAAGACATACATAACATTAAAGGGCTGATAGACACAATTGTTTGAACAGTAAATATAAGACCAAAGGCATCCTGACGCTCTCAACTTTCCTTGCAAAGTTTTCAGTAGGAGAGAATAAAGTCACAAACCAATTTCTAAGGAAAAAGAGACAGAAGGTACACCCACAAGAAATAAACCGAGACTAGACAGGCACCAGATCTATTTTCGGAGCTGATGTTGTGCATGGAAACGAGGAAAGGCATATGGAAATCGCCAGGAAAGGAGCTATTGGGTTCTCACCAGTAATGGAAGTAGTTGCCAGACCCAGCCTGGAGATATCCGGAGTAGTGCTTGAAGTTGGGGGTCTCTGACAGCCCCGGGAGTGAGGTCACCAGGTCAGGAGCGTACTGACCCCAGCAGCCCAGCAGGCACAGAGTGGCCACGAGCAAACTGCACTTCGCCAACATCTTCTCTCAGATGGTCGCCTTCAGGTACACTCCCCCTCCTGTGCTCCGGCTTTTATACCCACTCACCTCTCCTCTTATCTGGGCCAAGATAAGAGACTTCAGTGCTATCGCAAGCTGGGTTATTCTTGGTGAGGCAAACAAGAAACCTTTCTGCTTGTACTTGTTTATAAACACACCAAGGTGGGACACAGGATAACCTGCCTGTTTCAGCGGCACGTGTCGTGCTCTTAAAAACAAGAGCGCCACTAAACGTTGGAGCTAATTTCTCATGTTTAGGATTTCATTAGAGAAATCCATGATTGTACTATAGATTATAGATTAATAATTATAAAATGTCTTACATTTATGGAGCACTTTTCCTTCAAAGCCCAAAGCTCTTTACCTACAGTACTTGGGGAGACTAACCTTCATTTAACAGTGCAGCCCCACTACATAGCAGATCAGGTGAGACCCTGCTTCACTAGTCGGATTAATGGGGAATTTTAGAAAGGTCCAATTGTACAATTCCAGAAAGCAATGAAGCTGAGAGGCATTAAAATGCAACAAATCAGTATCAGGACCAGTAGCAATGATCACATTTGGAATATGTACTGGAAGTGCAGGCAGGTTAAATTATGTGATCACAAGCAGAGCAAAGACGCCCATATGAAAAGAAACAAAGGCCAGATATGTCTTGCTAAAATTGCAAGTCCTGGAATGAGCAAAGACCATCTTCATTAAAACTACCTGCAAGAATGAAAACCCCTTTATTTCTCCAAGGCGGTGAGACAAAGGAATTACCTGGAGAATGGGAGCAATATTTTGGGGGATTTCCCAAATCTCTGTATTACACGCCACATTGTAATTATGTGCGCAATTATGGGGCCAAAAGCACAATCTAGAATGTTGAAGGGAAACTCCTTACATCTCAATGTCATATGATTTAATGCTAATTAAATTTCCATTTAGTCTATAGATCAATGTGTCTTTCTTTAAGTAGGTGCCAAAATACAGGAGTGGTAGGATTAAACCACACAGATCAATCTCTACAACACAAATTATCTCAGCAGCCTAAAAGGGGGAGTGGATGTCAGAACAGAACTTATTCAGTGGTTAATTAAAAGTTTAATTAAAGTGGTTGACTGTAAAACAACGAAGAGCAAATCTTAAGCCGAGGAACCTGAAGTCTTTGATCAGCTGATTGGAGAGTAGCAGGTTTACTCCAGATCAGAAAATTTGCTGGCTGTATCGTAGAATTGGACCGATTTATTTTACCAAGACAGGAAATGTATTAAAAAGCAGCAGAAGAGGCAGAAATTGGAGACATCCTCTGTTTAACAGTGTTTTGTCAGCATGGAGTAGAATACAACATTGAATATCGCAGAAGCAGGGATGGATGGAGGAGATCACCAGACAACTTGAGCTACTGGATTCAAAGACAGGACAAATAAAAAAAATACTTCTTTAATAAAAGGACCAAAATCTAACGGGAAATCACTTCTTTCACATTTTCTCATGTTTTCCTAATATGGCATCACTAAGCATTTAAAGAATTAATTACACCGAGTTCTCTGAGTGCCTAGAAGCAAGGTGACTCTACTTTACTATTGTCATCTACAGGTAGTAATAGAACACTCAGTGACATAAGGCAGAGATTTATACAATTATTACAAAAAATCTCAAATGTCCTTTTTTGGAGATTAAAGTCTGCACTAATTGTTTCTTAATGATAGGGTGTTCTGTCTGAGGCAGAGTCAGGCTGCTAAGAACATATAGACTGAATGTTTGCACAAGATAGGGGGCTTTCTTGGAAATGGAGGGACGTCCCAGACAGGAGTCACATTGGTCTCCTCCGTTGCCTCTCCTGACCTTCCAGACAGAGTGCCAGGCTTGCTGGGTTTACACCTTAAAAAAACAACAGAAGTTTCCAGGTAGCCAGAGGGTGCATCAAGTGCAGAAGGCTATGTGCACTTGTTTTTTGTCCTTTCTTGCAAGGAGAACCTTGCACCTGGGCAATGCCTTCATCAGACTGACTCCCCCCATGATTTCAATAAACTTTTAAAATAATAGTGCTGTGGGAAAAAAAAAAACAGAAGCTGGAAAGAAAATCCTAATGTAACATCTCCGTGTGTCTCTGTGAGTTTTGATTTCCTGAGAAACAGTTTGTAATTCGCAACTCCTGGGTCTCGGGACTGATTCTGATGTGGTGAGCTTTCTGTATGGATTTTGTACGTTCCCTTACCTGTGTGTTACCTTTCCGTGAAAAGACACGGACTAGGCAGAGAGGGGTCTCTAAATTGTGTGTGCACATATGGAGATGGAGAGCCCACCCTACAACCTTGTCTCTACCAAACTGGACTCCACTCTATAAGCTGAAGCAGCTATGGATAATGGCTGGAATGAACTTAAAATAGTCATTTGAAACACCTCATGGAAAACATGCTATTCAGACTAAAGTTATGCTTATGATCATGTTCAGGCACAAGCTGATGGACATGGAGAAAATACATAGAGGAATGACACTATTACCCTTCCTAAGTATGATTTACACATTAAAAACAAAACATTATAAAACTCACAGTGCATTACATAATTTATATGAGCCAGGAAATGCAAATGTACTTATGGGAGATATAAAGCTGATAAAGGAAATGTTTTTCTTCCATTATAATTCTATCCATGTGGCTTAATGGAAAAGCCCTTCGATAAGGTACAGCTATTATCGCATTCCAGTTAATTTTTTAACACGAGCTGAAAATACATTGTCGTGAAATGTGAAAGGGTGAAAGCACAACACTCTCTACAAACATTAAAAACGTGCAAAAAGTTCCCTAAACTTCCCACAAAGCATTAAGTAAGATTACACTTACAGGGTGTAATTTATAATAGGAAAGGGACTG